>NC_073254.2:175098125-175446250 GCF_029289425.2 Pan paniscus
TTGTATTTTTAGTAGAGTCGGGGTTTTGCCACATGGGCCAGGTGGGTCTCGAACTCCTGACCTCACGTGATCCGCCTGCCTTGGCCTCCCAAAGTGCTGGGATTACAGGCGTGAGCCACCGCACTTAGCCTGTAACGATAAGCTTATTTCAAATATTCTTCCAAATTATTATCAAGAAGGCTTTTTCTTGTATGTTTATTGTGTTCTTTCTAAGGGACTAAGAGGCTGTTAGTTCCTAAAGCCACTGATGCACTTTAGTCTTCAGAGCTGATCCCAGCGGTCTTTGAAATAGCGTTAGAACCTCTGAGGATTCAGCCTGGGTGGAGACTCCGTCTCAAAAAAAAAAAAACAAAAAAAAACCTCTGAGGATTGTCAGTAGAGGTGGAGATGGGGCCTTCTGACCACAGCGTTGGGGAGTCAGAGGGTGGAGGGGCAGCTGGTCAAATGGTGAGTGGTGAATGGGTCTCAATGCAATTCTGGATAAGTCTGGATAAGGACGGCGGGTGCAGCCGCGGCTCTGGACCAGGGTGGCAGGGTGTGGTACAGGGCCAGAGGGCAGTGGGCAAGGAATGCAATCCTGGCTACTCCAGGTTACTCTCTCACAGCGGGAAGGGACTAAATGTAGGAGGCGAGGGGAGGCTGGGTTGGATTAAATGTTCAAGTTGACAAAGTAAAAAGAAAAATTCTCTGCATAATTATTAATAGTACAGAATGTTTTCAAAACTATGCTAATGATCATAGGAACATTTTAAATGTAGCTATGGTCTGTTGTAGCTAGATGACGATAAACTAAATGGAATATTGGCCTTTTGTATCGTTACTTGGGAATGAAAAAAAAAAAACCCAACAACCAACTCTTCAAGACAGCTGTCATCCTTGTGTTTTTATTTTACTTTTCTTAAGGGTTGGGCCACAGTGACTCTACCATAGCTTTCCTCCCCTGATCCCACTGGGGAGTCCCTAGGATTTTGAATGAGGTGAGAACAAGATTTGACAAAAAGAATTAGTGTGTAATAACACAGAAGGAGAGAATAAAGGTTGAAGATTCCTTATCTGAAATGCATGGGACCAGAAGTGTTTTGGATTTTGAATTATTCAGATTTTTGAATATTTGCATATACATAATGAGATAGCCTGGGGATGTTTCCCAAATCTAGACATGAAATTTGTTTATGTTTCATAGATACCTTATATGCATAGCCCGACGGTAATTTTATATTTGAAAGAATTTTGTGCATGAAACAAAGTTAATGTACATTGAACTGCTGCCAGAAAGCAAAGGTGTCAATTTCTGCCATCCATGTGAACAATCTGTGGTTGTATACTATCACCATTATTCCTTAATTCGTATGATTACCGATAAGTGATCATTTTCTTACACTTATTCATATGACATACTATCAATACACTGAAAAAATAACGTGTAGCGAAGCAACAGCATAGCATCCCCCGAATACCCACATCAGCTGTTAAACCACGCCAACAACAGACAGGGCAGGTTTTCAGTCTCCACCTGCGATGCTGTGTTTTGACTAGAAGCGTCTGCATTTTGACTGTGACCTGTCTCACGAGGTCAGGTGCAGAATTTTCCACTTGCAGTGTCATGTTGGTGCTCAAAAAGTTTCAGATCCTTCATAATAATTGGGTTGAGGTGTGAGGCATGGGGGATGGAGCTTCCTGGGGTGGCTTGAGAGGTGGGAGTGGGTGGAGCATTTGCTCAGGGACCTGACATCTCGGCTCAAATTATATTACTCTGTGGCGTTCCAAAAATCAATAAATGTGGGTGTCATCCTCTTCCCACCCTGCACCATCTACAGTCATTTTCTCATTGAGGTTTTAGTTATTCATCCTTATGAAATAATAGGTAATAAAATGCCTATGGGAAATATGTTGCTAATTCCACGCCGAAGTAATTAAAATTAAAGGTCTGAAATGCTTTCAGTAGAAGGAAATTCTGCAATTATGGCTTAGGGGGAAGTGCAAAGAATTTAGGCCTAGTAATTGTAATTTGATGCTAATTGGTATGGACTTTCTAATTTGTTTACTGAGAGAGGTGGGGATTGGTTGCTGGGTGGACAACTATGAGAACAGCAAAATCCTGAAAATATAACGTAGGTCAAACCCTTAGTCACATCCCTGCTACTCAGTGTTTGAAATTCACATCCTTTTCTTTTCTTTTTTTTTAGACAGAGTCTTGCTCTGTCGCCTAGGCTGACAGTGCAGTGCAGTGGCACGTGATTGTGGCTCACTGCAACCTCCACCTCCCAGGTTCAAGCGATTCTCCTGCCTTAGCCTCCCAAGTAGCTGGGATTACATGCGTGTACCGCCATGCCTGGCTAATTTTTGTATTTTTAGTAGAGACGGAGTTCTGCCATGTTGTCCAGGCTGGTCTCGAACTCCTGACCTCAGATGATCCACCCTCCTCGGCCTCCCAAAGTGCTGGGATTACAGGCATGAGCCATAGCACCCGGTCGAAATTCATATCCTTTTCTACAAATTCCTTTTATTTCACATACGTAACGTTTATGAATACATTTGTCATAACTCATGCTAATTTATCAGTAATTCCCATAGTTTATTGTACATTGGGCTTGAAAAACAGGAAGCTGTTTATTCTATAAACTCCTAAAGCATGTTCACTACTCTTTTTAGTGATAAGTAATTTTTTTTTTTTTTTTAAAGTACAGGAACCCTATAGGCTTAGCCTTAGGCTCAGCTCAGAAAAGGATCTATAATAACTTGACCATTCAGAAGGCTTCCATGCTAGCCTGGGGTTGGAGGAAGCCTCAATGCCCTAAATAATGTAATTGCTATTGATTTTAGAATATTGAGAAAATATTTTTAGAATATTACTGTAGATATTGAAGCACAGCAGTCTCCAAGTCTCATTGTGCTGCCTTCTCAGTTTTCCCTTTGACGTAAAATTTACTCACTTACTCAGTTCCTAGAGAAATATTTTTTAAAAAGGGTTTCAGTATTTGTTAGTAACGGACATTTAGGCCTGGCCTTGGTATTACTGAGTCATCTTGTTAGCCTTTCGCTTGTTAAAAATATTTCGAAGTTTTTATTAGTGCTGCTTACGATGGAAGAAAGCCTGCATTTCATGGCAACGATTAGAGAAACCAGGACGGGAGGAGAGAACTAACATTTATTATTTAACTTTCTTAACTTGTCATAGGGCAGTGTGTCAGGTAATTGAAAGATATTTTCTCATTTTGTTTTCACAGAAGCCCTGGAGGGTGGGCGTAATTGTTTTCATTTTGCAGGAGGGAAATTAGCTGTAGAGAGACAGGTAAGTGACCCAAACCCTACCAAGTGGCAGACCTGGGGTTTGCCTGTAGCGCCTCACTGGCCTGTTGATTCATGTGGCTGGCATTCTTATGAATGAGCTCTTTCTACTTTGAAAACACACTTTTGGATTTAACAAGTAATGATGTAACATGTAACTGCTTTGCAATTAATCCTTGCTCAATATTGATTAATGGTGACAGTCTAGTGCTGTGGGAGGGGCTCACTGATTGCTGACCTCTGACTTCCGCTTTCCAACTTGACTTTTTTTTTTTGAGACAGGGTCTCACTCTGTCACTCAGGCTGGAGTGCAGTGGTGCAGTCACGGCTCCTCCTGGGCTCACGTGATCTTCCTACCTCAGCCTCCCAAGTAGCTAGGACTACAGGCATATGCCACCATGTTTGGCTAATTTTTTTTATTTTTTGTGGAAATGGGCTTTTGTCATGTTGCTCAGGCTGGTCATGAACTCCTGGACTCAAGTGATCTGTCTGCCTAGGCCTCCGAAAGTGCTGGGATTACAGGTGTGAGCCACTGCGCCCAGCCTCGAGTTCACTTTAATGAAAAAAGCACAAGTGACAGCTTGGCCTTTAGTAGCTGCCAGCATTAGGCATCCTGATCTGCTTTTCTCCTTGTACTCACGTCACGCATGGGACCATCAGACTTGGTGCTTCTCTGTGTCTTTTGTGGTTTCAGGCTTCCTGGTTTCTCTGTCATTTCACCCATGCTGTCCTCCTTATGGGGATGCTGGGCCTCCCTGGTTCCTCACGTCCAACTCGGACACATTCTTCAAGGCCAGGCCAGCCAGCAAGGCTTTCCAGCTCTGTCCTGACATCATCTCGCCTCTGTCTGAACCCCCACCCAGGAGAGGTGCTCTCATGCTCGGTGATCCTAACAGCCTCTGGCAGGCAATCTTTCCTGCTCCCAGCCTGCTCTCATTTAATGGGTGCAGCATCTGCCTTTATCTCTCTGGAAGTAGATTCCACACACTCTTCAAATCCTTTTTAAAGTTCTGAAGTTTGTTTCATTACAGAAGTTGATGTTTTCCGTTAGGTGTGTTTTGTGTGCTTCTCCCTTTAAGCTGGATCCCAAATATATCTTCCTCTAGTTTGACTTGATGATCTTAGTGGTTATTGCTGCCTGAAATCCTGTTTCAGATACATTTAATGGATTTTCTTGTGTTTTTTGGTGTTTTTCTTTTTTTTTGTAAACCAAGGATAGTTTCTTTCCCTCATTCCGGATGACCAGTTTATCTTTATTTTTTTGTTTTTGTTTTTTTGAGGCAGAGTCTCTCTCTCTTGCCCAGGCTGGAGTGCAGTGGTGCGATCTCGGCTCACTACAACCTCTGCCTCCTGGGTTCAAGTGATTCTCCTGCCTCAGCCTCCCGAGTAGCAGGGATTACAGACACCCGCCACCATGCCCAGCTAATTTTTGTATTTTTAGTAGAGACTGGGTTTCACCATGTTGGCCAGGCTGGTCTCAAACTCCTGACCTCAGGTGATCCTCCGGCCTTGGCCTCCCAAAGTGCTGGGATTACAGACGTGAGCCACCTCGCCTGGACCCAGATGGCCAGTTTATCTTGCCTCTTTCTGGAATTTGTCAGATGTCTTTGCTGTCTTTTTTCCCCTTTGGCTCTAGGTCCTTTGATAACTGGTGCTGTGCCTGATTCCTCCTTGTGTAATTAATGCACAGTGCCTAGCACACCAACCTTGCTAGAAATTGGGACAAATGTTACTGCATGTGAAATGACTGACTTGTCAGCTATAGTCAGTACAGCTGGGGGTTCAGATGTTCATCTTGTGAAACTTGGAGCGGACTCTTTATGGATCCTAGCATTTGCTTTGTTCAAAAAATTTCTGATAGAGGCCAGGCACAGTGGCTCACGCCTGTAATCCCAGCACTTTGGGAGGCCTAGGCGGGTGGATCACTTGAGGTCAGGAGTTCGAGACTAGCCTAGCTAACGTGGTGAAATCCCATTTCTATTAAAAATACAAAAAATCAGCTGGGCGTGATGGCGCATGTCTGTAATCCCAGCTTCTCAGGAGGCTGAGGCAGGAGAATCGCTTGAAACTGGGAGGCAGAGGTTGCAGTGAGCCGAGATTGCGCCACTGCACTGCAGCCTGGTTAATAGAGTGAGACCTTGTCTCAGAAACAAAAAACAAAAAACATAAAAAAAATCCCAAAAGTTTCTTATGTGGATTTGCTGCTTGGATCGTTCTGATGATGGTAGAATGAAACAGGAACAGCTCTCTGACCCCTGGAAAGTCTCATGTGTTCCTTTCAACAAAATTCATTGATGAATCACAACCCAAAGTAGCCCTCTGTCAAGTGTTTTTCTCACTTGCCAGAGACGCACGTTTTCCGCCCCGTGGCTGTCAGCTTTATCCTCCTTAGCATTGTTCAAAACCTTATCTCTGATGTCCATACCGCTGACACAGGTATCACAAGGGCCTTCTCGGTGGGCTGGTGCCTCTTTATCTCCCTTGGACTGGTTGTCAGTGGGAGGAAATGAAAACACTTACGGAGAGTGCTTAAGAGAGAATTTATTACAAAACTACATTTTGTGGGCAAGGTATATAACCACAGCTTTTCTTTTTCTGAGATACTTGGCTTTGGACAGAAGTTCAGGTAAAGCAACATGACATCCTTTTTTTTTTTTTTTTTTTTTTTTTTTCTGGGAGACAGAGTCTTGCTCTGTCCCCCAGGCTGGAGTACAGTGGCACAATCTCTGCTCACTGCAACCTCCGCCTCCCAGGTTCAAGCGATTCCCCTGCCTCAGCCTCCTGAGTAGCTAGGATTACAGGTGTGCGCCACCATGCCCAGCTAATTTTTGTATTTATAGTGGAGACAGGGTTTTACCATGTTGGCTGGTCTCAAACTCCTGACCTCATGATCCGCCCACCTCAGCCTCCCAGAGTGCTGGGATTATAGACGTGAGCCACTGTGCCCAGCTGCAACGTGGCATCTTCAAGTGCCAGGTCAAAAATGGCGCCTTTTAAGTTACCCAGAAAGTACAGTTAGTATGTTGCTATAAAGTAGCTTTGGAAATAATGCTTCCCATCCTGACCAACATCCCCAGTCTTGGGATGAACCTGTGAGATATCCCCAGAGGGCAGCGTGACAGTTGAAGTAGATCTTGAAATGTACCTTTCCTGGGATGAGCTCGATTCTTCTCTGGAGAGGTCTGTAGCACTCACTTTCTCAGCTAAGCTCATGCCTCTGAAATCATGGTTTCCTGGAGGTCCACAGTGAGGGGGCCAGTCAGGAAATATTTCTTTGTTTAGTGAATCGTTAGCTTTTGCTTTGTCTACAGGAAGGAAAAGTGTGACAGCTTTGAAAAAGAAGGAGGGTAAAATATTTTAACCACCCTTGGTGTCATTTGTGGCAGCCTATAGCATTAGAGCCTTTGAGAACAGATCTTTCCAGATTCTGCTTAAGTCCAGGGATTCTGTGACCACAGAAATGACTGGCATCTCCATCTGCTCGTGCATCTGTTTGTTTCTTCCTTCATTGATTCACTCATTCCCCCCCGCCCATGTACTTACAGTCATTCAACAATTATCTACTTTCAAGGCATTGGGAAAGGGATCATTGGTCACACTGTCTTTATTATAAATGAGTCTTCTGAAAAAAAAAAAAAAGCCACAATGTATTTTTCCCATAACATGCCACTTTTCAGAAATTATGTCTAGTCTTGGAATGAGGTAAAGTTACCATTTGGAAAATGCACCTGGCTCAGTCAACTGAGCCCTGAGATAAAGCTAGGAGTCCCTGTCCAGCCATGGTTAACTTCTAGGAACCATTCACACAGAGCCCAGGCAGGCAGAGGCTCCCTGAAAGCCACTTATTCCACAGGTACTTGTTGAGGGCTGTTTAACCCACAGTTCCATAGAGATGGCTCAGCCTCCGTGAAAGGTTTGAACACACTGCTTGATACAAAAGTGGTTGAGGAATTTGTTTGGTGCTTGCCCTTTCAAGTGATGTGTGAATGTTTCTTTCTTGTTGTCAGGTCAGTAAATCTCTCGTTTTTTTTACCCCCTGACTTTCCCTTAAGGAGCACTTGAATCCCTCTTGTAGGGTAGCTGCTGCTTGCATTTTTGTTCCCGCTCAAGCCACCTTTTTCATCAGCTGTTGTGCCAATCTTCTGCCTCAGTAGTTGTTCAGTGGTCCCCCATTTGGTTTTATTTATTCACCTCTTTCATCCCTATCCTGCCTCAGTACTGAAAAGAAGCACTTTGCTCAATCTAAGGATGGGGTAAAGAAAAGGATAATATTGTACTAATAGGCCAGGCGCAGTCGCTTACACCTGTAATCCCAGCACTTTGGGAGGCCGAGGTGGGAGGATCACTTGAGACCAAAAATTCGAGACCAGCCTGGGTGACACAGTGAGACCTCGTCCCTACACAAAATCAAAAAATAGCCAGGTGTGGTGGTGCATACGTATAGTCTCAGCTACTCAGGAGGCTGAAGCGGGAGGATTGCTTAAGTCTGGGAGGGAGATGCTGCAGCAAGCCATGATCGTGCCACTGCACTCCAGCCTGGGCAGCAGAGCAAGACCCTGTCTCTAAAAACTAACTAACTAAATAAAATAGGCCAGGCACTATGGCTCACGCCTGTAATCCCAATACTTTGGGAGGCTGAGGTGGGCGGATTACCTGAGGTCGGGAGTTCGAGACCAGCTGGACCAACATGGAGAAATCCTGTCTCTACTAAAAATACAAAATTAGCTGGGCGTGGTGGCACACGCTTGTAATCTCAGCTACTCGGGAGGCTAAGGCAGGAGAATCACTTGAACCCAGAAGGCGGAGGTTGCAGTGAGCCAAGATTGCACCATTGCACTCCGGCCTGGGCAACAAGAGTAAAACTCCATCTCAACCCCAAAAAACCCCAATAAATAAATAAATAAATAAATAAAAATATCGTAGAAGTGCAAGCTGTTCCTTTAGTGAATGGATAGATATCATGTCCTTTGGTAGTTCCTTTAGCTGTTAAAGTAGGGTATTTTGCCTATTGTAGAGAGAGAGCCTTACTATACTTGGAGCTTTTATTGGTGAAGTTAACTAGGTGGGAGGTTCTGACAGATGGTGAGGGGTATGGAAGGGATAATCCAGAGTCCCTGCTACTTTTTAACACTCCCTCCCCAAAATCATTCTCTTCTATTTGTTTATGAATCTTATTCCTTCTTTCTTCTCTCGCCTCATCTCTCTTTGCCAGGACTGATGATGAGATGGTTCTGAGTATTGATTGACAGGGCTGGAAAAGAAGTAGAGATGGGGCCGGACACAGTGGCTCATGTCTGTAATCCCAGCGCTTTGGGAGACCGAGACAGGTGGATCACCTGAGGTCAGGAGTTCAAGACCAGCTCGGTGAACATGGCGAAACCCCTGTCTCTACTAAAAGTACAAAAATTAGCTGGGGATGGTGGCATGCACCTGTAATGCCAGCTACTCAGGAGGCCGAGGCAGGAGAATCACTTGAACCCTGGAGGCAGAGGTTACAGTGAGCCAAGATCGTGCCAGTGCACTCCAGTCTGGGCAACAGAGTGAGACTTTGTCTCAAAAAAAAAAAAAAAAAAAAAAAGAGAGAGAGAGAGAGATGGGCAAGACACTTATTTCATAGGAAGGAGGAAGAGGGAAGCAAGCATTTACTGCTGTGGCCGCACAGCTGGTTTCCTGGCCGCGTGCAGCTTTATTTCTAATGTGCAACGTGATTGTCTGCCCCTGTTGTCCACAGGACTAGCCTGCTGCCATAAACATGGTGCATGTTGTAAATATTGCACAAGCCTCCCCAGATACTAAATATGTGTAATTCTTGGGGCATGGATGGTGTGGTTCATTTGGAAGTGATGAGGAATTATTATATTGCTGTTCCCTAATGAAGAAAGTCACTTTGCCCAGTGAGTTTTGTCTGTCAACTGGATGAGGATCATCCCTCTGTCTGGAAGCCAGAATTCAGTGGCAGCTTTTAGATACCAATGCTAAGTCCATTTCTTTTGTCTTGGCAAGGGATGGCATAGTATTTCCAGAAGTAAAGTCTTATATGCTGGACAATGTGGCAATAGATGACATACGAAACCAGATAAATGTAGCCTTAGGGTTTCAGGGCAAATGCACCAAGGAAACCAGGCATAAACCTCCTGGCATTTTCTGGCCCAGCCGTGGAAATCCTAGTGTCACGTTGGCTGTACTATATAGGTTGAAGCAGAATCGAGGTGAAGGGGGCATAGGGCTGCCCACCTCCCCTTCCTAAGAAGGAGTGTCAGAGAACTTACTGACCTGTTTTAAAACACGAATAGGATCCTAGTGGAGAAAGATCCATTCTGATCTACCTGGGGCACTGCATGTAGGTAATGTCTGTGGTGTGAGTGTTACTATTCTTGTATTTGAGTCTTACTTGAAGACAGGGATAGGGGCCACTCCGGTGGGGTAGGGGCCACTTCACAGCCTCTTACCCCCACCCCCAACCATGTTCCCCACCACACATGTTGGGACTAATGGCTTGCTTGTGTACAGGCAAGATCAGAAGCAAGCTGTGTCACCATCGTATTTCCAGCACTTAGCGTAGTGACTTGAACAGAATAGATGTTCAACAAATACTTCTTGAATTGAATGTCATTAACTAAAAAATAGTGCTAACTTTTGTATCCTTGAGTTTTGTCACTGGATACGTGAACCCTTGTGGGACTCCCCGGAAAGAATTACTCTAAACAGAAGCCAGATTGACTGATGTGATCACCAGCCTAGGGAGAGCAGTGAACAAAATGGGTATACCTTGTTCTCCTTCTAGCTGGCCATTGATTTTTTTTTTTTTTTTTTTTTGGTGTTTCACATGGGCTGTTTTATAAATAACAACGGTCTTTTTGTAACTTGGCTTACAGTACACAGTAAATACTGTGCTCCATGTGTATAGGAGTCTGTCCTTTGGGGAGGATAGACTGAAACTTGCTGTTTTCATTGTAATTAGTCATCCCTTTGTCATGAATGGCAGCTTCTCTCCCATTCTATAGTCTACTGGGTAACTCTACAGTTTTCCTTTGTTGAGTGCAGCATCTGATTCCATTAGTTCTTTGTGCAGGAACAGTGCATTAGTGTGGACGTGGGAGGCTGGTGAAAATTGTTATTTAAGGCATACCACATTATGATGTAGTCTTACCTAATGCCTTGGAATAAGAGTCACAGAATGGTTTGTTCATTATGTCTGAAATCTCTACGGGCCCTGAGTGATGAGATAATAAGTAATCCACCTGTAAATGGAGACTCTGGAGGGCCCAGTTAGATCCTACAAACCTGGGTCACAGGAGGGGTTAAGGGAGATGGGAGTTACATTTCTCACTCCCAGTCCTGGAAAACATCCCACTTTCTGTATTGTTTTCTTACAAACATTGAGTCGAATCTCTGAATTGATAAGCTGCCTAGCTGATAACGAGGCTAAAGTAAACCCAGCAACTTTAAAACATGTTTTAAATTCAGGGAGATGGTGGCTACAAAGAAGATACAATTTGAAGAAGGCATGAATTTGAGAGAAAATTTTTAGTAACAAATGCATTCTACTTATGTAGAGGTGGGAGGCATGTTTGAAGGGCACAGGGTAAGTAGTAACTTTCTCTTTCCTTCCCCACCGTTTCTCATTGACCTGCGTTGACAATTGTGCTGAGTACTGTGGGCTTGCACACTGGTTCACCTGACAACGAAAGTTTTATAAACTCTGGGCACTCTGAACTTCACCCAGTCCTTGGCAGTAGGCTTCTAGATTGACTAATCATGTAGTATTTCTTAGATGTGGCCATTAAAAAAAAAAAAAACTTTGTGATGTAGTTGAAGGTCTGGATTATATTCAGCTTTCGAGTAGGACATGGGGCAGAATCCCTAGCACTGTAAAAATAAAACCACTTTTCATCACAAAGCTCAAGGGAAAAGAATGTAAGGTGTGTTCATGTTAAATTAAAATTACACTGATGTCATGGTGCAAACAGGCAGCTCCAAGGCTGCGGGACTGGCTGGTTTTCTTGCTGATAAAAGCATGAGCCATCAACCTTGATTGATGACTCTGTCCACACGTGGCACCTATGTGCTGTGAGAGATACAAGCACTCTTTGTGTAAGCAAAAGCATAGCATTGCTTGAGTTTTATTATAGATATAGTTTACCTAGCACCACCTTGGATCTCATAGACTCACATACTCAAGGTGCCCTGTTTGATCTTTCTGTGGTCACAAGATATTGCAGTCCCGGCCCACTGCAAATTCTCCCTTAAAATGGGACTTTCCCTGGCAGCGAAGCCCAGTCTCCACTGTTGAAAGAATAGCCACTTGCTGGATTGCAGTCCGGCTCAATGAAGCTTCATTGTTCACATGGCACTGGAGCACATGAGGAAAGCAGAGAGGGTCCTGAGGAAGGCGCTGAGATCCAAGGAAGAGCATTCTTGGAACCAGTAACTTGTCATTGCTGGAAACAGAGCTGTTGTAGCTGTTTGGAGATCTGAGTTCTAGTCTTAGCTCTTTCCCGCTGTCTACACGAGAGGTCTACTTGATCTTTACTGGACTTCACTTTCTTCATCTGCAAAGTGAACAGGGATGAAGTCAATGTGCTCTAAGCTTAAATATTCTGTAATCCTGCTTAAAATCATTTCCATCCAAAATGACCTGTAGTTGGCCGGGCGCGGCGACTTACACCTGTAATCCCAGCACTTTGGAAGGCTGAGGCGGGTGGATCACCTGAGGTCAGGAGTTCGAGACCAGCCTGACCAACATGGCAAAACCCCATCTCTACTAAAAATACGAAAATTAGACAAGTGTGGTGGCGTGCACCTGTAATCCCAGCTACTCCGGAGGCTGAGGCAGGAGAATTGCTTGAACCTGGGAGGCAGAGGTTGCAGTGAGCTGAGATCGCGCCACTGTACTCCAGCCTGGGCAACAGAGTGAGGCTCCATCTTGGAAAAAAAAAAACAAAACCCAACAAAAACCACCAAAATGACCAGTAGTTAAGCTGCAGCTTCCTCTTTAACTCAAGTTATGGCGATATGATGGAAAAACAAGCCAAGCCACATCTTAGTCACATTGTATTAGCAATTTGATGAATCAGTTATTTCATGAACACATTTATTAAGCACCCATGAGTAAGGAATTGTGTCAGGCACCAGGGAAACAAAGTACTTCACTTTCAAAGCAGTTCTAGTAAAGGGGAAAGATAAGTGAGTTCTAGTAAAGGAGACAAATGAGTGAAAAAGAAATAATTGCGAGGCAATTGCCTATATCAGAAAGAGTGGTGAGGTGAAGGAGGGAGCGATAACCCTGTGAGGTTCGGGGTATGATGGTAGGTGATCAGAGGAAGAGACACTTAAGCTGGGTCTTGAGGGGCAATTAGGAGTTCTCCAGGGAGGTGTTCCCTGTAGAGAACAGTATATGCAAAGGCATAGAAACCAAAAAACATGAAATCACATGGTATTTGGAATGAACATGTGGAAAGTTCTGTTATGTAACAGATGCTTGAGATCCAACATTATTATCATTGGAAACATTAAAATATGGCAGATCTTATATTTTATAGTTTTCAGTTAGTAAATCATTTATGAGGCCATCAGTAAAATATTACAAGTCTTGGTTTTTAAAGATTGTCAGTATGATGTATTTAGACAGAGCCTAGTGAAGCTTGATTCAGTATTCTTTTCTTATCATTTGAAAATTTTTTTTCGGCTGGGTGCAGTGGCTCACGCCTGTAATTCCAGCACTTTGGGAGGCTGACGCAGGTGGATCACTTGAGCTCAGGAGTTCGAGACCAGCCTGGCCAACATGGTGAAACCCTGTCTCTACTACAAATACAAAAATTAGCCAGGCGTGGTGGTGGGTGCCTGTAATTCCAGCTGCTTGGGAGGCTGAGGCAGGAGAATTGCTTGAACTCAGGAGGCGGAGGTTGCAGTGAGCTGAGATCGTGCCATTACACTCCAGCCTGGGTGACAGAGTGAGACTCCATCTCAAAAAATGAAATAAATAAAATAAAATAAATAAAAAATTTGTCCATACTGGGTTAATGACAAAGCAAATTTAAAAGTTTTAAGTAAATATGGAATGTATTCTATAAGGTAGGCATTCTTGACCAGATATAACAAATTTCTGAAAATGTTCTCTGAACTAATTATGTCGCCTTGGTCAAATCACACTACCTCTTTGAGTTTTAAATTCTCACCTGTAGAATGAGGGAAATGGGTCCATCCCAATCCTCATATCCTATAAATGAAAACTGTTCTTTTTAGTATGCCAGGTTGTATAGGTGTATTTCTTTTTCTTTCTTTCTTTTTTTTTTTTTTGAGACGTAGTTTTGCTCTTGTTGCCCAGGCTGGAGTGCAATGGCATGATCTCGTTCACTGCAACCTCTGCCTCCCAGGTACAAGTGATTCTTCTGCCTCAGCCTCCGGAGTAGCTGGGATTACAGGCATGCGCCACCACGCCCGGCTAATGTTTTGTATTTTTAGTAGAGACGGGGTTTCTCCATGTTGGCCAGGCTGGTCTCGAACTCACGACCTCAGGTGATCTGCCCACCTCGGCCTCCCAAAGTGCTGGGATTACAGGCGTGAGCCACCGCACCCGGCCCCGGTATAGGTGTATTTCTATAGCATGAGTCATTGTGATAGTCAAACCTTTCTCAATAGTGACCATTTACAGTGAAAGTCTACTTGTGGTTTTTTGCTACTTTGAGTATGTCACATGTTTCAAGTAATTTATTAAGTATTTTATGTGCATTATTTCATTAAACAGTTAGAATAACCCTGTAGTGTAGATCATATTTCCATTTTATAGTTGAAGAAACCAGAGGCTCAGACAATCTAAATAACTGGGCTGAGCTCACTGAGGTGGTCATGGAGTGGCTGGGGTTTGAACTCCAATCTCAGTCCCCTTGCTCTAAGGCAAGCTTGTCCAACCCATGGCCTGTGGGCCACCTGCGGCCCAGGATGGCTTTGAATGCAGCCCAACACAAATTCGTAAAATTTCTTTAAACATTATTAGACCTTTTTTGCAATTTTTTTTAAAAGCTCATCAGCTATCATTAGTGTTGATGTATTTTAGATGGCACCCAGGACAGTTTCTCTTCCAGTGTGACTCAGGGAAGCCAAAAGATTGGACATCCCTGCCCTAAAGTCTGCATTCTTTATCAAGGACTGCATTCTGGGTTAAGGACACATGGTTATTGCCATAATACAGTATCTTGTGTACATCACAGAGTTAATATCATGCCTTCTAAAAAGGTAAGTCTCACTATGAAAGCAGTCTGTTTCACATTTTAAACAATGAAAAAAAAGAGGTACTTTCTGATGTGTTGACTAATGGACCATGAGTTTTAATATATAACCAGGTGGTAGCATATCAAATACAGGAAGAAAGTATTATTCTCCATAATAGGAGAGGATCCAGAAACCACCTGTTTTTTTGGGGGTGTGGGAGTGTGGGGGGATGGAGTCTCTCTGTCACCCAGGCTGGAGTGCAGTGGCACTATCTCAGCTCATTGCAACCTCTGCCTCCAATTCTCCTGCCTCAGCCTCCCAAGTAGTGGGGACTACAGGCGTGAGCCACCACATCCAGCTAATTTTTGTGTTTTTAGTAGAGACGGGGTTTCACCGTATTGGCCAGAGTGGTCTCAAACTCCTGACCTCAAGTGATCCGCCCACCTTGGCCTCCCAAAGTGCTGGGATTATAGACATGAGCCACCGTGCCTGGCCTCATCTGTTTAATAAGTTATGAAATTCTGATCCTTTGGCACTACCCACTTGAGTTCTGCTCCAGAATCCGTAACAATGGCTCAAGACATGGTGTTTCTTCGCTGATCCCTCTGCCTGGGGGATCATTTCCCTAAGTTCAAATACCATTCAGATTTCAGGCTAGTTGTCATTTCAGAGAGCCAATTCCTAATCTTCCAATTTAATTTAGCCACTTGTCACTCACTATCTCATTGCCCTATTGACTCTGCATTGCCTGTATCACTCTAGGATATTTTTGTTATTTATTTATTGAACTGTGTATTTCCACTTGAATGGAGCTCAGTGAGAGCGAGATTTTCTCTCTCATTCACTGCTTTATTTCTAGCATCTGGAGTAGTGGCTTGGTCACAGTAGGCTTGCTCTGTCTGTCAATCATCCATCCATCCATCTGTCCGTCCATCAGTCTGTCTGTCCATCCATCCATCTATCCATCTCCTGTCTAACTTATCTATATTTATTTCTCTCTCCCCTCCCTCCATCCATTCTATCTTCAAATGGCTCAGTCATGACATTATGAAATGAAGCAGTAAATCTACAGTAAATCTGCTTCTCCAGTTAGGATGTGGGAAGACCTTTTTTCCTTTATAGTTAATCACTTAACTCTTGATTTCTCTTTCAGATTCTTCCTTCTTGTATCAAGCCCAAGATACAACAGAATGCTGAGAAACTGAGCTTCAATTATAACAATCCGATTTTGAAAAATTATTTCTCACTGCCTCTGTGTTTTTGTTTTATTTTGCCAGGGCTCTGTGTATGAATGACAAGGATACCTTCAGCCAGCTCATTCTGGATGAATGAATGATTACACTAAGTGTCCTCCACATTCCTCTGTGGGTAAGTTTGAGGCACTTGTATATCTCAAAGGCTTTAAAAGTATATGTCAGTCTGTATTTCTTTGCTTAATCACCACATTCTCACGTAGCTCTGTTAATTGCACTTTGTATGAGAAGTTGAGTGGGGAAAGCCAAAGCAGGTTTGCTGAATGCTGATAATTGAGGTTCCTGCAAGCAACAGGGCTCCAGAGCTCAGTAGATTATTACAAAAGCACTTTAATTGGATATGCTGGATGGTCCACTCAGTGTGGAAAACGGGTATGCCAGGCCTCTCTGGGACCTTAGGTGGGGAGGATGCAGCCTGGGCAGCTTTAGTTTCCGTCCTTTTATGTGCCACATACTGATAGAGCACACACTTAAACTCCAGACCAAATAGGACCTCCTGCTTGAGAACACAGAGAGCATATAATTTCTAATTGGAGTTGTAAGATCAGGTAAGCTCAGGGGACGGGGATTTTAGGAAGCCACTGAGGAAAGGTCAGATTCCAACTGTGACCTTAAGGCTGTTTCATTCCGACTGAGGTGTTTTACTAATTGGATGTGTTGGTGTCGCAGGTTAAGTACTAAAGCAGGAAAGCTGAACAGTTCCCCAGCGGCGTTTGAAATGGTGGCAGGTAGTTCCCCGGACTGTTTGCCGTGTCTGGAGTTCGTGCGTGCTTAGCTGAAGCACGCTCAGATAAACATAACCTTCCCAGGCATAACCTTCTGCTGTTTGACTTAGATTGCCCCAGCTTTTCTTGGCTGATTGCTTCATGCTTTTTGGGTTTCAGCTCAAAGTACTCCCTCTGAAGGACGCTGACCACCCAATCTAAAGGACACCCAGCCACTGCTACCACGCCACGCTCTCTTAGTTCCCTGCAAAGTCCTTGTCCCTCACTGATCGTTTTCTCCTTTGCATATTTATGTATTGGCTTGTTGTCTGTCTCTGCCTTCCTTAGAGCAGAAGCTCCACAAGGGCAGGAACCTTCTCTGCCTGGTTCCTCACCTGTCTCCAGAGCCCACAACAGGGTCTGTTGCACAGCAGATATGTTTTGTCTGAATGTATGAGTTGAAAGGTTAAATGAGTCTCATTGTGTAAATTGCTCAATGTCACATGGTGAGATACTTATTCACACTGGAGGATATTTAAAAGGTTTGTCTGTTTAAACATTTTTTTGAAATGTGAATTCCTCCCTCACATTATGATCAAATTTAACATTAGATTACATGCAAACAGGAAGTTATCTAATATCTCTGGGTTTATTTATAAATATAATACATATTAAAGCTAGAAATTTTGATCCTAATTTTGGTAAGCTTTGTTTGTATTGACCTTTTTCTTTTTTTTATCATCTACATTGGAATATCCAAAAGTAGTATCTAATTAGCCTTGGAGAGGTGTTTATGCTTTAACGATGTTCAAAACTACTGCTGAAATACACTATTTGGAAAGCCTAAGGTCTACAATTATTTAGAGTCAGACTGCCTGAGGTCTTTGAATCCTGTCTCTGACATTTTCTTGCCAGTGACCTGGAGTAGGTTATTATTGCTATTTTTTTGAGACAGCGACGCGCTCTGTTGCCCAGGCTGGAATGCAGTGACGTGATCTTGGCTCACTGCAACCTCGACCACCCAGGATCAAGCAGTCCTCCCACCTCAGCCTCCTGAGTAGCTGGGACCACAGGCCCACGCCACTGGGCCTGGCTAGTTTTTTTTATAATTTGTAGAGACGAGGTCTTGCTATGTTGCTCAGGCTGGTCTCAATCTCCTGGGCTCAAGTGATCCGCCCGCCTCAGCCTCCCAAAGTGCTGGGATTACAGGCATGAGCCACCATGCAAGCTGGGTAAGTTATTTAACCTCTTGATGCTTCACTTTCTTCTTATGTAAAATGGGGGTAATAAAATTTTCCTTAAAGAATGATTATGATTAAGTATGTGAGTATAGGGGTTATATAAATTTCTGCTGTTTTATTTAGTATATACTCAGATTTTTATATATTCAATATACAAATTAGGTTTAAAAATAATATATTTGCTCATGCCTGTAATCCCAGCACTTTGGGAGGCCGAGGCAGGCGGATCACCTGAGGTCGGGAGTTCAAGACCAGTCTGACCAACATGGAGAAACCCCGTCTCTACTAAAAATACAAAATTAGCCAGGCGTGGTAGTGCATGTCTGTAATCCCAGCTACTTGGGAGGCTGAGGCAGGAGAATCACTTGAACCTGGGAGGCAGAGGTTGTGGTGAGCTGAGATCGCACCATTGCACTCCAGCCTGGGCAACAAGAATGAAACTCTGTCTCAAAAAAATAAAATTTATATTTATATATTTGGGTACTGGTCATTAAATGGTAACACAAGTTTGAAATTTGTTTTGTTTGCATGGAGAATTTGTTTTGCATTGAAAACAGCAGTCCATTCATGAGATCACCAGAAAGAATAGACTTGCTTATAATAAGTTGTACTTTTAATAAGTAACAGTGACAATAAAACTGTTTGCAAACATGCCATTTTCTGTGTGTATAACAATATAGTTGTCTTTTTGGTGTCAGACAGACCTGGTTTGAGTTTTCCAGTTGTGCTTGTTTTGTGGCCTTCAGTAAATTGCTAAACTTTGCTTGGCCTCAGTTTCCTCATCTGTAAAATAATGATAATAATACAGTTCAAAGAGGATTGCTATGAGAATTAAATATGAAAATGAATGTCACGCTCCTGGCATGGTGCCTACCTCACAGTGTAGGTGCTTAATAATCCTGAGTGTCCTTCGTTCCCTTTCTCCAGACCGTAGATGGAAGATGCACGTTGATAGCAAGAGGAAGGTGATCGCCATTGGGGAAGGTGTGGAAATGGCGTCCTGTACGTGATGATGAAGGGAGTGGGCTTAGCTTAGCAAGTGGTAAGCTTAGCAGGGAACCCAATTCCGACCTTGAAGTGTCTGAGCAGATGTCATGTGTAAGGGGAAGCAGGGATGCTGTGTCTGATCTGCCTCTGCAGGAAGCACTAGGACCGGCAGGTATCAGCAGTGAAAGGCCACTTTGGGTTTCACGTGAGGAAGACTTTCCTATAGAGCTGTGGAAAGATGAGATGGTGCCTCTTTGCAATAGTGAGCGTCTCAGGGCCGGATGTGGTGTCTGACGACTGGTTGGCTGCAGATCAAGAGCTCTGTAGAGAGGGTTCCTCCACGCACCAGGAAGGCAGACGACATGGCCTCTGTGGCCCTTTTCAATGCTTGTATGTCAGTGGCCCCCTTTCTAAATTCATGCCTGATTATCTGCTTGCCTAGGCCAAGTTGGTTGTATGCCCCTGGAAACCTAGGATTTAGCCTTCTGAAGTCAGGGAGTTGGGACTGCTTATTGTTTTAATTTAAAATGTTTTTTAGGATTGAAAATTTTTGTGTTTGTATTTTGTCATTTGCAGCAGAGGCTGCAAACTGGTGAGTTTTGGGCTGGTTCTGGGCTGTGGATAACCTTTGTTTGGCCTGGAAAATGTATCCCTGATCACTGTGTTAACTAAATTTAAATTGATTGCCTGCGTTTAAAAACTAAGAATTTTACAAAAAAGCCAAATTTTTAGTGTTTCTTCAAAATGTGGGTTTATCTGGCAACACTGGATTCTACCTTCTCAGCTGGCAGTGGATAGCTGAAGCTGCGTAGATGGTGGCCTTTTGGTTGGGTCATGCGTCAGCTGGTTTGCCACAGTCCCCACCACTCCACACAGTCTTCCCATCATCAAATGTCAGTTGTCATTTTTCATTTACTTAAGTTGTTTTCTTTTAGTAGAATTAGGAGAAAACTGAAACAGTTATTTTTTCAATGTCCATAGTAGTAGTGGAAAAACTAAAGATATTTTCATAGTTTCAAACTTCAAGAAAAAAATAGAAGAGGGTATATTTTGGATGTATGCCGAAGTATACTTGTAGAAGTCTAACTTGCAAACAAGTGGTTTCTGTGTCTTTAGACTGCATGACTCAGTCAGGCCTGCTTCACTTAGACTTTTTTTTTTTTTTTTTTTGAGACAGGGTCTCACTGTTACCCAGGCTGGGGTGCAGTGGCGCTATCTCAGCTCACTGCAGCTTCAAACTCCTGGACCCAAGCAATCTGCCCACCTCAGCCTCCTGAGCAGCTGGGATTATAGGCATGTCCCACCATACCTGGCTATATCTATGGTTTTGGTTTTTGTTTTTGTTTTTGTTTTGTTTGTTTTTGTAGAGATGAGGTTTCACTATGTTGCCCAGGCTGGTCTTAAATTCCTGAGCTCAAGTGATCCGCCCGCGTCAGCCTCCCAAAGTGCTGGGATTACAGGCATGAGCCACCGTGCCTGGCTTCGCTCATACGTTTAAATAGCTCTGAAGGTATCTGAGTGTGACCCCTAATCTGGACAGTTAAATTTTCCCTCTGTCTTCAGATGTGACTCATTTCCTCCCTCTTTTTCAGTTCTCCATGGTCATGGAGAAGGAGTTGCCTGGCAGCATATCTTTTTTGCCTTCCCTAACATCCACGGTGGCCTCCTGGCTTGGTGAAATGGGGACAGTGTGTAATTTGCACACGTCTGTGATCGATGGAACTAAGTTCCATCCTGCTTTTTCCAGTGGATCCTCAGTCCTCCCTAGACTTCATGGCCCCAAACAGATGGAGCCTGTAACCTCGTTGACTCCAAGTGATATAACCGAGAGAGTGGGCTCAATGCCTATTAAGGCACAGATTGAAGTTTTAGGACTCTGTTCTTTGTGAATTTTGATGTTTAGTACGAACAGAATCTGGCTTTGTTTTGCTTTACGAGAGTGATTCTGGCTTCATTGTGAAGAACTTGGCTGGAGAGAGAGCAGGGAAGATCCACGGTAATTAACTTCAGTTTTTTGTGGGGTGGTTGGGTGGAAGAGAGGAGTAGGATGTGTGTTGATAATGATGGAAAGACTGATTAGTGGAATTTTTAGAATGACTGATTTAAAGTTGCTGGAAGGAGTTCTCATCTATCAACTGGTTATTTACTGATGGAATGTGCCCCCTAACAGATCTGTGAACTTTCCGTCACTCAATGTATTTAGGTAAATGAGAGTGGCCCCATCTGTCAGGATGCTGTAGGAGATTCCTAAATTAGAGGGAAGGTTGGGCTAGATAGATGACCTCTCTGGTCTCTTTGGAACTCAAATTCAATTATTCTCTGAATTAAACTTATTAGGAATCTTCCAGCTTGAACAATTTTACTTCAGTCCATAAAGAGAAAATATTATGAGTTGACTGAGAGGCTGAATATAACATTATAACTTTAACTACAATTAGATCTGGGCAGATTACTTGCACTGTCTTCAGTGTTCCAATATAACCTTCAAAAATGTTGTAAACAGATGTACCCAGTAGCTAGTATTTATAAGCCGGGATTTTACAAGCATATTTCCTGAAGGATTTTTTTTTCTACCAGAAACTTTGTTTTACCTTAGCCAAAACTCATTGTGTAGGTTTCTTTTTGGGTAGCATAATAATATAGATGTTATCATTTACATAAAAATATTATCCGTTACTCTTTGTAAAGCATTCTATTTAATTTCAAAACTTAGGATTTTGTACATTATCATTCATTGCTGTTTGTTAAGGTGTATTTAATTTGGATATAATGACCTACAGAAAAAGGTCACTTTAAAGAAAAACTTTTTAAAAATGATTTTTAAATTACGCACAATAGATGTACATAGTTCTGGGGTATGAATGGTAATTTAGCACGTTCATATAATTTGTAAAGATCAAATCAGTGTAATTGGGATACCCATTACCTTAAATATTTGTGTTTTCTTCATGTTAGAAACATTAGAACTATTCTTTTATAGCTTGTTTGGAACTTATAATACATTATTGTAAACTAGAGTCACTCTACTGATCTAACACTAGGTTTTATTTCTTCTATCAAACAGTATATTTGAACCCATTAATCAACCTGTCTTCATCCATTCCTTCCTACCCTTCCCAGCCTCTGGCAACCACCAATCTACTCTCTACTTTCATTAGACTTACTTTTTTTTTTTTTTTTTTTTTATCTCCCACATGTAAGTGAGAACATGTGATATTTGTCTTTCTGTGCTTGGCTTATTTCACTTGATGACCTCCAGTTTCACTCACATTGCTGCAAATGACAGGATTTCATTCTTTTTATGGCTGAATAATAATCCATTATGTATATATACCACATTTTCTTGACCCATTCATCTCTTAATGGGTACTTAGGTTGATATATTTTGGCTGTTGTGAATAGTGCAGTAATAAACATGGGAGTGCAAATACCTCTTTGATATATTGGTTTTCTTTCTTTTGGATCTATACCCACTAGTGGGATTGCTGGATCACATGGTAGTTCTATTTTTAGTTTTTTGAGGAAACTCCAAACCGTTCTCCATAGTGATTGTACTAATTCGCATTCCTTCCAAGAGTGTACAAGGGTTTCCCTTTCTCTACATCCTCTCTAGCATCTGTCATTGCCTGTCATTTTTATAAAAGCCATTTTCACTGGGGTGAGATGATATCTCATTATAGTTTTGATTTGCATTTCTCTGATGATTAGTGATGCTGAGCATTTTTTCATGTACCTGTTGGCCATTTGTATGTCTTCCTTTGAGAAATATCAATTCAGATCTTTTGCCCATTTTTAATTGAATTATTTGTTTTTTGCTATTGAGTTGTTTGAGCTCTTTATATATCATGGTTACTAATCCCTTGTCAGATAGGTAGTTTGCAGATATTTTCTCCCATTTTGTGGGTTGTCTCTTTAGTTTGTTGATTGTTCCCTTTTCTGTGCAGAGCTTTTTATTTTTATTTTTTTGAAACAGGGTCTTCTTCTGTCACCCTGACTGGAGTGCATTGGTGCAATCACAGCTCACTGCAGCCTCAAACTCCTGGGCTCAAGCCATCCTCCCATTTCAGTCTCCTGAGTAGCTGGGAATACAGGCACTCACCATCATAGCTAGCCACTTTTTAAATTTTTTGTAGAGAGAGGTCCCACTCTGTTGCCCAGGCTGGCCTCACACACCTGGCCTCAAGCGATCCTCCTGCCTCGGCCCCCCAAAGTGCTGGGATTACAGGTGTGCGCCACCATGCCTAGCCTGCAGGAGCTTTTTAGCTTGATGTAATTCCATGTATCGATTTCTGCTTTGATGCCTGTGCTTTTGAGGTCTTAGACAGAAAATCATCGCCCAGACCAATGTCCTGGGGCATTTCCCAAATGTTTTCTTCTGGCCGTTTCATATTTTCAGGTCTTAGATTTAAGTCTTTAATCCGTTTTGACTTGATTTATTGTGTATAGTGAGAGATGGAGTCTAATTTTATTCTTCTGCCTATAGTTAACGGTTTTCCCAGCACCATTCATTGAAGAGACTGTCCTTTCCCCATTGTATATTCTTGGTGCCTTTGTCAAAGATGAGTTGGTTATAAATGTGTGGATTTATATCTGGATTCTCTGTTCTGTTCTACTGGTGTATGTGTTTTTTTGTTTTTCTTTCTTTCTTAAGCCAGTACCATGCTCATTTGGTTGTTAGAGCTTTGTAGTCAATTTTGAAGTCAGGTATAGTTTGATGCCTCCAACTTTGTTCTTATTGATCTATACCTTTGGCTATTCAGGGTCTTTTGTGGTTTTACATAAAGTTTAGAACACTTTTTTTTTCCTATTTTTGTGAGGAATGTCATTGGTATTTTGATAGGGATTGCATTGAATCTGTAAATTGCTTTGGGTAGTATTGCCATTTTAACAATATTAATTCTTCCAAGCCGTGAGCATGGAATATCTTTCCATTTTCTAATGTGTCCTCTTTGGTTTATTTTATCAGTGTGTTATAGTTTTTATTGCATGGATCTTTTACTTCTTTGGTTAAATTGCTTCCTAGATATTTTACATTCGTTGTAGCTATTGTAAATGGGATTGCCTACTTGATTTCATTTTCATATTGTTTGCTGTTGGCGTATATAAATGCTACTGATTTTGTATGTTTATTTTGTATCCTGCAATTTTGCTGGATTCATTTATCAGTTCCAACAGTTTTTGGTGGAGTCTAGATTTTTCTAAATATAAAACCATGTCATGTGTGAACAAAGGCTACTTTGAACAAAAGGGTAATTTGACTTCTTCCTTTCCAATTTGGATGCTTTTTATTTCTTTCTCTTGCCTAATTGCCCTGGCCAGGATTTCCAGTACCATGTTGAATAAAAGTGGTAAAAATGGAAAAGAACAACTTTTATGAAGAATTAGTTTTAAATCCACATTTTTATGTCACTTAATATTTGCACTCTTGCGAAAGTAATTAATTGGTCATTTGGTGATATTATTGGGGCTTGCTTGTTATGTAAGTAACACTTGGAGTTTATAAATGTACCATAAGGCCGGGTGCAGTGGCTCACGCCTGTAATCCCAGCACTTTGGGAGGCTGAGGCGGGCTGATCACCTGAGGTCAGGAGTTTGAGACCAGCCTGACCAACATGGACAAACTCCATCTCTACTAAAAATACAAAATTAGTCGGGCGTGGTGGCACATGCCTGTAATCCCAGCTACTTGGGAGGCTGAGGCAGGAGGATTGCTTGAACCCGGGAGTCAGAGGTTGCGGTGAGCCAAGATTGCGCCACTGCACTCCAGCCTGGGCAACAAGAGCAAAACTCCATATCTCTCTCTCTCTCTCATCTATATGTGTATATATATGTGTGTGTGTGTGTGTGTGTGTGTGTGTATAATAAAATATCTCATTTCCAAGATAATTGACTGCATTAAAATTTATTTGTGCATTTAATGCCTTTGAAACACTTAGAAAAAGTTTATATTAGGGAATTTAGATTTGCAATGGCTTTAAAGCAATACATACCATGCTAGTATTGTGTTTTGAATTTTCTCAAAATTGACTATTGATTTTGAAGACATCTTCAGTTTGCTTTTAAAAATGTTAAAAATTTATCTTGTTCTTCATTTTGTTTTCATTTAATACATAGCCATTGAGTAATTAATGATGGTGTGGTATAAGGCTCACAAACATGCATAATAATTGTAGGAGAGGAAAATTACCAGAACTTTTAGGCCCAGTAACATTGCTTCATAACAGTGTTGTGAGGTGATAGCATTGAAGTTATTAACGCTATGTCTACCAGTGTTTTCTGTTCATTTGTTTGTTATATTTAGGATTTGTCTGGGTTTATCTGAATCAGTTAATATGCAGTATAGTCATGTATCACTTGACAATGGGGAAAGTTCTGAGAAAAGTGTAAGGTGATTTCCTCATTGTGTGAACGTCATAGAGTGTACTTACGTGAACCTAGATGGTACAGCCTACTACACACCCAGGCTATATGGCATAGCCTATGCTCCTAGGCTGCAAACCTGTATGGCATGTGACTGTAGTGAATACTGTAGGCAGTTGTAACACAATGGGAAGTATTTGTGTATCTAAACATATCTAAACAGAGAAAAGGTACAGTAAAAATATGGTATCATAATCACGTGGAACCACCGTATGTGCAGTCTGTCGTCGGCTATTACACTGTGATGCTGCACATGACTGTATTAAGTTTTTTAACCGAGTCTGGTGGGTTCTCTTCATCAGCATCTGTGAGAAATGCTGTCTTTTGACTGCGTATGATCATTATGAGACAGGCAGAGCAGAAGTTTGGGTCGTCTGACTGTGTGGCTGTGAGACCTTGACTCACAGTAGCAGGTGCTGGCGCTTCTCCCACAGTGTGGAGCATAGAGCAGGACGCAGGAGCAGGTGGCCAGCTGCCAGCACGGCGGCACTGCAGTGTTGCCTTGTTGAAGATGCCGGCTTGGAATATGAAATGCTAACGGAGAATGGTGGGGGATCTTTAAGCAGAAACTCTGTGAAAATTTTGCTTGATGGGCAGTGATCGCATGTGGAGTGGCTTATTTAAAATAAAAGGGATTGCTTGGCTTCTGACAACAGAGATGTAGAGTGCAACAAACACTGTGCTTCCTTTCACATTTACCACCACTGCCACCATCACTGTCACCTCCCATTCATTAATTCGTTCATTCATGCATGCAGTTACTTAACATATATTTATTGGGTATTCACCATGTGCCAGGCGCTTCTTAAAGTCCTGGACTTTCAACAGTAAACAATTTAAACAAAATCCCTGCCTTCCTGCCTTGTGGAATTAACATTCTAAGAGGCAGACCTTATGTTAAACAATTTACATCTATTGTTTTACATGATCCTTACAATAAGCTTGGCAGGCAGACAAAATTATCCCCATTTTACAGATTAAGAAACTGAGGGTTAGAGAAATTAAATGATGTGTCCAGTGTCACATAAGAAACTGAGGCTCAGAGAAATTAAATGATGTGTCCAGTGTCATACAGTGGGATCTGATGTCACGCCAGAGGGACTCTAAATTGCGGGCCCTGAGTTGTTTTGCTAGCCTCTTAGGAGCAATATCTGAGCGGCCAATGAATTGCTCGTCAGTTGTACATTTGCGTGGGTTTTCAGCATCACACGTGGGAGGTAAACCTTCACACCACCCCTGTTTTAGATATGAAGGCCAGTCATACCCGCCCTCACTGTATTCTCTGGGCAAATTTGGAAACCTTTGGTTTTAGAAACAGACTTCCTGAATTTGGGCCTTTTGATCAAATGGGGAGAAAAATCAGCTCCCCCGGTAATGTTTCTGAGGATCTCAGGATTCTCAGGCAGATACTTGGTGTGCCTCATTTTCTTCTAGTATTGCCTTCATCTGGGACATTTTTGCTACCGCATTTCTCAAGGTCTGTGTTCCTTCAGCCTACATTATTCAAAGTATTGCTTTTTCATCAGAAACAGTGTGGGGAAGCCCTCTTCAGCACATGAATATTGCCGAGGTTTTTTGCCCATTAATGTAATTACATCCAAGGTGCACATTTACGTTTGTGAGGGATTATTTAATCTTTTGTAATCCTGGTTGGGTAAAAGTAATTTATATTTTTAATCTCTACTTATGATTGTTATTCTTTTATTTTTACTTTTCTTCCTTGACTATAGCTAAGCAGTAGGGAGTGGTGTTTGGTCGGATGTTCTGTCAGAAGCATTCTGTGTTTGACCTGAGAAGTAAAGAATACGGAAGGAGTTTTTATTGTTTTCTTCTTTGAATTCTAAGCAGAGAGATTATTTCTGGTAGTTCACATTACTTTAGAACATTTATTTATTTATTTAGAGACAGAGTCTTGCTCTGTTGCCCAGGCTGGAGTACAGTGGTGCAATCTCAGCTCACTGCAGCCTCCGCCTCTCGGGTTCTCCTGCCTCAGCCTCCCGAGTAGCTGAGACTACAGGTGGACACTGCCATGCCTGGCTATTTTTTGTATTTTTTTTAGTAGAGATGGGGTTTCACCATGTTGGCTAGGATGGTCTTGATCTCCTGACCTCATGATCCACCTGCCTTGGCCTCCCAAAGTGCTGGGATTACAGGCATGAGCAACCGTGCCGGCCTTTTTTTTTTTTTTTTTTTGAGACACAGTCTCACTTTGTCGCCCAGGCTGGAGTAAGTGCAGTGGCACTATCTCAGCTCATTGCAACCTCTGCCATCTGGGTTCAAGTGATTCTCCCACCTCAGCCTCCCAAATAGCTAGGGCTACAGGTGCGTGCCACCATGCCTGGCTAATTTTGGGGCAGAAATGGGGTATCACTGTGTTGGCCAGGCTGGTCTTGGACTCCTGACCTCAAGTGGTCTGCCTGTCTTGGCCTCCCAAAGTGCTGGGATTACAGGTGTGAATCACTGCATCTGGCCTAGAACTTATATTTTTAATGTCAGTTTTTCTTATAACTATTTATAGATTAGAACATGTTATTTACATTTCTTATTTATGATAGGCATTATGATTGTCAACCCCACTTTATGATGAAGGATATGGGATTCAGGAAGCCTCTAAGTTTTGAAGAGATGAATTGCTAGCCCAGATCTACTGGTTTTGAAGCCTGAGATGTTTCCACTATCCCTTATTTTTATTAATAATAATTTGTCATGTGATAGTGGCTCTCAAACTTTTCATTCTGGGGGTGTTCCTATGCCCCATCTTATCATTTTCTATTCTCCAGCTCTTCTCTGGATAGGAACAGAAAACCTCAAGAACATATCTTTGCATGCATGTGTGCACATGCAGTCTAGGATATTCAGGTTTTTTATTACAGTCAGGTTTGCAACAATTTTTGCATAGTTTTTGACTAGGCATTAGTAAAACATGGCGTTTTTTATGGATTAATTTATTGTGTGTGTGTGTGTGTGTGTGTGTGTGTGTATACATATATTTTCCTCCCAACATTTTATTAAGAAAATTTGCAAGAATATAGAAGAATCAAAAGAATTGTATAGTGAACACCCATAAACCCACCACTTGATTATATAATTGTTAATAGCTTGCCATTTTTGCTTTTACGTGGGTCATTTTACATTGTATCCTTCAAAAGAGAATACTTCGTAAGTGGTAATTTACATTTTTCTCAGAGATCTTTGCCAAGGAATTTAATTTTAGATGCCTGTTAACACATATGTCCTGTTATATTATTATCTCAGAATAAAGCATTAGAAAGATCAAGTCTAGTTTTATGATTTGGAACTCTCTGGTTTTTGTAATTTTAGGATGGAGAACTAAATTGACAGTATTCGACTGTAGTTGGGCAGTCTAAAGAACTTGAGAAACCTTACATAGTTTGAAACCCCAAGTGACTTTATAAATTCATAGAACTAAAGTCATTTGGGTGACCTCAGTAATAAAAAATGAAATCAGACAATGCAAACCCATCGGAAATATCTGAGGAATGTTGGAGATAATTCATGTGTACAGGAGGTTCTGGCAGAGAAGGGATCTACATATAAAATGTATCAAAAGGTCAGAATTGTTTTAAGAAAACCTAGAAGCAGGAATTAGTGGCCGAGCGTGGTAGCTCACGCCTGTAATCCTAGCACTTTGGGAGGCTGAGGCGGGTGGATCACCTGAGATCAGGAGTTCAAGACCAGCCTGGCCAACATGGTGAAACCCTGTCTCTTCTAAAAATACAAAAATTAGCCGGGTGTGGTGGTGCATGCCTGTGATCCCAGCTACTCGGGAGGCTGAGGCAGGAGAATCACTTGAACCCAGGAGGCGGAGGTTGCGGTGAGCCGAGATAGCGCTATTGCACTCCAGCCTGGGCAACAGAGTGAGACTCTGTCTCAAAAAAAAAAAAAAAAAAAAAGGGAATTAGAGTAGGGGCATGCAAGTATTTCCATGCAATTAATTGTTCTTCTGATCTTTTTTTTGCTCTCTGATACGTATCTCTTTAAATTTCCTTCTCCTGCATAATTTTTCTTCCCTTTGTATCACAGAGTCCCTTTTCTGTCTTAATGTGGAAGGCTTTCATTTACACTGGCTGTTATTTTATTTTATTTTACCTATTTTAGTAACAGAAATGAGGCTGCTGGGTCTGAAGGAAGCAGAGCTCATGATTTAATAGCATTCATTCTTCTTCTGTATTTACCTCACACACACACACACACCCCCCCCACACCCCCCCCCACACCCCCCACACACACCAAATTAACATTTTGGGAATTCCCATGTTTTGTGTTATGTGACTTGGCCTCCGTGGCAACCTCTGACTTCAGTCCCGGGGCTTGTGGTTACTTGGGTGGTACATCCTTGTGCTGCAGCCTGTTGCTGGCCAGCTCTGTGACCTTTTGCAAGTCACTTAAGGTCTCTGTTTCTTTATCTGTAATTCCAGAGGGTTGGACTAGAGAATTTTGCAGGTTTATCCCACCAGCACTAAAAATTCCCTGTTCTGTGTTCACATTAACATTTTTTTCCTCCTCCCTGCGCTTCTCCCCTGACCCCGCCCTGACTTAAATGTTTTTTTAAGTCAGGATGGTCTCGATCTCCTGTCTTGCTCTGTCTCCCAGGCTGTAGTGCAGTGGCACAGTCTTGGCTCACTGCAGCCTCTGCCTCCCGAGTTCTCCCACTTCAGCCTCATAAGTAGGTGAGACTATAGGCGCATGCCACCACGCCCAGCTAATTTTTGTATTTTTAGTAGAGACGAGGTTTCACTGTGTTGGCCAGGCTGTTCTCGAACTCCTGGCTTCAAGTGATCTGCCCGCCTTGGCCTCCCAGAGGCTGGAATTACGGCATGAGCCATCGCCCCTGGCCCTGGCTAATTTTTTTATTTTTATTTTTTTAGAGATAGGGTCTCCCTATGTTGTCCAGGGTGGTCTTGAACTCCTGGGCTTAAGTAATCTGCCCACATCAACCTCCCTTGTAGCTTGGACCACAGGTGTGCGCTCCCAGGCTTGGCTAATTTTTTTTTTTTTTTCTGTTAGCTAATTGTTTAATTTTTTTCTAGTAGAGACAGTCTCCCTATGTTGCCCAGGCTGGTCTCCTGGGCTCAAGTGATCCTCCCACCTCAGCCTCCCAAAGTGTTGGAATCACAGGCATGAGCCACTGTGCCCAGCCTCTGTTATTTTTAAAATGATGAAGGTATTACCTTAAAAATCTCTTGCCACATGTTTGTCCGGGATAATTTGTGTATTCACATACTTAGAATATGTACATTTTGAAAACCTTTGATTAAGTGGTTTTCTTCTATAAAATATGAAGGTTTGTGATCCTGTTCGCCTATTCATCATCCCACCTCCACAATAACATAAAAGATCTGAAAATGTTGCTTTATCTTTTGGGTATTTTTATTTATTTTATTTTATTTTTTTGAGAGAGAGTCTCTCTGTATCCCAGGCTGGAGTGCAGTGGCGTGATCTCGGCTCACTGCAACCTCTGCCCCCTGGGTTCAGGCAATTCTCCTGTCTCAGCCTCCTGAGTAGCTGGGATTACAGGCGTGTGTCACCACACCTGGCTAATTTTTGTAGTTTTAGTAGAGACAGGGTTTCACCATATTGGTCAGGCTGGTTCCGAACTCCTGACCTCAGGTGATCTACCCTCCTCGGCCTCCCAAAGTGCTGGGATTACAGGCGTAAGTCACCATACCCAGCCTTTTTGGGGTATTTTTAAAATGTAAGGTCTTTCATCAAAGGATATAGCAAGACCCCAAAACACTCTGAACCTCTGCTGTATATAACTTTTATTTAAGATAATTTAATGGTTCATTTTTAATAAAAAAGCACCACGTTGGGGTAACAAGGACTTCCAATGTACAAGACTGTAGTTCAGCCAACTTAAAAATGAAAGAACTCTAGCAAGGAACACAAGTAAGTTTATACCCGATATTTTGCAAATCATGATATTATTTTTAAGGGCCTCTCTTGAGGCAGGGTTTTTATGATCATAACATTCCAGCTGTGGTTTTGGAGGCAGAATGTTTACTACTGCTCTAAATGCAAGGATGGTAGGTGTGTATTCTTACTGCTAAAGGGCTTTAAAAAAGAAGCTGAGGCTCCCTTCAAGTGAGTAAACCTTTATTCGGCTGACTTGGGAGCCGTGTTCCTGTGGAACTTCGGTGGTAATTATGGAATGCAGGACCAACAACAGCCCAGTCATGGGCGAGCCTGGCCTCTCCGAGGCATGATGGCAGGCTGTCCCGGCTAATGGCTTCAGGCAGCCCATGGAAAACCACTTTCTGGTTAAGTCTGCATCATACTGTTCCACCAATGGAAAAAATTGAACATGATGAGGGTGTGTAGCTAGCAGACAAAAATATATCCAGCATTGCACAGGATCTGTTTTTAGCTCTCAACGGCTGAGCATTTGAAGTGTTAGACACTGTTTCCTGGCTTACCATGAGCAGAAGGAAGAGTGAGTTTGTGGATGTGTATATAGACTCTAGCTTTGTGAAACTTTTCTTATTAACGAACAGACCCTGAGAAATACTGGCTACATCCAAAGTTCTGGCAAAGGTAAGGTTATAAATGTTTACTTCCCCTCTTCTGGAGTTGAGACGTAATTTTATATGTGAGATAAAAATGTTTCTCAAAATGCTCCCACCGGCAATATATAAGTGCTGACTTATTTTTGTCTGACATTATTTTGTACTTAGGCAGCACACATTGCTGTGCATAAGGGAATTGTTACCTTTAAATTGGAGTGTCTATGTGCTTTCAAACACCTATTGGTGATTTGTTGCAGTTGCCTGCCCCGTTTTACTAATTAACTCTCCAAAATTTGTACGTATTGTATGGATTTATTTTTCCTGATGGTCTCAAGAAAGTACCACTTCTCAGTGTGATCATGTTAAAGCATTGATGACTATTACTTTACCAGTTAATTTTTTCAGAGTAGAAAGGGAAATTAAGATGTGGCAGAGATTGTATTTTGCAGTTTTTGGGTTATTATATAATCTCATCAGGGCTTAATTTTTAGCTGAGTGGGCTGTTTGGCTTAAGAGTTTCTTTTCAAACTTGTAATTTGACTTTCGCTGTTTAGTATCGTTTGTCTTTTTGTCTTAAACTTTATGAAAAAGAAATGGAATCCCTTGTAATCTTGGGAGGGGGGTACTTGTTTAAGAGGAGTGATTGATTCATATTCTAGTCCATTAGAGGCTGCTCATTCATTAGGGTATTTGAAACACCAGAAGCACAAGTACTGCTGAACGTCTGGTGTGTGCTCATCAGCAGGGGCCGAGGAACCCTGGCTTTGGTGTAGTTCTTCCTTGGCTTTACATTAATTTGGCCAAGCATGTAATTCGCAGAAAATTGGTAGGTGGAGAGACAGAAATAGGAAGCTTTATTGAAGTCATTGTAACTTACAGGATTATTTATAGAATTTCTGGAAAGTAAGGGTACTGGTGAACAGCTGCTGGAGTTTTTCCTAACAGGTTTAAACATTTTGTTGTGGCCTTTTGTCACACTTAGGGATTGTAAAATTTTATACTTTCAGCATTATGAGGTTATGAATTATTTTCAGGCAGGCTACGTGGGTTCGTTTTCAGCTGTGCTGGGTCAGGGCTGTCATCTCCATCGGTGTATTGGGCATCCCCCATGTGTTCACTTCCTTTACAGACACGTCTTTAGGGATGGAGGAATGTGAGTGTGGTTCAGGCAGGTTACAGTTCATAGAAAGATTGGTCATATTTTATTGATGACTTTTCCTTTTCATCTAAAAAATGCGGCTCTGACAGAGCCAGCAAGCACTGAGAGCAGGAACAGCGCACTGACCGCCGCCTTCTCCGGTCACATTAACACTTGTCACCTACTTTGATTTTTGCCAGAGCTTGTCGACAGAAAGTGAAGTCCATTGAAGAACTTAATGACTCAAATTCATACTGACCAGACCGTAAATAGTGTTTTGAATGCAAATAGATAACACCTTTTTTCAATACTTTAGTGCAGAGGGAGTGACTTTCCAAAGCCCTCTCATTAGATCAGGCCTGCAGGAAGGATGCCTGGAAGTGCGAGATAAGCGTTAGGCTCCTTGTGAAGAGATTAGTTTTCCAGTGGGTAAGTGGGTCCTTCACTTACCCATTAAGTAAAACAGATGATTCTGTCTTGGTGGTCTGAGATTGTGTTTGAGCAGAGCCATGCTTTCTTTCGCAAAATTAGTTAAGGCTCTTTGCAGCTTCTTCCCACCAGAAGTATTGAATAAAAAACCACAAAGCGTAAATATCTGATGGGGCACTTTACTATATGTGTATGTGCCTCTAGGTTTGACTCACTTTGTAAGATTCCCTTATGTAATTATAATAAATCAGGTTAGTGAGATCCCTTAGTTCAACTTTTTCTTTTTTGTTTTTTTTTGAAACAGAGTCTCACTCTGTCGCCCAGGCTGGAGTGCAGTGGCGCGATCTCAGCTCACTGCAAGCTCCGCCTCCTGGGTTCACACCATTCTCCTGCCTCAGCCTCCCGAGTAGCTGGGACTACAGGCGCCCACCACCACACTCGGCTAATTTTTTTGTATTTTTGGTAGAGATGGGGTTTCACTGTGTTAGCCAGGATGGTCTCGATCTCCTGACGTCATGATCCGCCCGCCTCGGCCTCCCAAAGTGCTGGGATTACAGGTGTGAGCCACTGCACCCGGCCTTCAGCTTTTAGATTTAGAAAAATACAGGCCGTGAAGAACAAGGTTTATTTGGACATTTTTTAAAGGAATAATTTGCATCTTTTTTTTTTGAAATTAAGTGTGCCTTCTACATGAAGGTAATAACAGCTTTACTAGAAGGGCTAGAAAAAAGATAAAGGTATGGAATAGAAAGAAATAGCAGCAGTATTAAAAACAGTAAAAAGTAATAATAATGGTAGTAGATAAACCTGAATGTCTGACTGTTGAATTCTATTAACAGGGTGGAATGTCTTTTTATTACTCAGTTCTACTTAAAACAGGCTTACAAATATCAGGAGGCTTCAACATCAGTATCTCAGGAAACATATTGAACACTCATTTTTCAGGTCTTTATAGTCCATAGTATTGTAGAGATAGAACATTAGAGCTGAAAATGGACCTTAGGCAGTTTTTCAAAGGAGACAATTGAAGAACCACAGAACTGAAGCGACTTGTCCGAAGCCACAGAGATGGTTAGTTACCCAGCTGGAAGGAAATTCCAGGTATCCTGTTAGTCTTTTTCTTACTCTACCTGTTCCTTAATTGAGGAAACTTTGGCACATCCTGATGTATCTTAGATAATTGATAGAGACTTGTGTATGCATACACATGTGTGCAAATATATACAGACAAATGCACAGACTTTTTTTTTTTAAGACAGAGTCTTACTCTGTTACCCAGGCTGGAGTGCAGTGGTGTAATCTCGGCTCACTGCAACCTCCACCTCTGGGTTCAAGGGACTCTCCTGCCTCAGCCTCCCTAGTAGCTGGGATTACAGGTACCTGCCACTACGCCCGGCTAATTTTTTTTTGTATTTTTAGTAGAGACGGGGTTTCACCATGTTGGCCAGGCTGGTCTTGAACTCCTGATCTCAAGTGATCCGCCCGCCTTGAACTCCCAAAGTGTTAGGATTACAGGCATGAGCCACCACGTCCAGCCGACATGCACATACATTTCCTTTCCTCCCTTTGTCCATCCTTCCTTCTTCCTTTCCTCTTTCTTTTCTTTTTTTTTTTTTTTGTGGTTCTTTCTTTCATCTATTTACTTACCTGTTTACCAAACGTGTTTGGTAACCTGTGTGTTGGTTTGGTTTACCTGTCTGTTTAAAGCTCTAGTAGAGAAAAGGGCTTTTGCTTTTCCCATAGCCTAGTCAAATTCAAAGCTGTACATTCAATCTGTGACCATCAGCTCTCTGACTGTTGCCAGAGAGAATTTTAGGTGCACAAATGTTACCCTAACCTATGTGATAAGACAGGTTTGATTAGACTTCATCTGTCAGTCTCTTCCTGGTTCAGTCTTAGATTGGTTTTCTTTGGTTTATAGTCACATTCCAATAGAAGACTGTTTAGGTTTTGTTACTTCTGTGCCTTACAAAAAAGAAGCCCTGGAAGGGAACAGAAACACAGCAGATGAGGCCTGGCTTTAGTGCCAAGGTGATGTAAGGCACTTTTGGAAAAGTAAAGTTTACACAAAAAGTGATAGGCCAAGTTATCATTTACACTTAAGGAAAGGGATGCAGTGGGCTCCACAGATAATGTCAGGATGAAGTTGATGCAGGGTGTTCCTAGGACTTGAATAAAGGTTAAAAAATCCTGGGTATTGTTCAAGCACTGGAAAGTGAGAATAATCCTTATCCTGCCTTTGTGCTTGACCCTGACCCATCTCTATAGTCGCAGAATTGCTAGAGTCGGATTTCTAAAATGGAGATGTGGGGAAGGGCTAAGGAGAGACAGAGTTTGCAAGCTTTTAAAGACAAAAGCTAGAATCCATATGATTAAAGGCAATGAGAAGAAACCAAGTGGAGAGAATAAAGACAGGCTTGTTTTCAAGTTGCCCTTGGCCACCCCTGGAAGGTGGAAAAAGGCATCTTAAAGACAAATGAAAGGAAGCTTTATACACAGACACGGTAGTGAACCGAGGAAACTCATGACTTTAGGAGGCACTGGAGAGTAAAGCGCTTCATGGAAAGTGTCCATATATTCTTGGAATAGACAGACACACACACACACACACACACACACACACACACACTCTCTCTCTCTGTTGAAAATTGATAGGATGATCACAAATGTATCCAAACAGCCAGACAAGTTAACTATAAAACAACAACAATAACAAGACCCCTGAAATAACAGGAAACTAACAATAACCATCACTTACCTTTTTAAGAAATGTCACAGTGGGAAAAAAATAGAAATTACAAGACAACACAGTGACATGCAGGTAATGAAGGAGTTTCTCACTGGAGCTCTTGTATCCTGACACCCTACTGTATGTATGTGATGTTGGTGCCTCTCAAACGTTTCTGAAGTTTCTGTGATAGGAGAGGCAGTTGCTCTAGAGCCACCTCCTCTTGTGCGTGCAATTCCTCTCCCTTTGACCCATTCTAGGACATTTTAGGAATGGCCCCTCTCTCTGCACCACATCACATTTTCCCTTTAATTCTCATTGCGTGCTGGAATTTTTCCTGAAGATACACACATAGACAATAAATGAAGCTCTTTTTGATCCCTCTGTCCTTCCCGCTAGCAACTGATTCCTCTCTGCTCCCCTTTATAGTAAAACTCTTTGAATGAGCTGTCCCTATTCACTCCCTTCAGTTTCATTGACCTCATCCTCAAACTCAATCCAGTCGGTCTTTCTCCACCCCATTCTGCCCTTGTCCTGTTCACAGGGACCTGCATAATGCCAGATCTACTAAATGCACTGCTTGTTCTGGGTTTTTGTTATTTGAATCAGAAACATTTGACATGGTTGCTCAGTCTTCTCCCTGAAGTGCTTTTCCCAATTGGCTTTAGGTGCCACATACTCTCTTGGTTTCCTCTTTTTTTTTTTTTTTTTTGAGATGGAGTCTTGCTCTGTCGCCCAGGCTGGACTGCAGTGATGCGATCTCGGCTCACTGCAACCTCCGCCTCCCAGGTTCAAGTGATTCTCCTGCCTCAGCCTCCCAAGCAGCTGGGATTACAGGCATGCGCCACCAAGCCCGGCTAATTTTTGTAATTTTCTTTAGTAGAGACGGGGTTTCGTTGGCCAGGCTGGTGTCGAACTCCTGACCTCAGGTGATCTGCCCGCCTCGGCCTCCCAAAGTGCTGGGATTACAGGTGTGAGCCACCGTGCCAGGTCTCTTGGTTCCTCTTAATTCAGTTCACCAACTGCCCCTTCTGTCTCCTTTATGGGCTTCTCCTCATTTCCTTGACCCCTTAATGTCAAGGTGCCCCAGGGCCTCCTTGGACCCCATGTCTTTCCTTTGTTTACTTATGGAGAACCCATCCAGTTTGTGTTTTAAATACCATCTTTGTGTGGGTGAGCAGCCCACTTCTCTCCTGAACTCCAGACTGGTATTACCACTTAAGTATCCAGTGGACACCTCAAACCCAGCTTGTCCAAAACTGAACTCCTCATCTTGCCCGCGGAAGCCTGCTCTGCTCTGCCGTCTGCATTCTCCCATGGCTTTAATGGAACAGTGTGGAATCATCCTTGGTGTCACTCACACTTACTTCCACCTGCCCTCAAGTCCTGCTGGCTCTCCCTTCAGCCCTCCAGAGCTTCAGCTGTGTCCGGAGGCAGCCTCCTCCCCTACCACCCCCCTCCCTTACCACCCCCACCCAAGCTGGGGCGCATTGCCTCTCCCCTGCATCGTTCCGGTAGCCTAGCAGGTCCCCCTGCTGCTTCCACTGTGTCGCTGACAATCCATATCCACACAGCAGCTCCACAGATCCTTTTAAAATGTCCCATGATGAACCTTCTCTATCACACCCTCTAATTATGACTTTTTTTCTCAATGTGAAAGCCAAAGTCCTTAAACTGTCCCTCAAGGCTGCCTTCACTGGCTCTGTGGCCCCTCTCTGACCTCTCTTGCCCTTCTTCCCCTCGCTTGCTCTGCTGCGGCCATGCTGGTCCCTGCCTCTCCGGCACTTGCACTTTCTGTTGCCCCTGCCCACGGTGCCCTTTCCCTGGAACACACTTGGTGTCTCCTCCTTGCAAGTCTCTGCTGAAGTGTCACCATTCAGAGAGGCTTCCTCGCCTTTTAAAAATTGCAGCATCCTTCCCCTCTCCACGTTGCCTCCTCCACCATTTCTTTCTTTACTATTTTGTCCAAGTGCTTATCACCTCCTAAAAGAAAATTTATTTTCCGGCCGGGCGTGGTGGCTCATGCCTATAATCTTAGCACTTTGGGAGGCTGAGGCTGGCGGATCACTTGAGGTTAGGAGTTCGAGACCAGCCTGGCCAACACTGTGAAACCCCATCTCTACTTAAAAAAATACAAAAATTAGCTGGGCATTATGGTGGGCTCCTGTAGTGCCAGCTACTTGGGAGGCTGCAGCAGGAGAATCGCATGAACCCAGGAGGTGGAGGTTGTAGTGAGCCGAGATCATGCCACTGCACGCCAGCCTGGGCAACAAAGCAAGACTCCGTCTTAAAAAAATGTATTTTCGTTGTTTATTGTTCATCTCTCTCCACTTTAGTATAAGCTCCATGAGAGCAGGGATACTTCTTTGGATGGGGGTCTGTTTTGTTTATTGCTGTATCCCCAGGGCTTAGAACAGTGTCTAGCAAAGAGTTGTTATTCAGTGAAAATTTATTGCCTTAATCAGTGAAAATGTATCCTCCCTGGGAAGCCTGATGATGTAGCAGAAGCAAACTAATGTAAATGCTAAATATCGTTGAACTCCTATACTTTATCTTAAAAATGTAAATTTTATACTTTACATATATATATATATGTATATATATATATATATATTTTTTTTTTTTTTTGAAATGGAGTCTTGCTATGTCACCCAGGCTGGAGTGCAGTGGTGCCTTCTCGGCTCACTGCAACCTCTGCCTCTCAGGTTCAAGTGATTCTTGTGCCTCAGGCTCCTGAGTAGCTGGGATTACAGGTGCGTGCCACCACACCCAGCTAATATTTGTATTTTTTTGTAGAGATGGGGTTTCACTGTGCTGGCCAGGCTGGTCTCAAACTCCTAATCTCAAGTGATCCTCCTGCCTCAGCCTCCCAAAGTGTTGGGATTATAGGCGTGAGCCACCGTGCCCTGCCATGATACATATTTCTTTATTATGGACATAATATTTAAATTACTTAGCATTAAATGAAATCAGAGCTTCAGGAAGATGCCCCTTGGTTATTCTGTGGCCTTGAGTGTCTCCTCTGCTCTCCCTTTGTCTTGGTGGCCATGCCCCACCCCCACAGCCATTGGGAGGCATACTCTAAGTTATAATTATTATTGAAGACAATTACCATGAAGCTTAAAGTATCAAGAAAACAAAATTCTCATTTGCGTAATGTTCTTTATAAGGCAGTAGACTGGGATAACTAAATTTTAACCGTAAAGCTCCTCAGGTAACTTAGAAGTTTAGTTTTTCATTTTATTCTTACTTCTTCATCCCCAGCCACGGAAACCTTTGTTACCTGGAGAAAAAAAATACCCTTAGAGAAGGATGTTTAAGATGTTTGATTTGTGAAAGGGGCATAGATTGATCAGAACCACAACCACCCTTTATTTATTTAAATTTAATTTTAATTTTTTTGAGATGGAGTCTCGCTTTGTCACCCAGGCTGGAGTGCAGTGGCGTGATCTCATCTCACTACAACCTCCGCCTTCCAGGTTCACGCAATTCTCCTGTCTCAGCCTCCCAAGTAGCTGGGACTACAGGTGCCCGCCACCATGCCTGGCTAATTTTTGTATTTTTGGTAGAGATGGGGTTTCACCATGTTGGCCAGGCTGGTCTCAAACTCCTGACCTCAGGTGATCCACCTGCCTCGGACTCCTAAATTGCTGGGATTACAGGCATGAGCCACCGGGCCTGGCCAAACCACTCTTTTGAAAGGGAATCCTGAAAGTTAAATTGTACTTAAAAAAAAAAAAAAAAAAAAAAGAAAAGGAATAATTTCAGATTAAGAAGTACAAAATAATTTAAAATTATTATTTTATTTTTTAAAGAGACAACATCTTACTATATTGCCCAGGCTGGTGTCAAACTCCTGGGCTCAAGGGATCCTCCTATCTTGGCCTCCCAAAGTACTCCGAATACAGGCATGAGCCACTGCGTTAAAATGGCCTGGTGTGGTGGCTCGCACTTGTAATCCCAGCACTTTGGGAGGCCAAGGCAGGAGGATTCAACTCCTTGAGCCCAGGAGTTGAAAATCAGCCTGGGCAACATAGTGAGACCCTGTCTTTACAAACAATAAAATAAAAAAATTAGCAGGCATGGTGGTGCAAGCCTATAGTCCCAGCTACTTGGGAGGCTGAGACAGGAGGCTCACTTGAGCCCTGGCATTTGAGGTTACAGTGAGCCGTGATCACACCACTGTACTCCAGCCTGCGTGATAGAGCAAGACCCTGGCAATAAGTTGATCAATCAATCGATGTTAAAAAATGATCGAAAATATCCAGGTTTGATTCCTACCTTTGCCTCTTAGTGATCTTGGCCAAATTATTTACCCCCTGGAGGCTGAAGTTATTTTCTGTAAAACAGGGATGATTATGCAACCTATGAGGATTCTTGTGCCTGGGGTATCCCGGCACACAGCAGCATTAAGAAAGGATTGGTCAGGCGTGGTGGCTCACGCCTGTAATCTATGGGAGGCCGAGGTGGGCGGCTCACCTGAGATCAGGAGTTTGAGACCAGCCTGGCCAACATGGTGAAACCCTATCTCTACTACAAATACAAAAATTAGCTGGATGTGACGGTGTGTGCCTGTAATCCCAGAGGCTAAGGCCTGAGACTTGCTTGAACCTGGCAGGCAGAGGTTGCAGTGAGCTGAGATTGCACCAGTGCACTCCAGCCTGTGTGACAGAGAGAGACTGCCATCTCAGAAAAAAAGAATGGATTAGGCCCTTCCCCCTCCATCCATGTTTCATCTACTTTGGATATGAAAAAATGTTAAATTTCTATAAATTAGCAAATTTAAACTATACCAACTAGTATATATATGTTGCTTTTTTCCTGAAAGTTTCTATAAAGTTGTTAGCTAAAATCTTATCAGGTTTGTTGTGAATACTCATATGAATTAAGGAAAATTTCAGCAATGATTGGTTAATTTACCTGCAGCCCTCAGGGAGAATCTACATGGTAGCCTTAAGACATACATTTCTAAAAATGACTCTCAAACAAGGCAAAAACCCTTGTTGAAGTAGAATAGTTACCCATTTTATGAAGGTGGGGAAAGCACCCATTTAGATGAGGGGAAAAAATATGTGGTTTAAGCCCCATTCATTTTTTAACTTAAATGAAACAGTGCATAATGAAGAAATGTTTTGCCAAGAATAACTTGGTACAATGACCGTGGTAGATTTTGGTTACAGAATGTGATTGGGGTTTAGGAGGACGGTATCTGCTTCTGATTTACTGAAGCTCGGGCCTTTTACATCCATGCAGGTTTCCATAGTCAGCAAGAAGCTGTGTGGTTGCAGTCTGAGATTCCAGCGCATGATTCTGTTTAAGTTTTGATGTAAACCTTGGGAAGTGCTTACCCAGGCCTAAGCTTGCTCTTTGTGGAGTGGCTCAAGCTCAGAAAGGTTAAAAACGGAGGTTATTTAAAAGTCACACCCACAATTTTGAATCTCATGTTTATAAAAGTTATAAAAGAGGGCCATTTAAAAGACATGCTAACAGCTTTAGGTCTTTTGAATCTTTGTTCTGGTAGTCACCAGAACAGGACCACGAAGTTTATAGAGGCCAGGATGTTAGACAAGTTTTAGCTGAGACTTGAAGTAGACGGGGGAGAAAGGGGAGAGTGGGACTGAACATTTGATATATTAAAAAAAAAAAATACATGTTTCAAAGAGCCGTGGTGAGAATGTGTAAAATGCCTTTGAATAATTTCTAAAAGAAAAATAAGGAAAATATTTCGTCTTATCCAGGATTATTTTATTTTAGACAATATTGATTCTGTAATTTAAAAAATTAAAAAACAAAATTTTTATTGGGCAGCCCCTGAGCCAGAATAGGTTCAGAGAAGCTCCTTGATTTTGTAATTTTGCTTGAAAGTGTGTGTGTGTGTTTAAATTCCCTGAAATATTTTCAGTTTCTGCAATGGCTCACATATAGCCGGGCCACTGAATTTATTTGACATTCCAAAAACATACCAGTAATATTTGTGGGATTGCCGGTTTCACCATCTCTCTCATAAACTTAATGCTGTTAAAGTTGTCATATTCTCTCTCTTCCCCCTGTAGACGGAGTCATGCTTTGTCGCCCAGGCTGGAATGCAGTGGCGCCATCTCGGCTCGCTGCAACCTCCGCCTCCTGGGCTCAAGCAATTCTCCTGTCTCAGCCTCCCGAGTAGCTGGAACTACAGTCGTGTGCCACCACGCCTGACTAATTTTTGTATTTATAGTAAAGGCGGGGTTTCACCATGTTGATCGGGCTGGTCTCGAACTCCTGACCTCAGGTGATCCACCCACCTCGGCCTTCCAAAGTGCTGGGATTACAGGCATGAGCCACTGTGCCTGGCCTTTCATATTCTCTCTTACTGATTCTCCAAATGTTTCATGGTTTATAATCTCTCTCCCTCCAGGCACAAGCTGATGAGCTCCTTTGGGAAGGGATGGTGTCATCTCTCACACTTCTGTCCCTCATGGTGTCCAGCACAGTGCTCCGTGTATAGGAGAGTCTCCAAACATTCATGTCGAATTGTTGAGTGGAACTTTAAAATTTCACTTCATTTCCCCAAGTTTCTGCCAATACTTTGAACATTTTCTTCCTGGGCCAACACTGCCTCCCACACTGACGCTGAGCTGTTGGCTACTGTGGACTCCTTTCCCAGAGGGTGTTCCAAAGTGTCCTGAGGTTGATGGTCGTGCCGTGGTGTTTCTGGGAACAGTGGGTAGGGGAGAGTGTAAGGGGATGGGCAGGGGCCTGTCCAAGATTCCCTTAGCTTCCCCTCCCTCAGCCTGCCTTTCCCTCTTACCTCCTCCTCTCTCCAAACTTTGTCCCTGACCCTGGTGCTCGGGACCTGCACCCCCTTCACACCTTTCCCTGAAGGAGCTGGGGTCTTTCTCCATGTATTCTCTTGTGGATTCGGTCCTTCAGGGATCCAGCAAGTGGTTATGGAGCACCGTGTCTTTGAACAAACCATTTTCTGTTCCCTGGAGTTCCTTTCTTTCCTTTCCTTTATTTTTCTTTTTTCTTTTTCTTTTTTTTTTTTTGAGACGGAGTCTTGCTCTGTTGCCCGGGATGGAGTGCAGTGGCGTGATCTTGACTCACTGCAACCTTTGCCTCCTGGATTCAAGTGGTTCTCCTGTCTCAGCCTCCCGAGTAGCTGGAATTACAGGCGCCCGCCACCACACCCAGCTAATTTTTGTATTTTTTTAGTGGAGAAGGGGTTTCACCGTGTTGGCCAGGCTGGTCTCAGACTCCTGACCTCAGGTGATCCGCCTGCCTTGGCCTCTCAGTGTGTTGCGATTACAGGCGTGAGCCACCGCGCACGGCCTTCTCTTTCCTTTCTTCATCTAATGGAATCCTACTCATCCTCCAAGACCCACTTGTTGGGTTATCTTCCTTATTGGGTTGTTCCTAACTTTCCTACCAAGAAGTTGAATGTCCAGTGAATGTGTGTGTGTTTTTTTTTAATTTGTGCAGTGCAAAAGGATGAAGCCCATGGACCTAATCTGTGGTGTCCAGATTGCACATTAATGATGGGCCATCTTTAAAAAAAAAAAAAATCTGGTACTTACTGTGTGTATCTGAAGTGTTTGCCTTGGACAATGACTTCCCTTCCCTTCCATTCCTTTCCCTTTTTTTTTTTTTTTTTTTTTTGACGGAGTCTCGCTCTGTTGCTCAGGCTGGAGTGCAGTGGCGCGATCTCGGCTCACTACAACCTCCGCCTCCTGGGTTTAAGAGATTCTCCTGCTCCAGCCTCCCGAGTAGCTGGGATTACAGGTGCCTGCCACCACGCCTGGCTAATTTTCGTATTTTTATTAGAGACAGGGTTTCACTGTGTTGGCCAGGCTGGTCTCAGACTCCTGACTTCATGTGATCCACCAGCCTCGGCCTCCCAAAGTCCTGGGATTACAGGCGTGAGCCACTGCACCTGGCCCTGACTCTTCTTTTCTTTTTTTTTTTGAATGAGAGTCTCTTCTTCACTCAGGCTGGAGCGCAGTGGCGCAATCTCCACTCACTGTAACCTCTGCCTCCCAGGTTCAAGTGATTCTCATGCCTCAGCCTCCCGAATAGCTGGGATTACAGGCGTGAGCCACCGTGACCGGCTAATTTTTGTATTTTTGGTAGAGATGGGTATCACCATGTTGGCCAGGCTGGTCTCAAACTCCTGTCCTCAAGTGATCTGCCTGCCTTGGCCTTCCAAAATGTTGGGATTACAGGCGTGAGCCACCACGTCCGGCCAACAATGACTTTTCGAATGTTTTGGGACTCGTCGGAGCTTGGCTCTCCTTGGATTTTCTTAGAGTGGATGTACCATTCTGGCAAAACTACCTCTTGTGGTTTTATAAGTCAGTTTTTAAAACATTTCTTTTTTAATCGTGACTCAAGAAGACATAATTTTACTTCACAACCCAGTATATGGACAAACACACAAGCACACGCAAGAATTTAGTTTCACGAAACAAATTTTACTCTTACTGGGATTCACTCGTCTATTTTCCGTTCTGCTAGTCTCTCTTCTGCTCTATTTTGTTCTCTTCTATTCATTTAAAAATACTGGTATCAATTCATCGAATGGATTTCATGACCCAACAATGGGCCACGACCCACGGCTTGATCAGCCTTCTGTAAGCCATGCTGCAGATGTTGGGATGTTTTCTAAAACAGGTGTGAGTGCGGAGATCCTCCTTGTGATAAATTGACTTACTAAGGTGATGAACTGGACAAAAAGCTGAGCTATTGTCTCTGTGGAATTTATGACTTTCCCGCTTGTTGAATACCAGCCATGCTTGTCAGCGGAGATCCTGCTCGGAGGGCATTCCTTGCCACAGATGGGTCTATCCATTCATCTGTTAATATGCATTTGGAAGGAGTCCTGCTGAATTCAAAGACGACCAGTGAGGCCCAACAATGGAAGCTTAGCTTCTGAGGCCCTTCACAGCAGCTTGCTTTCTGCTCACTTTATTTGTAAGGATTACTCTTCCTAAGCATTATTCCTATGGGGACCAGATGTTCCTTTTGCCTGCCTCTTTATATAAATTGGGTTCAAGTCTTCTTGTGATTAGAAATGAGCTCCTTCAAGTCTTGGTATTCAATTCATGCATTCTGAGTGTAGTTCATTGACTCAGGATGAGAGAAACAGATCCTGGCAGTATTTACAGAGTTTATTAGTAAGTTTGGATCCCTGGTAGAGGTGAATGCTTTTGTTTTAGATTTTTAGGCACATTTGTCCTGAGTTTTAATATTTTCAGTGATAGAGACAATAATAAAACTTCAGGGCAGGATTTCTCAGCTTTGGAACTATTGACATATTAGGCCAGATAATTAATTATTTGTTGTGGCGAACTGTCCTGTATGTTGTATGGGGTTCAGTAGTATCCCCCTAGCCTTAACCCACTAGGTGACAGTAGCAGACCCCAGTTGTGACAACCAAAAATATTCCCAGACATGCCAAATGTCCCTTGGGGGACAAAATCACCATAGTTGAGAATGACTGCTTTAAGGTTGTACCAGTTCAATGCGCATTCAGGTTATTTTCTTACATTTCCTAACGTGAGTTATCTACTAATGAGAGTGTATGGCTTGTGTCACTGGTTTTCTTTACATTTGATAGACTGCTTGCAAATTAGGTAGTTTTATATGCTGTAATAATTTGGGGGAATTGATCAAAATGAAATGCTAAAACCTAGAAGATTCTAAATTTATCTATATATAATATTTAATTTAATAATAGGTAATGAAAGATCTGAAATGACAGTTTTAATAAGATCTAATATCATAATATACAAAATCAGACTTAAAGCTAAAATTTAATAATACTTTGTGTTGCATTATTGAATAATGAGTAGGTAATGACAGACCTGAAACAGCAGTTATTATGAGATCTGATATCATAACATACAAAATTAGACTTATAACTACAAATTAATAATAGTACTCTGTTGCATTTCCCAGTATTTTAGATGGTTTCACATATATTTCCACACTTGATTCTCAGTCTGTGAGGTAGTAGTGCAGATATTTTTATCCTCAAGTTGCAAATGAGGAAAAAGAAATTCAGAAAGCTTGAGCAGTTTACCCAAAGTCTCACATGCTGTTTGAGAGACAGAAGCAGGGCTTAACCCGAGTTCGCTGACACAAACCAGACTAGAATTTACGGAGACTCCTCTCCTTAGTGGTTAAAGCTGTCCCCGACCCTCCCCAAATAAAGAAAACCAAGTAGATATTGTTATGGTTAATGATGGCTGGCCCTTTTGTTATCTGGCTCTTGTCACTATCTGAAGTATTTGCCTGGGACTAGGATGAGGGTCCTAGTTTAGTATAAAAATCTCTCTGGAGCGATGTGAAGCCTGTTGGTATCTCCTGGTAGTAGCACTTGTGCTTCCTCTCACGGTCTTGGCCAGCTGTAGATCTCCTTTTTTGCAGTGGCTCCGTTCTGTTTGCTGTCCCCGATCCAGCCCCCGCCCTCCTCGCAGGCCTCTGCTCAGCACCATCTGCCCACCCGGAGGGTTTCCTCCTATTCCCCTTCAGTTGCTCCATCTGGGCAGCCAGCTCAGGGCCTCAGTCCAGAGACAAAGCAGAGGCAGACAATTCTAGTTTTCTTTGCTATAAATGCCACACTACATGGAACTAGAGAATTTGGGAATCTGACTCATCCAATCAAGCCCAGGCTAAAGGCAAATGAAGAAAAGGTAAATCTCGAATTTCCTCCTGAAAGCTATTTTTCCCCGGGACTCAGTAGATGACAGTGGCTGTTGGGATTGTGATGGCATACTTAGGACATTCCTCCACATTGCTGCACACTTCTGGTGTGGTTACTGATCACACTTTTAAAAAAGAAAAACTTCCACTCTTGGTAATTTTAGCTTAAAAAGCTACAGAGCATACTCATGTGAATGGGGACTGGGAGGGAATGCAGAATGGAAGGTAGGATTTTGGGGATTGGGAGGGAATGGAGAATGGAAGGTAGGATTTTGGGGATTGGGAGGGAATGCAGAATGGAAGGTAGGATTTTGGGGATTGGGAGGGAATGGAGAATGGAAGGCAGGATTTTGGGGATTGGGAGGGAATGGAGAATGGAAGGTAGGATTTTGGGGATTGGGAGGGAATGGAGAATGGAAGGTAGGATTTTGGGGATTGGGAGGGAATGCAGAATGGACGGTAGGATTTTTTTTTTGTTCTAGGTCCATGTCATTGTGATAAGTTTTTTAAAATTCCAATATTTATTATAATTGTCCCGTAAATAAAAAATAATTATAAAAAAGTTTGTACACAGCATAAAATGTTTGCTAAGTATACACATTCTTGGTGCCACATTATTCCAGAGTGACTTCACTTAAATTACGTCTCTACCAGCCCTGGGCCTCGCCACACGTTGTTATACTTCATATCTCTTCCTGCAGGTTAGAAAACCTTCACAGGGGTTGCTGCGGGTGACTATACCTATACATACTTTTGCTATTTGTAAACACCAGGCCCTTTTAAAGTACTTTTTTTTTTTTTTTGAAGAGTTTACATGAATGAAATCTGTTGTTTTTTAAATTTTTTTCAGCCCCCTTTCTATTAACTAAAATAGTTTTTAAACTTGAATATCATAAAATTCCTTTAGTAAAGGAGTCAGGGGGCCAGAGGTTACTGAACATTTGCCTTAAATATTCCCTTGCTTCCAGACAAAAATCATAGCTGAAGCATGACAGAAAAATATCTGTTCAATTTGTCAAATTCCTCAGGGACAATAATTACTTAGCTTCCCTCAGGGAGTATCCTTCCTGTCAATAAATTTCTCATAAATATTGGATAAATTCTTCCTCCTACTGTTTAAGGCTGTTTTTTTTTTTTTCTTCCCTGACAGGATTGACCCAACATTGCACATTTGGTCAGCATTATGCATATGTGAAAATGCACTTTGTTCTGTATTTCTGTCACTCCCTGTTTGCTTTTCTCTATCTTAATTATGGAAATGTATCCTCGTGAGTTGATACACCAGTCTTTCTGTCATACCCAGTAAGGAGGATTCCCGCCCTTGGTCTGGGGTCCGCATCAACTGTGTAGCACAGGAATTGCTGTCATTTGGTCCCACAGGTGTCTATTGAGTGCTTATATGAGCCTCCAGGTGCTAGGCCTTGAGTGCACAGCATCCAGTAGAGGATGGGGGTCTCCTGTGTTTTTAGAAATATCCCATGAAATAAAAACATTAAGCTATTTAATTGCAAAAGTAGTAAGATGAGCTTAGGTTCTAACCTGCCGCTGGGGCAGAAACTTCCACCTGGGAGTGATTCTGCGGCTTTGAATTCTGGCCTCTGTGTGTGTCCGTGAGCGGCTGACACAGTCGGCCGCTCAATCGCAGTTTTGTGTGCTGGGTTTGGCGAGCTCAGGGCCTGTGCTGTGTGTGCTGCAGCTCGGGAGGGCTGACAAAGAGAGGTGGTTGAGGAGTGAGTGGCCGGGAGCCTTTCGCCTCCAGTGTTATCACTGGACCTTGGTCTTTACAAAAGCAAACAAATGAAGGCTCACTCTGATCCACTCACTGTGACAGTCTGAGTGGCAGCAGCCAGGAGCTTCTCTGGCCATTTGTAGTTCCCTCAGTTAAAAAATGAAAGGGTAGCTAAGGTTCAACAGCTCAGGCTTTGAACTTTATTTATTTGTTTATTTATTATTATCATCATCATTTTTGAGACAGAGTTGACAGTCTTGCTGTGTCTGTCACCCAGGCTTGATCTCAGCTCACTGCAACCTCTGCCTCCCGATTCAAGCAATTCTCCCACCTCAGCCTCCCAAGTAGCTGGGATTACAGGTGTGTGCCACCGCACTTGGCTAATTTTTTTGTAGTTTTAGTAGAGATGGCGTTTCACCATTTTGGCCAGGCTGGTCTCGAACTCCTGGGCTTAAGTGCTCCATCTGCCTCGGATTCCCAAAGTGCTGGGATTACAGGCTTGAGCCACCATGCCCAGCCAGGTTTTGAACTTTTTTTTTCTCTTTTGAGACTGAGTTTCGCTCTTGTTGCCCAGGCTGGAGTGCAATGGCACAATCTCGGCTCACTGCAACCTCTGCCTCTGGCGTTTAAGTGATTCTCTTGCCTCAGCCTCCTGAGTAGCTGGGATTACAGGCATGCGCCACCATGCCTGGCTAATTTTATAGTTTTAGTAGAGACGGGGTTTCTCCACGTTGATCAGGCTGGTCTCGAACTCCCGACCTCAGGTGATCTGCCCTGCCTTGGCCTCCCAAAGTGCTGGGATTACAGGCATGAGCCACCACATCCAGCTGGTTTTGGACTTTTAAAAGGTGGGGTTCTTGTGGTGCAGCCCCATGTGTGAGATGGGGCCAGGTTCTAGTGGCAAGTCTAGCAGTTGCTATCCCCTTTTTAGATGTGTGGCACAGCTGCCTACTAAAAGGTAGGGTGCCGGCAGCATAGCAGGCACCTTCTCAGTCCTCATTAATTAGAGGCTGAGCTATTGGATTTCCTGCCAATGGCCAAGTGGAAAATCTATTTGACTTTTTTTTTTTTTTTAAATTTAAAATGTATCTGCTTGGATAGACTCAGGCAGGAGATTTGTCTTTGTCTTTGTTAGAGGAACCTAGCTCCAGTGTCTTGCTTCTCCTCCCACTAACTGTAAAAGTCACCACTGAGGCCGGGTGCAGTGCCTCATGCTTGTAATCCCAGCACTTTGGGAGGCCGAGGCAGGTGGATCACCTGAGAGTTCGAGACCAGCCTGGCTAACATGGTGAAACCCCGTCTCTACTAAAAATACAAAAATTAGCTGGGTGTGGTGGCAGGCACTTGTAATCCCAGATGCTCAGGAAGCTGAGGCAGGGGAATCACTTGAACCCGGGAGGCACAGGTTGCAGTGAGTCGAGATTGTACCGCTGCACTCCAGCCTGGGTAACAGAGTGAGACTCTGTCTCAAAAAAAATAAAAGGTGCCATTGAACCCTCCTAAGAAGATATACAGTAGCCAATAAGCACATGAAAAAGATGGCTCAATATCACTTATCATTAGAGAAATGCAAATGAAACCCATAATGAGATACTGCTTATGTCCATTAGGATAACTACTGTCGAAAAACAGAAAATAACAAGCATGGGTGAGGATGTGGAGGAATTGGAACTCTGCTGCACTGTTGGTGAGCATGTAAAATGGTGCAGCTGTTGCGGAAAACAGTATGGCGGTTCTGTAAAGAATTAAAAATAGGGCTGGGCGCGGTGGCTCACGCCTGTTATCCCAGCACTTTGGGAGGCTGAGGTGGGTGGATCACTTGAGGCCGGAAGTTCGAGACCAGCCTGGCCAACACGGTGAAGCCCTGTCTCTACTAAAAACAGAAAAATTATCTGGTGTAATGGTGCGTGCCTATAATCACAGCTACTTGAGAGGCTGAGGCAGGGGAGTCACTTGGACCTGGGAGGCGGAGGTTGCAGTGAGCCGAGATTGTGCCACTGCACTCCAGCCTGGACGACAGAGCAAGACTCTGTCTCCAAAAAAAGAGAAAAAAAAAAGAATTACAAATAGAATAACCTAAGTGGTGTGCTTATGACAATAAATAGTTTATTTTCTAAAAATAAAAATAGTATAACCTAATGCTATTGCATTTCCACTTCTGGGTATATATCCTAAAGAATTGAAAGCAGGGTCTGGAAGAGCTAGTTAAACACCCATGGTCCTAGCAGCATTATTCGTAATAGCCAAGAGGTGGAAGCAACCCAAGTGTCTCTCCATGGGATGAATGAATAAACAAAATGTGGCATGCACATGTAATAGAATGCTATTCAGCCTTAACAAGGAAGGAAATTCTGACATCTGCTACCATGTGGATGAAACATGAGGGCATTATACTAAGTGAAATAAGCCAGTTGCAAAAAGACAAATACTTTCACTTATATGCGGTATCTAGAGTCCTCAAATTCATAGAGGCAGAAAGTAGAATGACAGTTGCCAGGGGCTGTGGGACCGGGGAATTGCTGTTTAATGGGTGCAGAGTTTCTGTTCTGCAAGATGGAAAGAGTTCTGAAGATGGATGTCGGTGACGGTTGTACAACAGTGTACTTACTGCTGCCCTGTACATTTAAAAATGGGTAAGATGGGCCAGGCACGGTGGCTCACGCCTGTAATCCCAGCGCTTTGGGAGGCTGAGGTGGGCAGATCACCTGAGGTCGGGAGTTCGAGAATAGTCTGACCAACATGGAGAAACCCTGTCTCTACTAAAAATACAGAATTAGCTGGGCGTGGTGGTGCGTGCCTGTAATCCCAGTTACTCAGGAGGCTGAGGCAGGAGAATCGCTTGAACCCAGGAGGCGGAGGTTGCAGTGAGCCGAGATTGTGCCACTGCACTCCCGCCTGGGCAAGAAGAACAAAACTCTGTCTCAAATAAATAAATAAATAAATAAATAAATAAATAAATAAAGGGTAAGATGGAAAATGTTATGTTATCCATGTTTGACCACAATTACAAATAAACTTTTTTTTTTTAAAGGAACAAAAAGTCACTATTAAGGCCTCACCCCTCTGCTTCCCGTGTCTGTGGCTTCGTGTCCAGCAGTGAGCACGGCCAGAGGGGAGCCTCCCCAGCTCAGCCAGTCCTCCTCCCTTTCAGAAGCCCTGCTTTATCCCTCAGAGGGGGACCTCTTGCCCCTGCTAACATGTGCTTGAGAAAGCTTTTAATCTCATTTATGAGGTCAACCTCTACAAGCTAAATTATTTTAACCAAGGACTATTCAGTGTGATGTTATATTTTGGGCTTTGTTTTTGCTGCTTGGTCAAATAGAGAACAAGGGCCACCTCTCGTCACACAGCCCGACGCTCCTGCAGCCCTGTGAGACTGAGAGTTGTTTTCCTGGTCGTGGTGACAGATGAGCCACGCATGACTCACTGGAGCGGTCTCCCCTGAAACAAAGGCATGCATTTGACTGCAGACTGGGTGTTGAGTTGGTGGCCTTTGCAAGACTGGGTGGGCAGTTCTGGCTTCAAATGATCCTGATGAATCACACGGTTCACAGACATTTCATTTATTACCTTGACAGTGACCCTGGACACCAGTTGTTTCTTCATATAATTTGCGTTAAAGCTTCCTTTTGACTTTGTGGGAGCTTGGAGTAAAACGCTTCACAGAGTTTTCTTGCGTTTCTGTTTTTCAGGCTCACTTCATGGACTCACTTTGCGTGCTTGTTAAATGTGCTGTGTTGCTCCCAAGACCATGTAAAGCCTACTGACCACTAACCTCCCTCACAGCAGAAACTAGACGTCAGGTAAACCCAACCCTTGTGCCTGGGGGGTCACGTCAAGTTGCATGACTGTGATTAAGGTAATAAGTAAAGGTTTAATTATTTGGGCTAGCGATTTTGGTTTTAAAATATTTGATAATTACCACCAAAGAAAAGTCAATCCATTTAACTTCTGTTTTGTGGCTACACATTCTTAGATATAAAAGAATTAAAAATAAAAAGCCTACTAAATATATCTGGAGATCTCACCAGAAGAGCATCACCTCCAACTGACCTAAAATAGTGATATACTGGTTTGAGTGAGAAACTAGCTGGGCATGGTGGCATGTGCCTGTAGTTCCAGCTACTTGGGAGGCTGAGGCAGGAGAATCCCTTGAGCCCAGGGGTTTCAAACCAGCCTGGGCAACATAGCAAGATCCCACCTCAAAAAAATTATTTCAGAATCAAAAGAGATGGTTTCTTCTTTCCTCCCTTCCTCCCTCCCTCCCTCTCCCCCTTTTCACTTTGAGTTTGGCTTAACTAATAGACTCCTTGAGCAAACTGGGGTTTTTACAAGGAAGTAAGAGTCTAATATTAAATTTTTCTGATGCCCGTATTCTAAGTCAGCTTCATACTTATTTCTCTTATCATATTCTAAAGTGAAGATACCTGAAGTCTTTACAAAAGCTCTAGAGGTTAGTTTTATTAAAATGTTTTTCTTTCCCAAATGAGAGCTCTTATTTTTTCCCCCATTTTTCATCTCAGCCTCATTTTTGAGGACTTCCAGGCCTTTTTCTTTTGTGGTATTCCTAGAGCCCCAACAGAGCCTGGTACCTGGTGTCATGTTATAAAAATTGATAGTTTTTGAGCAAAAATCTCTCAAAATACTGTGGAGAGATTTTAGCTCTACCAGTAGTTTATGTATAATGAAAATGTATCTCTCTGATCACTGAGATCTGTGTATTTAGACTGACAGAATAAAGATACTTTCCCTAATTTTTCTCTTCAAGAATCATTAGTTTGGTCAGGTGTGGTGGCTCACACCTGTGATGCTAGCACTTTGGGAGGCCGAGGCAAGAGGATCTCTTGAGCCCAGGAGTTCAAGACCAGCCTGGAGCAACAGAGTGAGACCCCATATCTTAAAAACAAAAACAAAACAAAACAAAAAACCTGAGCTTGAGAGTGGTAGCACGTGCCTATAGTCCCAGCTACTTGGGAAGCTAAGGCAGGAGGATCACTTGAGCCTAGGAAGTCGAGGCTGCAGTGAGCTGTGACTGCGGCACTGCACTCCAGCCTGGATGATAACAGTGAGACCCTGTCTCAAAAAAAAAGCAAAAAAAAATCATTCAAAGTCTCTCAACACCAAGCCTGAAGCAGATCTTTCTCATAAGCTGATTTTTATGCCTGTTTGGCTTCTAAATTAATATTGTATAATGAATAATGTCTTTAAAATAATTAGCAGACAGGTGTGCAGTGCTGTCTGTCTAGCTAATGAGCAGCCTTGCAAAATAAGGAGAGCCTTTTCTACTGACTGACTCTTGTCCCTACTCCTCTGAGTCCTTCCAGGCACTGAAGTTGCTGTGTAATATGCAGGGCATTCTTTTTAGAAAGTTCTGTCATAATGGAATGTAATTTAGGCCACGGTCTTACTGATGCAACTGTTCTCAATTTAGGTTAAAATGGGCAACTCCGACAGTCAGTACACCCTTCAAGGATCTAAAAATCATAGCAATACTATTACTGGTGCTAAGCAAATTCCTTGCTCCCTGAAAATACGTGGCATTCATGCAAAAGAGGAAAAGTCATTGCATGGATGGGGTCACGGAAGCAGCGGAGCAGGTTACAAGTCCAGGTCTCTGGCCCGAAGCTGCCTTTCTCACTTTAAGAGTAACCAGCCTTACGCATCGAGACTCGGTGGCCCCACATGCAAGGTCTCCAGAGGTGTTGCCTACTCCACGCACAGGACAAATGCCCCAGGGAAGGATTTCCAGGGCATCAGTGCTGCTTTCTCAACTGAGAACGGCTTCCACTCTGTTGGCCACGAGCTGGCAGATAACCACATCACCTCCAGAGACTGCAACGGACACCTTCTCAACTGCTACGGGAGGAATGAGAGCATTGCCTCCACCCCACCGGGCGAAGACCGCAAGAGCCCCCGAGTGCTCATCAAAACGCTGGGGAAGCTGGATGGGTGTTTAAGGGTCGAGTTCCACAATGGTGGCAACCCCAGCAAAGTGCCTGCAGAGGACTGCAGTGAGCCGGTGCAGCTGCTGAGGTACTCACCTACCTTAGCATTGGAAACCTCCCCTGTGCCTGAAGCCAGGAGGGGGTCCAGCGCCGATTCCCTGCCCAGCCATCGCCCCTCTCCCACGGACTCTCGCCTGCGGTCCAGCAAAGGCAGCTCCCTGAGTTCTGAGTCATCCTGGTACGACTCCCCTTGGGGCAATGCTGGAGAGCTGAGCGAGGCTGACGGCTCCTTCCTGGCCCCCGGCATGCCTGACCCCAGCCTCCATGCCAGCTTCCCACCTGGCGATGCCAAAAAGCCTTTCAACCAAAGCTCTTCCCTCTCCTCCCTCCGGGAACTGTACAAAGATGCCAACCTGGGGAGCCTCTCCCCCTCAGGTATCCGCCTTTCTGATGAATACATGGGCACGCATGCCAGCCTGAGCAACCGTGTCTCTTTTGCTTCCGACATTGATGTGCCCTCCAGGGTGGCACACAGGGACCCCATCCAGTACAGTTCCTTCACTCTCCCCTGTCGGAAGCCCAAAGCCTTAGTTGAGGATACTGCAAAGAAGGACTCCCTCAAAGCCAGGATGCGACGGATCAGTGACTGGACGGGAAGCCTCTCAAGGAAGAAAAGGAAACTCCAGGTGAGCGTACCTTAGAGCAGAGGGAAGGGTCCCCACAGTTTCCCCACCTGGAGAAGGGGAAGGTTAGTAGAAGCCACCATAGAGTGTTGTCGGGGTGCTTAAGTGATCTGGCAAAAGTGAAGAGTTCAGTGGAAAGCCTGGCTCATCTCATTTTCAGGTGTGGGTTTGTTTTCTGTTTTGCTTCAGATATTTTCACTTTCAGCCCACAACTTTAATCTTCCCATGTCTTAGTCAGCTTGGGCTGCAAACAAAATACCACAGACTTGGTTTAATCAACAGACATCTATTTCTCATAATTCTGGAGGCTGGAAGTCAGAGGTCAGAGTGCCAGTGTGGTCCGATTCTGGGGAGGGCTCTCTTCCTGGCTGCAGACGGCCGCCTTCTCACTGTGTCCTCACACGGTAGAGAGAGCAGGAGGTCTAGGCTCTTTTCCTCTTCTTACAAGGACCCTAATCCCATCATAGGGACTCTACCCTTATGACCCCCCTCTAAACCAATTACCTCTCAAAGATGTCAGTTAAATATCATCCACTGGTAGTTAAGGCCTCAACATGGATTTTGGGGAGGGGGGAATCAAATGTTCAGTCAATAGCATTCTGGTTCTGTGCATGTCCCTGCACTCTTCCATGCACTCCACAGGCCTAATCTTAAGACTTGGCCATAGCCGGTGCGGCAGCTCATGCCTGTCATCCCAGCACTTGGGGATGCCAAAGCGGGCAGATCACTTGAGGCCAGGAGTTTGAGACCAGCCTGGCCAACATGGTGAAACGCTGTCTGTACCCAAAATACAAAAATTAGCCTGGCGTGGTGGCGGGTGCCTGTAATCCCAGCTACTCAGGAGGCTGAGGCAGGAGAATCACTTGAACCTGGGAGGCAGAGGTTGCAGTGAGCTGAGATCACACCTGGGCAACAGAGAGAGACTCTGTCTTTAAAAAAAAAAAAAAAAAAAAAAAAAAAGTAAGTACAGAGTTGGAGAGAATTCCTGAAAGAATTGGTTATCTGAGAATTTTACTAGACCTCATTCTTACAGTCCAAATAAAACAGATGAGATTGTCCTTATTTTTGGTTGAATAGGCTTGTTGAACTTGATATTACTCTGATGAAATTAAAATTTCTATGCTTAAGTTGGTACATCAAAAAAAAAAGTTGATGATATATCTACATGTGTAATCTTTTTTTTGTTCTTTTTTTTGAGACAGAGTATCGCTCCGTTGCCCAGGCTGGAGTGCAGTGGTGCTATCTTGGCTCACTGCAACCTCTGCCTCCCGTGTCCAAGCGATTCTGCTGCCTCAGCCTCCTGAGTAGCTGGCATTACAGGCGTGCACCACCATGCCTGGCTAATTTTTGTATTTTAGTAGAGACGGGGTTTCACCATGTTGGTCGGGCTGGTCTGGAACTCCTGACCTCAGGTGATCCACCTGCCTCGGGCTCCCAACATGCTGGGATTACAAGCGTGAGCCACCACATCCGGCCTATATGTGTAATCTTAACCTCCTCATGGAGATAGCTAATGGCATCCTGAAAATATCTTGTACCTAAGTGCATGTAATAGAAAAATATATATACTGATAAAACTGATAAAATAAGAATGATGAATATACTTCTGTATCATGGCATGTAAAGTTTTACTGGGGGAGCAAAGTGGCTTGTCCACCAGGAAGAAAAGTGATAGTTTGCCTTTTTAGGTAATTAGTGGCAATTGCTAGATTTTCAGTTTGTTGTTGTTTTGTTATTTGTTTTTATTTTTGATTATTTATATAGGGGAGAAGCTTCTGTTTAAATTACTCTGTATAACTCATGGAGTTGAAGGGAATTTGTGTGGGCAGTTAGTCTCTAGCAGAATTGCATCCTAGATAGACATAAAATTATAAAATTATATAGAGATTTAGGGGTGGAAAATAATATAACTTTTTTGAGTAGATTGCTTCAGATTTATGAAGTTTGACTTTCGTTACTTCCTTCTGATGTATATAGCGTGTCTGCCTCCACCACCCCCTCCTGTGCTGGGCTTCAGTTCTCCCTCCTCTTCCTTCACACAGAGGTGAAGAACAGATGATCAGCATCCTGTTTTCAGGACCTCTTCATATCCCTGAATATATTGTAGTAATTTGTATAGTGATTTTATTCCTGGATCATCACTTTTTCAGACTAAACCACAAAATAGTAGAGATTTCCTTGACTTTTTTCTCTCAGCTCCCATTTCCTAAACAACTGATCCCCACTGAGCATAATGGGAGACGCAGCTTCTGCTTACTTGAGGGCTGCAGTCCCAGGTGGACAACGTCCACGCCTTTTTGATTCAAGTGTTATGGTGCCCACCTGTGTTCAGCTGTCATCCGCTGTGTCCCCTAATTGGTGGTGGCATCGAGCCAATGATTCTGCATCTCTTATGTGCACTGAGTTTGTTGCTCATCTGTGTATGTGGCCTGGCTTACACGCGGCTCTAGTGAGCTGCATTCAGTGTCAGTTCCCACTTGGTTCAGATGTAGACCAGTGGCTGCTGTGTATGAATCATTCTATCACGGGTAAGTATCCCTCCTTGCCTCTCCTGTCAAGTGACCCTCCTTGCGTCTCCTACCCACGGGAACTGGGTCTCCTTCAATTCTGCATTGTCCAAAAACTTAACTCTGAATTGTGTGCCTGTAGAGTTAAAAACAAACTGGTTAGGGCCGGGTGTGGTGGCTCACGCCTGTCATCCCAGCACTTCGGGAGGCTGAGGCAGGCGGATCACTGGAGGTCAGGAGTTTGAGACCAACCTGGCCAACTTGGTGAAATCCCATCTCTAATGAAAATTAGCTGGGCATGCTGGCATGTGCCTGTTAGTCCCACTACTTGGGAGGCAGAGGCAGGAGAATCGCTTGAACCTGGGAGGTGGAGGTTGCAGTGAGCTGAGATCACGCCAGTGCACTCCAGCCTGGGCAACAGAGTGAGACTCCATCTCAACAACAACAACAACAACAAAACAACAGCAGCAACAACAGAAAACTGGTTAGAATCAAGGAATTAGAATTTTATTATTTTATTTTATTTATTTGTTTTTTGAGATGGAGTCTCTCTGTTAAAAAAAGTACCTTCTTAGCAAATTTCAAGCATAGAATATAGTATTATTAACTGTAGTCACCATAATTTACCTTAGAGCTCCAGAACTTATTCCTCCTGCAAAACTGAAGCTTTGTACCCTTTGAGCAGCATCTTCCCATTTCCCTCTCCTGCCCCGGCAACCACCATTGTACTCTCTGCTTCAGTGGGTTGGACTATTTCAGATTCCACGTATAAATGGAATCTTGCAGTGCATGTCTTTCTGTAGAGTGACATCTCTTGAGTTTTTACTTTTTTTTTTTTTTGAGATGGAGTCTCGCTCCTTTTGCCCAGGCTGTAGTGCAATGGCGCCATGTCGGCTCACTCAAGCGATTCTCCTGCCTCAGCGTCCTGAGTAGCTGATCCGGATTACAGGCGTGTGCCACCACCCCCAGCTGATTTTGTGTTTTTAGTAGAGACGGGGTTTCTCCATGTTGGTCAGGCTGGTCTCGAACTCCCGACCTCAGGTGATCCACCCTCCTCGACCTCCCAAAGTGCTGGGATAACAGGCGTGAGCCACCTGGCTTGAGTTTTTACTCTTGAGTCTTTACTCATCTCCACTCTGCTGTACTGCCCTAGTCATCAAGTTACATTAGCCCTTGTTTCTGATTATTCGATTTGATGGAAGTGAAGTCATTTGTATGGAAATGGAAATCGTATGATTTGTGTGTGTGTGTATATACATATATATAGCAGGCACCTTAGTTTCATCCGCATAACAGATGATTAAGAATTCTAGCTGAACCTATTTAAAGACATTCTATATTTTTTAAAGGCTCTTTTTTATTAGCCTGAAAATTAGTGACTGGCTATTAGGATTCTAGATAAAAAGATTTGGAAATTTATTAGAGACTGGGAGAGTTCATACCTATGTATAAGAATAAGTTATAAATGCTAAAATGCATCCCCCCACCCCCCCACCCCCATTTCTGGAAAAGAAAACTCCTTGCTTTGCTATGGTTAAACATTTAAAAGTTGGCACTGTAACTTGAGAAGCAGTGTCAAGAGTGTGTGTAGGTCACACTTAACTTCGGGACTTCTGTGCCTTTCTGTGGCAGAGTTGGGCTTGTTTTGAAGCATATTCCGTCATGGCCCTTGCAGGGTATCAGAGGTAATTCCAGTGTTTTTGGGTGATGAGTCAGAGGGACATATTTATAACTGAGATAATGTTAATACTAGCTAGATGAGAAGTGTTTCTTCACCTTTCAGGAGTTTTTTGTTTTTTGTTTTGTTTTTCTTTTGAGACAGAGTCTCGCTCTGTCGCCCAGGCTGGAGTGCAGTGGCGTGATCTCTACTCACTTCAACCTCCGCCTCCCGGGTTCAAGAGATTCTCCTGCCTCAGCATCCCAAGTAGCTGGGACTACAGGCATGTGCCGCCGCACCTGGCTAATTTTTCGTATTTTTTGTAGAGACGGGGTTTCACCGTGTTAGCCAGGATGGTCTTGATCTCCTGACCTCATGATCCGCCCACCTCGGCCTCCCAAAGTGCTGGGATTACAGGCGTGAGCCACCGAGCCCAGCCAGGAGTTTTTGAAAAGCAACAAATTGACAATTAAAAAAAAAACTCTAAGTATTTCTAAAGTTTCCTGTCCAAGTGACTCACAACAGCTGGTTTATTTGCTCTGTTATGCATAAGCATCAGTGTATAAATAAATATGACTGGAGATGCAGTGTAAACAGTGGCAAATCATATTTCTATTTGTAATATCTGCTTGGGGCGCAGTTGTTCATGGCTCCTGGGTATTTGGAAGTACTCTCCAGTTGTGTGATTATTCTCTTACAAAACAGCAAGTAATTGCAACTTGATTTTTGGATGAAATTTCTGAAAAGGAAACCTCTCTATACAATGTAATATTCAAAATAAGGCCTTTAGTCAATGGTCCTTGACCCAGTTTTCCATCATTTTTATTTTAATGCATAAGAAAATATAATCGAAAGCCCACTAGCAGCTGAGTAGTCTTGAGTGTGCTTGGCGTCTCTGCAGAGTTATCTTCATTTAAGCCATAAATGTTGAATGTCAGTGCCTTTTGAGTCAGAAGTTAAGCTCACTTTATGCTGAAAATTTTAATTACTGCCATTTACCAGTGAAAAGCCTGTATGCAAATTATTTTTCTTCAGTGACTAGACTTCTAATCTAGATGTTAGAGAAATGTCTTTATGTTTTCAGCTCTGTGCATGGCCAGCTTGATGTTCAATGCACCTGGTCCTCACAGGGAGCAACATTATTATATAAGTATGAATTGTATTTAGAGCTACCTGTGTTTGATTTTTGTGTTGGAGTAAATACTGCAGTTAAGAATCATGTCTTTGATATCTCCAGTACCTAGAATAAAATAGGTACTCAAATGAAAGGATGTGAATGAATAAATGGGTATATTTTTTTCATGAAAGTAATTCTCTAAGTAAGAAATATTAATTATGAAAAAACTGGCTGGGCGCGGTGGCTCATGCCTGTAATCCCAGCGCTTTGGGAGGCTGAGGTGGGCGGATCACCTGAGGTTGGGAGTTTGAGACCAGCCTGACCAACATGAAGAAACCGTGTCTCTACTAAAAATACAAAATTAGCCAGGTGTGGTGGCGCATGCCTGTAATCCCAGATACTTGGGAGGCCGAGGCAGGAGAGTCACTTGAACCCAGGAGGCAGAGGTTGCAGTGATCCACGATTGCGCCATTACACTCCAGCCTGGGCAATGAAAGCGAAACTCCATCTCAAAAAAAAAAAAAAGAAAAACAAAAAAGCTATAGTTACTAGCCAGTACCCTTCATAGATAAGGAATCCTAAGTGTATTATTATTATTATTATTTTTGAGATGGAGTTTCGCTCTTGTTGCCCAGGCTAGAGTGCAATGGCCTGATCTTGGTTCACAGCAACCTCTGCCTTCCAGGTTCAGGTGATTCTCCTGCCTCAGCCCCCTGAGTAGCTGGGATTACAGGTGCTCACCGCCAGGCCTGGCTAATTTTTGTATTTTTAGTAGAGACGGGTTTCACCACGTTGGCCAGGCTGGTTTTGAACTCCTGGCCTCAGGTGATCCACCTGCCTCGGCCTCCCAAAGTGCTAGAATTACAAGCATGAGCCACCTCGCCATCTATTATTTTTACTATATGAACTGGGAAAATAAGATACTAGAGATCTCAAAGTCTAGAAGTCTAGACCTGGGCACTTGGCCAGAAGCTGGGGACTATAGGGAGAGGAAGAGAAGTTTTTGGGTTTTGCATAACAATACTGAGTCCCTGTCTTCCCCACCCTACCCTGGTACTAGTAATTTTCTAATTTACCTTTCAAATGATCCAGGGAAAAAATAAATTGCAAGAATATGAATTCTTTCCTGGAAGATGCTGATCATGGTTAGCAATGAAGAAAGAAATATCATTCTAGTAATCTTCACTAGTGTGTTGTAAACATACTAGTTAATTTCTCGATGCTAAGCATAGGTTAGATTTAGGAGAGCCATTTGGATTTTATTTACCTCTTTAAGTGCTAATTCTACTGGATATAAATTGACTTGGGCAACACTATTTTTAAAATTCTCTCTGGTATGAAGACTTGAAGGTTAAAGATGTATTTTTGTTACAAGAATCTTGCTTTGCATGACATTATCAGCAGCCACTGGTATTACACTTATGCTGCGTGCAAGAAGGGATGCTTTGGATAGCTGTAAGCTCTGATGGGTGATCATGTGTGTTTCTCACAGGAGCCGAGGTCCAAGGAGGGCAGTGACTACTTTGACAGTCGCTCTGATGGACTGAATACAGATGTGCAGGGATCCTCCCAGGCATCTGCTTTTCTGTGGTCAGGGGGCTCTGCTCAGATCCTGTCTCAGAGAAGTGAATCCACACATGCGATTGGCAGCGATCCCCTCCGGCAGAACATTTATGAGAATTTCATGCGAGAGTTGGAAATGAGCAGGACCAACACCGAGAACATAGAAACATCTACAGAAACCGCCGAGTCCAGCAGCGAGTCACTCAGCTCTCTGGAACAGCTGGACCTGCTCTTTGAGAAGGAACAGGGGGTGGTCCGGAAGGCCGGGTGGCTCTTCTTCAAGCCCCTGGTCACTGTGCAGAAGGAAAGGAAGCTTGAGCTGGTGGCACGAAGGAAATGGAAACAGTACTGGGTAACGCTGAAAGGTGAGTGCAGTGTCACCTGCTGAGGCCACTGGGGATTGTTTCCGCCAGCCGTGCTCTTTCCCAGGAAGTGCCAAGAGACTAGCATTGATTTGAGTTCACATGAGGGGTTTGACACAGGATCCATGGGCTGCCTTCATGCAGATACTTTCTCACACCCATGAAATAGGCTTTACCTACTATTCACATGTATTATGCAGTTCAATAAGTAATTATTGGATTTTTTACTTGTTTTTATTTTTTTTGAGACAGAGTCTTGCTTTATTGCCCAGGCTGGAGTGCAATGGCAGGATCTCAGCTCACTGCAACCTCTGCCTCCCAGGCTCAAGCAATTCTCGTGCCTCAGCCTCCTGAGTAGCTGGAATTATCGGCGTGGGCCACCACACCTGGCTAAGTTTTGTCTAATTTTTAGTAGAGATGGGGATTCTTCATGTTGACCAGGCTGCTCTCATAACTCCTGACCTCAAGCAGGTTGTCCACCTTGGCCTCCCAAAGTGCTGGGATTACAGGCATGAGCCACTGCACCCGGCCTATTATAATGGTTGGATTTAATACTTGTTGCTTATTTTATAGGTATGCCTGTACCGTTTTTGATACTTTCGCTGGATTTGGATAAAAAAAAGTCAGTAACCAAAGGTAGTTTAGTTGTTTGGAAGGCAGCTTCTGAATTTCACATTCCGTACATGTTCAGAACTCCAAAGAGGTTTTCTTTCCAGCTTGTTCAACTAAGATTATCATCTGGATTATTGATTTGTCATTCCAGCTTTATGAACAAAGTCTATTTGTTGTCATCACTAACAAGTGCAGCTGTCTTTTTTTTTTTTTTTTTAATATACTTTAAGTTCTAGGGTACATGTGCACAATGTGCATGCAGGTTTGTTACATAGGTATATGTGTGCCATGTTGGTTTGCTGCACCCATCAACTCGTCATTTACATTAGGTATATCTCCTAGTGCTATCCCTCCCCCATTCCCCCATCCCCCAACAGGCCCCGGTTTGTGATGTTCCCTGCCCTGTGTCCAAGTGTTCTCATTGTTCAATTCCCACCTATGAGTGAGAACATGTGGTGTTTGGTTTTCTGTCCTTGTGATAGTTTGCTGAGAATGATGGTTTCCAGCTTCATCCATGTCCCTGCAAAGGACAGGAACTCATCCTTTTTTATGGCTGCATAGTATTCCATGGTGTATATGTGCCACATTTTCTTTTTTTTTTTTTTTTTTTTTTTTTTTTTTTTTTTTTTTTTGAGACGGAGTCTCGCTCTGTCGCCCAGGCTGGAGTGCAGTGGCGCGATCTCGGCTCACTGCAAGCTCCGCCTCCCGGGTTCACGCCATTCTCCTGCCTCAGCCTCCTGAGTAGCTGGGACTACAGGCGCCCGCTACCACGCCCGGCTAATTTTTTGTATTTTTAGTAGAGACGGGGTTTCACCGTGTTAGCCAGGATGGTCTCGATCTCCTGACCTCGTGATCCGCCCGCCTCGGCCTCCCAAAGTGCTGGGATTACAGGCGTGAGCCACCGCGCCCGGCCGTGCCACATTTTCTTAATCCAGTCTATCATTGATGGACCAGCTGTCTTTTTTTTTTAAACATAAAGGCAATAGAAGTGAGAATTTGTTTTGTTGACATGAGAAAAGTTTTTTATAAGCATTGCCATTTAAAAACTATAATTGCCTTGAGGAAGAAAGAAGCTCCAAATCTGTACAGCGTTGATTTATGCAGATGCACACAGAGCGGCCTCACAGCCTCTGGCATTCTGCACAGCCCCCTGGGACTCTTTGTCAGAGGAGCTGAGTGTGTTGTTCAAAAGCCAAACCTCATCGTCAAGTGATGCCCTTCCCTGTCACAGGAGAGAGCAGAAACATCTGCAAATACTATGTGTGCAATGTCCAGTGCCCTCTCAATTACCCCTTTCTAGCTTTTCTTTGCCCCTTATTGAACAGATGGAGCCCTGCTCCCCCAACCGTGGAGGGCAGGCATCATGCCTTCGTTACCACAAGCCCCTCTGGCACCTCTGGTAAAGGGGCACTTGCAAAGGCATTTCATATCCAAGTGATACCTTTTCCTAGCGGGCTGGCGGGTGTACAAAGCCCAGGGGCCCAGCATTCCTCACATGCTGCAGTCCTCTTCTCCATCCCTAGATTTGGATGCTTGTAGACATTGTGGCTGGCTGAGGAAGGTAAAGAACGTCCCCAGTTTTTCCATACTGGCGAGGCAGATTTCTGTATTGAATGACAGAAACGATTTGGAAAGATGGAATAATGGGTTGAATCTGGCAGGATTAACATTTAAAGAGATAAGAAAGTTCTGCTTTAAGGTTTAAAAGTCAGATAGCTACCCAAGGACAGGATAGGGAAATGTGGCTGCAAACTATTATGAGTGAGGCCAGGTGCGGTGGCTCACACCTGTAATCCCAGCACTTTGGGAGGCCGAGGCGGGTGGATCTCCTGAGGTTAGGAGTTTGAGACCAGCCTGGCCAACATGGTGAAACCCCATCTCTACTAAAAATACAATAATTAGCCTGGCATGATGGCAGGTTCCTGTAATCCCAGCTACTCAGGAGGCTGAGGCTGCAGAATCGCTTGAACCTGGGAGGCGGAGGTTGCAGAGAGCTGAGATCATGCCACTACACTCCAGCCTGGGCGATGAGTGAAACTCCATCTCAAAAACAAACAAACAAACAAACAAACAAACCAAAACAAGTATTATGAGTGAAAAAGATGTCGGGATTTAATTTGCAGGCCATATGTTTCCAAGTTGATGTGGCTGAAAAGGTAAATGTGATTTCAAAGAGCAAATGTGATCTTTAGCTACCTCATTAGAGATGTCATGTGATCATCAGCTACCTCCTTAGAGATGATATATCTCTTGCAAAGGAGATGACAGTCTCTCCTTTCTTTGCCCTGGTCAGAGCTGGTCGTTTCCCTCCTTGTGGGCACAATATTGCAGGAGATTTGTTAGGAAATGAGAAATTGAACCTTGAAAGGTTGTCCTGGAGGATCCCTAAATGGGGAGAGAGTGAATGTGTTCCCTTAAGGGGTAAACATCTGGGACTGTTTGTGAATCATAGTCTGAAGCTGCCTCCTAGTCACATGATATGAGTGCTTAGAATGGATGCATGTTACCCCATCATCTGTCACATATCTACTTTTTAAGTGTGAAATTTGTTTCTTAAAAATTAATTCTGTGAGAATTTCTTCCCTGCCTGTCTATGGATTTGAAAACCCCAAGTATACATCACCCTAGTGGTGGGGGCTAGACTGGGAGGCAGGGTGACTGTGTGTGTATGTGTGTGTGTGAGAGAGAGAGAGAGAGAGAGAGAGAGAATATACCACTTTGAGAGGCTCGGCCATAGGTGATGACAAGGAGATTTAGAGCCGTGCTAGGTGGAGGAGGGCATAAAGAGCTAGGGATATTTAGCATGGAGAAAATAAGAACTGGGTGAGAGTGAACAGCAGTGTGTAGAAGAGACATTGAATTTATTCTGGGCCTGCAGAGGTTAGGATGGGACTAATAGATGGGAGACAGGCTGATTCTAAATTAATATAAAAAACAACAGTGACAGCCATGGGCACGTGGAAAGATGCTCCCTTTTTGATTTCTCTGCTACTGACCACATCTGTCCAGAGCCAAATTGTCGCAGACTTCTTGAGGGAAACTCAGGCAGATATCACTTAAGGGCTGGAAGAGCTGATTGGCAGCTTCCTGTATTTTATCCCAAAAGGTAGACCAGGAACTTCTGGCTACCAACTTCAGGGGTAGTGATGGGCCTGCGTTGTCACTGAGCATTGCTAGATTTGTAGTCTTGGCTAGGTCCTGCTTTCCTGGTGTTTGCTTGTAAAACACTTCAAGATCCATGGATAAAGGGTGCTTTGTAGTATAAATGTTATCAGGCACACATTTCTTCCTTTCCTTTGCAGCCAAGGCAAGACTTGTGATAAAGATGTTTTTTTCCCCAGCGTAACCTTTTCCATGTGGCTTTCTACACCTCTTTCCTCTGGGAATTCAGTATGTTGAGTTCTAATTTCTTGGCTTAGAATCCAAGTTGTAATGTTTGGACTTAACTGTTTGGTTTAATCTTAGTTAAAAACACATATATGTGTATACACACACACACACACACACACACACACACACTCTTAAGCCTAATTTTTAAATTATCCTTAAAGTATCCATGTAAATAAATGGGAGACAGTTTTCTGGAGAGAGCCGTTATTAACAAACCATCTGGTTATCTGCCTACCTGGAATGTATAGGTATATGAGGGACGTACATGTTTTTCAAGGCTTTGGAGGATGTAATAAATTTTCAACAAGGGTAATTCTGCTTTCCATTTGTCTTTTCCAGTGAGTGGATTTTCATGCAGTTCACTGGGGACTTCCCGGGCTGAAGAGTTGGCAAGGTCATTAGACATATCCCTCAAAATGTGCAACAGACTGAGTGATAGTCAGTGTCGGGGGAGGAGTTCATAAACTAATTTTAGGATACTGGTGATTCTGCCCCGAGATGGGCCAGCAGCAGGGATGGGAGGTCAAAAGGGTCTCATAGAAAAGGTGGATTTGAGGGAAAACCAAGACTAATTGCCCTCTTTCCCCTGGGTGAGATTTCTACTAATATTACGTCTCTATTCCTGTACTGCCATTGCTATGCCCATCTGTTTTCTCTTTCTGCTACCATAGCAAGAACGTCCAGTGTCAACGACCCCTCCAAGCCAAGACCAGCGCTTGGTAGGGACTGGGCAGGGCTGGGGGCCCCCAGCACCAGGGTGAATGGCACCAGTGCTTGGTAGGGACTGGGCAGGGCTGGGGGCCCCCAGCACCGGGGTGAATGGCACCAGTGCTTGGTAGGGACTGGGCAGGGCTGGGGGCCCCCAGCACCGGGGTGAACGGCAGAGGCAGGGCTGGTGGCCCCCAGCATCGGGGTGAACGGCAAAGGCAGGGTTGGGGGCCCCCAGCACCGGGGTGAATGGCAGAGGCTTCACTGACACGGGTACAGCCCGTTTCCACTGGCCCCAGTGCCCCCTTAGAGATGCAGAGTCCCGTGAAGTTGAACTTGATGTCATAGAGTTAAGATTGATTTCCTGATTTTTAAATTTGATAGCCACAAAATTCTGCCTATTGTTTTACTTCCTGGCCTGGCTCTAATGTGAAATGTCCTGTTTTGATTTCATGCCTCCAAGTTAGAGCGGTAGTCTGTTGTCCATGGGTTGTTAGGTTTGGTGACATTGTGGCATTGGCCCAAGGTTTGCATTCATTTCCTCTAGATGCCACGATTTAAACCATGGCTGTTGGAATTCCAGTGTTAGGGAAGCTGGGAAGTGAACGTGAACCCATCGGAAAGAATTTGGACGTGTGTGCAGCTGGAGCTGCTCTGCCCCTTTGCCCTGGTCCTCGGGCCCCGGGTCATGGCTTGTAGCATGTGCAACGGTAGCATCAGATGGGCCTTACTCGATGGGAAGACTTGGTTTATAGTTTAACTGCTGCATCAGTGGCTGGAAAAAGATACTGGCCAGGCCTGCAAGAAGCAGCTCTGGCTGTAAACCTCTTGCTACTTTCCCTTGTTTGTAATACTTGAGTTCTGTCAGCCTGTTAGTTTGGATGAGTTTTATTTGCGGGGAGGAGCAAATGCGCAGTTTCTTGAGATCATAAAGTACCATGGAGGGAGAAAGTCCTGTTTCCGAAGTCCGAGCTTGGAGCAGGCATCTTTCTCTCTTGGCTTCCGTGTGCTGTTATCGGTTCTATTGTATAAACTTGTTTGTTCATATCAAGACTTATTTTTAAAGGAAGTAATGAAATTGGAAAGACTGAAATAGTTTTCAAAACGTCTGAACTTTTATGAATGAGGATGCAAACACAGTAGGATAAAGTACCACGAAGTGGGCCCCAGGCATTTGTTTACAGTGAAGGCAGGCTGGTGTTTCTTTCCTGTCAATGTGAAAGGCACTTGGGAAGCACCCAGATGGTGGTCATGTCATTGTTATTCGTATGCTGGAGGTTGCCACATGAGAAGTGGTCAAAAAAGTTTATTGGATACAGATTTGAGGGGATAGTTAACCTATACAAGAGGACACATTTGTGAGCATTTTAGAAGCATTAGTTTGCTTAAAAATTGTGTCTAATAATTATAATGCAATTTCTAATTAATGAAGCAAACTCTTAATAACTTCTACCTGCAATACTTTATTTGCTTATGAGGGGAAGAGTAAGTACTTAAAAGCATATGTTGCAGTATTTTTAGAGTAACGTTTGAAAATTCAGGCACATTTAGTTTCACTTTTCTCCCTTAGTCTAAGTAATGTTTTCTATTAGTTTCACTTTTCTCCCTTAGCCTAAGTAATGTTTTCTATTACTGTGAGATAAAAGGAAATACTAAAAATTAAGTTATTTTACATGGCATTTGGAGAACAAACTGGGTACTTTCTCATAAATGGCAAAGTCCCCTAGGTATGTTCAGTTTCTTGTTCCCATTGATGGTCAACGGAGTGAGTGAGTGTGGGATTTTCTGTGGCCTCTTACATTGAGATTCCCTAAATAATGTGGTGTTGTGCTTAAGGATGAGGGCTTTGGGGCCAGAGGGCCTGAGTTCACATCCCTGCTGCTCCACAGTGCAGCGGTGGGACCCCTGCAAGGAATTTGATCTCTCAGTTTTCTCATCTTTAGTGTGAAAGGAAAATAAAACCTGGGGACCCCAATTCCTGATGCCAGAAGGAAAAAAAAAAAACAAGCCGAAAGCTGAGTCATGCAAGAAGCTGCCTTTCCTTTTCTTTCTAAGCAGGAGCTACAGATAAAAGGTTAAATATCCCCACAGGTAGCTAGCTACTCTGTGTTCACCTTATCTTATGTAAAGTGCTGGATGATTACATGATTGACAGTTCCCCTGCCTGCTCCTTTTCCCTTGCAGCAGTTGGATTACCATGCTCTCCCTCTTTCCTCTCCAGCCCACTTTTAATTTTTAAACACTGAAGCCCTCAACATCGTCTTTGGAGAAAAGCACAGACCACAGACTATTTCTGTGATTCTGTGTTCTCTTCCTCCGGGCATGTCCATAACTTTGGCAAAATAAACTTCTCAATGGATGGAGACCAGTCCTAGATACTTTTTGGGTCACAGTAGAATGGGCTAAATAACCCTGCCCACCTTAGGGCCTCTATGGGGATTAAATAAGCCAGTGCATGTGGAGTACTTAGAAGAGTTAAGCAACAACTTATTATTTGGTATTGTTATTACTGATATTACATTTACAAAGACATCTCATTTTCATTCAAGTTCATTCTGATACAACTAGGTGTACTTCAGATGCCACTTTTCCTTGTTTACCATGTTTCTGTCACATGATTGTCTCACTGAGGTGTTTTTAAAAAAGTGTGTCACTTACCCTCCCAGTCCTTTCCTGCATCTCCAGGTCTGACCGGGATGTTATTTTGCTTCTCTGTTTCACAGGATGCACGCTGCTGTTTTATGAGACCTACGGAAAGAATTCCATGGATCAGAGCAGTGCCCCTCGGTGTGCTCTGTTTGCAGAAGACAGCATAGTGCAGTCTGTTCCAGAGCATCCCAAGAAAGAAAATGTGTTCTGCCTCAGCAACTCCTTTGGAGATGTCTACCTTTTCCAGGTACTGCTGGTACTTTGTAAGTGGAGGTAATAGTTTATGTACTGCTAGAATAAGAAGGAACAGAAAAGGCAAAACTTGGAAATGAAATTGAATAAATACTTAGTTAGGCTTTGGATTTGGCCTGAAGCAACAGATGTTGGCTTCCGCTGACTGCCAAGGGCACTGGGCCATCAGCAATCCAGTCATTCATCCAGAGGGCACTTTTCAGGTGCCTCTGAAGTCCCAGGCTGTGGCCCATGAGATGCTCATTGGGACACAAAGAGAAAACAATCATGATCCCTGTTCTGGAGTAGCTGGCGATCTAGTGAGCGCAATGGTCAAGATTCCCAGATTTGGGGCTTTTAAAATGAAGCTTGGAGAATATTGATGGGAGAGGCTTGGGTTCTTGCCACGAATCTCAGTGGATGTCAAAAGTTTTCAGGAAAACCCTCATAGACAAATGCTATGAGGTCTCATTTCCCTGTGGAAGTGGTCTTAGGATCTTAAGATTCAGGTTATCTACTGTTAGAATTTTCAGTGACTTTTTAGCCAACGAGATGTTGTAGAACATGGCGGTACTGAGCCATCGGTGTTGGGGTCGGGCTTAGGTTTGAATCCTGGCACCTTTGTTAGCGTTGAGTTTGTAAGTGATCTTGGAGCGCGTACCAGACTTCTCTGAGCTTTGGGCCCTTCAACCAGTAGGATAATAGTGGCTTACATGATTGCCGTAAGAGTAAATAACATCGTGTGTGTGTTAAATGCTAAATAAATTTTAACTTGGTGATTAATATTAATTCAGAACAGGTGAGAGTGAGAGCTGGGAAGTGAAGTGTGCTTCTTAAACGTCCACCATCTAAACCCAGCACTTGACATACACACAGTGTATGTTACAGTTACAGTTACAGTTACATCTGACTGGAAGTTTCATGGAAAGCCTCGTAAAGCTTGGGTTTAGATCTCTCATAAAGATGGTCCTGGGTGCCCTCAGAAGCCCTGCAGAGTAACAGTGTTCCCTAGGCTGACTTTGGGAGTCTAGAATGCTCAGAAGTGCTCCCTCACTTACCCAGTGCTGGGTTAAGCTCCCTGGGCCTTTAATTGTACTGCCATTCCCAACCTGACTTAACTTACTAGAGCCAGGGCCTGAGATTTGATTTTCCTTTTCTTAACAGAAAGGTTGCTTAAAACTTTCTATGATACTTTAAAGCAAAGTAATGAATTTATGTTAGTCTGAATTGTAAGGAAGGTAAAAAAACAAACAACAACAACAACAAAAAGTTAGATTAAATCTGCATGGATTTCTTAGGGTCAAGTGTGAAATGAATGTTTTATTTTGTGATTCAGGTAAAACATCCTTAGTTTTGAGTTTTCCCACCTGTGATCCCAGCACTTTGGAGGCTGAGGCAGGAGGATGGCTTGTGGCGAGGAGTTGGAAATCAGCTTGGTCAGCATAGCGAGGCCCCATCTCTACGAAAGAACAATAAAAAAATTAGCCAGGCATGGTGGTGCGCACCTGTGGTCCCAGCTACTTGGGAGGCTGAGGCTTGAGGATCATTTGAGCTCAGGAGGTCAAGGTTGCAATGAGCTATGATTGTGCCACTGCACTCCAGCCCAGGCGACAGAGTGAGACCCTGTCTTAGCAACAACAACAGAATTTTCCCAGGTGTTCTGTTTTGTGATCCCAGAGGCCACTTGAGGTTTGACCCTGTGACTCGAATGTGTGTGGCTATTTCTAGACATCAAGAGAAATGAAAGTCCTTGTCAGCCTGCTTAGAATCATACCCATTTGCCCACTTTATTCAAACTTTGCTTATTGTTTTTAAAATATTTTTCTTTTAAAAAATGTATTATTATTATTATTATTTGAGATGGAGTCTTGCTCTGTTGCCCAGGCTGGAGTACAGTGGTGTGATCTCAGCTCACTGCAACCTCTGCCTCCCAGGTTCAAGCAATTCTTGAATTCCTCCCTCAGCTTCCCAAGTAGCTGGGATTACAGGTGCCCGCCACTATGCCTGGCTAATTTTTTTTAAAATTATTTTTGTATTTTTAGTAGAAACTGTGTTTCACCATGTTGGCCAGGCTGGTTTCGAACTCCTGACCTCAAGTGACCTGCTCGTCTTGGCCTTCCAAAGAGTGCTAGGATTATAGGTGTGAGCCACCATGCCTGTCCTATTATTATTTTTTAATTGACATGGGGACTTACTGTGTTCCCCAGGCTGGTCTTGAACTCCTGGACTCAAAAGTCCTGGGATTACAGGCATGAGCCACTGTGCCCAGCCAAAAATAAACTATTTTTCTTTTATACAAATAGTATGTGGTCTTTGTGTTAGAAGTCACTGAAAAGTAGAGAAAGGAAAAACCTTGATATATTCAAAGACAGTAGCATTATTTTGTTTCCCCCCAATATACTTTTATTTACATTGTTCTTTTTTTTTTTTTGTATTGAGGCCATACTGTAGATGTAATTTTATATCCAGGTTTCAAAATTTCATATTCTAGTCCTAATGTTTACTCATTCTGTTAAAATTCCGAAGACAAGTATCCTTTTATTTATTTATTTATTTATTTATTTTTGAGATGGAGTCTTGCCCTGTCACCCAGGCTGGCGTGCAGTGGCACGATCTCGGCTCACTACATCCTCCGCCCCCTGGGCTCAAGTGATTCTCCTGTCTCAGCTTCCCGAGTAGGTGGGATTTCAGGCATGCACCACCACACCCGGCTAATTTTTGTATTTTATTTATTTATTTATTTTTGAGACAGAGTCTCACTCTGTTACCCAGGCTGGAGTGCAGTAGCGTGATCTTGGCTGACTGCAACCTCCGCCTCCCAGGTCAAAGTGATTCTCATGTCTCAGCCTCCCAAGTAGCTGGGCTTACAGGCATGCGCCACCACGCCCGGCTAATTTTTGTATTTTAGTAGAGATGTGGTTTCACCATGTTGGCCAGGCTGGTCTTGAACTCCTGACCTCAGGTGATCCACCTGCTTCAGCCTCCCAAAGTGCTGGGATTACAGGCGTGAGCCACCGTGCCTGGCCAAGCATCCTTTTAGAGAGTGGCGTAATGTATCATGAGTGTGCCTCCCCTGTTGTTCTTATCACTCCTGTGTTGTTGGCTAGCACTCGTTTCTGGTTTTAGTTCCTGTCCTAGTCAGAGCTCCGTGATGCTTTCTGCTCTGCTCCTAATGTTCTCTGAGTCCCTCTGAACCTGAGTTGAATCGTTGAATGTGTTTTTGAAATTAAGCAGCTTGTATGCAGTGCAAGTACTTCTTGGGTTTTGTACATCTAAGCCCAGCCTGCCATTTTGGAGAGCACTTTAGTGGTAAAATGATTCGAAACAGGCTTTCTCCCTCCCTGTGTGTAGGCCACCAGCCAGACAGATCTAGAAAACTGGGTCACTGCCGTACACTCTGCTTGTGCATCCCTTTTTGCAAAGAAGCATGGGAAAGAGGACACACTGCGGCTGCTGAAGAACCAGACCAAAAACCTGCTTCAGAAGATAGACATGGACAGCAAGATGAAGAAGATGGCAGAGCTGCAGCTGTCCGTGGTGAGCGACCCAAAGAACAGGAAAGCCATAGAGAACCAGGTACTGTTTGTCTACACCTGAGTTTTCTTCCATTGCTCACGTCACTTGTGCAGTGACAGAACGCATGCTGTCATCTTGGTGGTATTTCTTGGCTCACATCTTGGTGGTATTTCTTACACCCTGGGGGAAATAGTTTCTGTGGTTTTTCATTTTAGGTACCTAATATTTGCCATTTTGTGACATGGGTGATATGATATGCTTTATGACCTTTGGCGGCTCTATGTATATACTGAAATATTTCGTGACCCAAACTTAATTCCTAATTTGAATAGTGCCTTCTGGCCTTGATGATTCACTCATATATTGTCATTTTCTGAACAAAATCCATACAGTAAAACCACTAGAAGATTAGACAGGTAAGATTCTAATACAATAGCTTTGGAAAACGTGGTTTGGTATAACAGCTGTTTCTGTGTCTATGGATTGCAAAAAAACAGTAATTTTTCTGATTATAACAGAGAAGCAGGTAACAAAATGCTTTCTTTTCTCTGCTGCGGTTCCATACTCATATAATAAATGGCTGGTTCCTATGGCATTTGCATTTTAGAGAAGGGAAAACAGTTTGAAAATTTTTATTTCCCTTTGCTCAGACAACCTAAACACTTAGACAAGTGTTAGTGGAATTTCGAGCATCCCTATCTTAAGTCAGGTTTCCTAGGAGACAGACTTTGATAGTGATTTAGATGTAAAAAGTTTTACTGGGAATGCTCTCAGGGACAACGCCAGCCTGGAGTGAGGGAGCAGGATCTGGGAGGGACAAGTTGCATTGTGATGCAGCTTGTCCCACAGCGAGCTGTGGAGCTGGGAGGGCCATTCAGAGTTCTGCATGGAGGCAGGGTGGCCGGCCTTCGTCCCCTCAGGCCAGCAGGGCAAGGCAGCTCCCTTCAATAGAGGTGAATTACCACGAGGGGATCTGTGTGTGAGCTGGGAAAAGGAAAGCAATGCCTCTGTCTTGAAGGGGGAATCCGGATGATTCACTATAGAATCCACTACAGCCCCCTCCAAAACCAGTTGTCAAATGACCTGGGAACTTGAATGAGGAATGGGATGAAGATAGATAGTGAGCAGGTTCTTGCATTTTTCTTCCTTTAGTTACTCGTTAAGTTATTACAGAGAAACCAGTTTCTTTAGGAAAAAAAATTTCATGGTAACACAACAATTTAGACATAGTGTGACTTATTAGAAAGGAATTTTACATATGGTGTTTTATTTAAATTGCAAATTAAATCATACCTCTGTTTATGTCTGAATGTTTAACCTTGTTTGGAAGTTTTTTCATCTGTGTATATATGAAGAATTCAGCATGAGGCTGGGCACGGTGGCTGACGCCTGTAATCCCGGCACTTTGGGAGGCCGAGGTGGGCAGATCACCTGAGGTCAGGAGTTTGAGACCAGCCTGGCCAACGTGGTGAAACCCCATCTCTACTAAAAATACAAAAATTATCTGGGCATGGTGGTGGGCGCCTGTAATTCCAGCTACTCTGGAAGCTGAGGCAGGAGAATCGCTTGAACCTGGGAGGCAGAGGTTGCAGTGAACCAAGATTGTGCACTGCACTCTAGCCTGGGGGACAGAGTGAGACTCTGTCTAAAAAAAAAAAAAGAATTCAGCATGAGTAGGAAAAAATTTCTGTCTAAAAATAGGAAACTGATTAAAGGCATGCATTCAATGATACACCGAGAATTTGGAATAATGTATCAATTGGCAATAGCAAAATAACCAAATAATTCCGACCTCTGCCCCTCATTAATCTTCTCACTCTATCTACCTTTGCTTCTCCTTTTCTCATATCTCATGTTGCCTTTCTCCCATCTCAGCTCTTTCCCTCCTGCTTATTTTCCCATCTGCAAATACTGGTGTACCTAATAGATGCACCTGGCTTAAAGAAATAAAAATAATTGTAAAATATGGACCCCGTATAATTTAGTTAGAGAGCAAGCCTTATGAACATGAAACTAAAGGACATTCTAAAATGATCGAAGTTAGGTGACAGCTGGTATAGTCATCAAATATTATGGGAGGTCAGAGGGTTGAGGTTGTACTGTGATCTTGAGGAAATGAAGACTTCCTGGAAGAATATGGTGTTAAAAAGTTGTTAAGAGACGTGAAGGATTTCCAGGCTGGAAGGGTGTTGGGCGAGCCTGGAGAGACAACTGGAAGTGACTGAGTGGTGGCTTGGGGCTCTGGAGCACACTGGAGTCAACGGTTTGGGAAGTGACAAGAGTTGGCAGTTAGGTTGGATAGGCAATGCAGCTTTTTCAGTCTGTGTCTTAGTCTGGAACGAAATACTATAAACCGGGTGGCTCATAAACAAGAGCAATTTATTTCTCAGAGTTCTGAAGGCTGAGAAGTCCAAGATCAAGATGCCGGCAGATTCAGTGTCTGGTGAGGCCCTGCTTTCTGGTTTCTAGAAGCATCTTGTTACTGTATTCTAGCATGACATGAGGGGCGAGGGATCTTTCCGGGCCGCGTTTTATAAGGCCATCCATCCTATTCACGAGGGCTCACCATTATGACTGTCGTGCGCAGTGGATTAAGCAGTGAAGGGTGAAAGACACCGTAACTTAATGCTTGAGTCACACAGTTTGTTGGCACGCAAACAGTTCTTAACAAATATTGGTATTTTATCCCCATTCACGCTACACACAACTCTTGTTTTTCACCCTGTTAGGAACAAGTCGGGGATCTTACATGAATAGGCACAGGATTGGTCACAGAAGTCCTCAGGCATCTGGGAATAGCTTCCTCTCGTATCAAGGGTGGAATGTTGAGGCTGAAGCATTCAGTCAAGGAGATGGCAAGCCTGACTGCGGGTCCCTTTCTGAGTGGCAGCATCTCATCCTCACGAGTCTGTGTCTCAGCAGAGCAGGTCGAGCTGCCTGAGGGCTTCTCTTTTTATAGTCCCTGTTTGGGGATCCACCTGTGTCTGGTTATCTTGAAGGTTGGTGCGCCCTAGCATGTGGTGTCGTCCCAAATTGGAATATCCCAATGCAGTTGGTCTAAACAGATTTGGGCATTCTGGGCATTCTGGCAGACATCTGCACTTACAAACTAACTGTGATAACATATTCACACTACACCCATAAATTGCACTCCAAACAACGACCTAATCATTGCCCCTTTTAAAAAGGCCCCACTTCCTAATACCATCACCTAAAGCATTAAGATTTCGACGTACATATTTCGGAGGGACACATTCAGCCCATAGTGGTCTTGTATGCAAGGCTCAGATGGTAAGGTTTATTTTATATTCTGCTTTCACGTGGGGGGATACAGGTTTTTAAGCTGAGGACAAAGCATGATGACTGTAGTGTCTTTGGAAGATTAATCAGGCAGCACCTTGGAGGACAGAGTGGGGCAAAAGGTGTCAGGCAGTGGAGTGGCACTGTGCTGGGTGTGTAGATACAAGGGCCTGGTCCCAAGTGACACAAGTTCAACAGTTTACATGGAAAATGTATAACAGGGTGCATAATTTTCTGTAATTCTATAGAATCTTTTTTTTTTCTTTTTTTTTTTTGAGACAGAGTTTTGCTCTTGATGCCCAGGCTGGATTGCAATGGTGTGATCTTGGCTCATCTTAACCTCCACCTCCCAGGTTCAAGCGATTCCCATGCCTCAGCCTCCTGAGTAGCTGGGATTACAGGCGCCCGCCACCACGCCCGGCTAATTTTGTATTTTTAATAGAGACGGGGTTTCACCATGTTGGTCAGGCTGGTCTCGAACTCCTGACCTTAGGTGATCCGCTTGCCTCAGCCTCCCAAAGTGCTGGGATTACAGGTGTAAGCCACCACGCCTAATCTCAATTTTTTAGAATCTTAAAGACAGTAACTTACACCCCTGAGCGGAACTGTTGCTCAACCAGGATATGCCATTTAAACTCCAAAGTACAAAATAGTTTTAACGAGGAAGCCAGAACTGCCAAGAAGAATGCAGGAGGTGGAAGGCTTTGGGATCCGACAAGAACACAGCTGCTGACATTGCTGAGGGAGAGCTGCCCCCACGAGCCCAGCTTGCCTCCTCTCAGGCCCTGCCTGCCCCTCTTAAGGGGCCTCACCCTGCTCACAGCCAGGGGGCGTTCAGCTCCCGAGGCAGTGCAGCCGTACCTCCCCGCTCTCTGTCTATGTGGAATGTAGGTTGGGAGTCCATGTGGAGGTGATGGGACAGATCAAAGAGCCTGAAGGAGACACGGTTATCCCAGAGTTTTCTTTGTACCATGTCTCATCCATGGTGCTGATTTTCCAGGATCCGGCAGCCACAGCCTGTCTGTCCTGAGGTGAGACTTGTGGATCCGAGTGTCTCAGAGTGTTCAGAGCACCCCAGTCAAAAATCTCATCCTGACCATAATTGTAGTCGAAGGGATGCCCAGCTTGGAGTTTTCAGGTCTTTGGGTAGGGTCAGATGTTTAGGGCTAGGGAGAGAAAAGGGACATTTGGCAACACTGAGAGGCTCCTGGCCTGTTGTGTGTGTGTGGTGGTGGCGGGTGGGGGTTTCTCTGTGGCCACAAGGAGTCTAAGCAGACATTTTTTTAAAAATTTAAATCTGCATTAAATGTAATTGTATTCCCTTGTCCATAGTTTGTAAATGTTTAATTGATGACATCATAGTTGGTGCTATTCTCTGATTAAGAGGGGAGGTTACTTGAACATAAACCCTTACATAAATCCAGGGGTCTGGATGGTCAGGTGGCCTGAAGAGAAACTGTTTTAAAGAATGAGGGTAATTATCACTTGTGGTCCATTATCCATTCTTTGACAGAATCATCACTTTAGTTATTTTAAGTGCACCTTTCTAATACTACTAATTTTTCATTTTTGGTTCTCCCCTCCCCATAGCCCAGGCCCTAACCCCTTCCTGTGTCCTCCCCACACTCCCGTCTCCCCTGCACCCTTCTCCCAACCCCTGCCGTACATGCACTCCCTTTCTCATGTTATTCTTGTGAGTTTCTGGTAACAGACAATTGGGATTGATTTTAGAAATTCTTGTCCAGGCGCGGTGACTCACACCTGTAATCCCAGTACTTTGGGAGGCTGAGGCTGGAGGTTCATTTGAGGCCAGGAGCTCAAGATCAGGCGGGGCAACACAGCAAGACCCTATTTCTGAAAAAGAAAAAAAAAAGAAATTCTACCTGAAAGTATTCTCCTCACCGTATTGCACTCTTTGAGGTTATGCTTTAGTCACATGTTCCTGAAGGGCTTTGTAGTGTGTAGCCTGAGTTATGTTTGCTGTGCCCGCTGTCCTTGCATCCTTTGTCAGCAGGTTGTAAAGGAGCTGTTTACGCTTTTTTTTTTTTTTTTTTTGACAGAGTCTTGCTCTGTCACCCAGGCTGGAGGGTGGTGGCGCAATCTCAGCTCACTGCAACCTCCACCTGCTGGATTCAAGCAATTCTCCTGCCTCAACCTCCCGAGTAGCTGGGATTACAGGCACCCACCACTACGCCCAGCTAATTTTTGTATTTTTAGTAGAGATGGGGTTTCACCATGTTGACCAGGCTGTTCTCAAACTCCTGACCTCAGGTGATCTGCCTGCCTCGACCTCCCAAAGTGGTGGGATTACAGGCATGAAACCACTGTACCTGGCCAAGAGCTGTTTACTTTTTACCTTCAGGCACAAAGACTGGGAAACATTAAGCAGGAACAAGTACTTGCTTAAAATTGCTTTTATGAGATATTTGACAAAAAAATGTAATGTGAAGCCACAAAGGCAAAGGTATTTACAGATCAAGACCAATCAGGACAGGATCTCCAAAATATTCCCTAAGCATTTAGCTTTCTCTAAACTTCCTTTTAAAAATATCTGTAAAAGAGCAGTGCTTTATCCACTTGGCATTTTAAAACCTCAATAAATATACATTTATTTATGTAGCTTCCTCCCCAGCGGTTTTCCCTGAAAACCTCAGATGTAGTCATTTCTAGCCTAAAAATAGAATGTGCAATGTAGGTGACATCATGCAACAGAAATTCTCTGGAACAGGTTTTCTTCGAAGTACGTGGGTGGAGAAGATCCTTTTTGAAATAAAAAGGCACTATCGCAGTTGTAACATACCGGCTGAGCTACGTACGGTCAGTGGTCACATGCTCTGGCCGTGTCCTAGGCCTCTTGGGTGTTTCTGGGGCAGGATGATGCAGCTTTCATTTGAGCATGTCCAATGTGGACCAGATCACGCCGCCATCCACACGCCAGATCGCCTTTGAAGTTCCCAGGGAGGAAGAGTTGTAAATTAAGTCCAGTTAGTACTTTATTTGCCTTTCTGCTTATTATTTCAAACAAGTAAACAAGGACAAAACCTCACCACCCTTAGGCAGTCTTGGCATTCTCCCAGATGGCATCCCCCATCCTGCCTCATTATGTGCGATTTCCAGGGGAGACAGGCCTGCTTCTGTGGTTAATTAGGCTGGGGAGGGAGGAGGTGGTTGGACTACCAGGGGGTGCTGTGGGGAAGGAGGAAGCACTTGCTGGTAGGGTTGAGACTGCTCTGGGTTTTATGAAACGTGGGCTTCAGTTTAAATATTTACTTAAATACAGTTTTAAAATCATAAAGAGGACGGATTGCGTTTGGACAATTGGAAACTGGTGAAGAGAACAATGAGAACAAGGCTTTGAGGAAAATACGAGGATACTATGGTGTATTTCTGGATGTGTACAGGGGGAAGCAGTTTGAGGAACAAACCACTGGAGTGTAGCATATTTGTGAGGGGATTTGAGGGAGATAAAGCCAGATTGTGGAGGTGGTGGGTGAAGATGTGAACTTTATTCAATAGGCAATAGGGAGATGGTGAAAGTGTTATTTTTTATGTTTTATTTTTTAAGGCAGGCAATAGGGAGATGGTGAAAGTGTTATTTTTTATTTTTTAAGGCAGAGTCTTGCTGTGTTGCCCAGGCTGGAGTGCAGTGGCATGGTTTTGGCTCACTGCAACCTCTGCCTCCTGGGTTCAAGTGATTCTCGTCCCTCAGCCTCCCAGGCAGCTGCGATTACAGGCATGTGCCACTACGTCCTGGTAATTTTTGTATTTTGGTAGAGATGGGGTTGGCCATGCTGGTCTCAAACTCCTGACCTCAACTGATCCGCCTGCCTCAGCCTCCCAAAGTGCTGGGATTACAGGTGTGAGCCAATGCGCCCAGCTGGAAGTGTTTTTATTTTCTATTTTTTTGAAACGGAGTCTTTCTCTGTCGCCCAGGCTGGAATGCAGTGGTGTGATCTCGGCTCACTGTAGCCTCTGCCTCCAGGGTTCCAGCGATTCTCCTGCCTTAGCCTCCTGGGTAGCTGGGATTACAGGCGTACGCCACCACGCCCGGCAAATTTTTGTATTTTTTGTAGAGACGGGGTTTTGCCATGTTGGCCAGGCTGGTCTCGAACTCCTGACTTCAGGCAATCTGCCCGCCTTGGCCTCCCAAAGTGTTGGGATTACAGGCATGAGCCACCGCTCCCAGCCTGGAAATGTTTTTGTTAGGAGAATAAGAATGTTTGGTTTAGTTCGATGAGAGTTTGTTTGGTGCATACTCTGGGTCAGGCAAATGTGCACAGACTGGAGACTCAAAGAAGTCACTGTCTCTGCCCTCAGTGACAGTGGCACTGCTAGAGAGAGTGCTAGAGCCCTCAGTGACAGTGGCACCTGCTAGAGAGAGGTGACAGACAGTTGAGCTCTCAGTCTAGCAGGTGACAGACGGTTGAGCATACAATTTCAACATAACACAGTGATTCAGTGCACGTGGCATTCCAGTGCTGTGGAAGACAGAAATGGGAAATATTGCCTCATGTGCAGTCATGGAAGACCCTGGAGGAGGCAGGCCGAGTTGCTTCTTGAAAAATGAGGAGTTTACCGGGAGAATAGAGAGGGGTCTTCCAGGCCAAGGCACAGTGGGAGCAAATGCAGTGTGGTTTTAGGTAGGTGGTGAGAGGTAGACAGGGGAAGTAGGACTGTCTGTCACTCTCTCCTCCCGGTACCACTGCAGAAGCCTCCGGTTTCGCCCTTCGTCTGATGCATCTTCCATACAACAGCCAGACTGGGTTGCATCGGAAAAGCACATCTGGGTCAGGCGCAGTGGCTCATGCCTGTAATCCCGGCATTTTGGGAGGCCGAGGTGGGTGGATCACTTGAGGTCAGGAGTTCAAGACTAGCCTGGCCAATGTGGTGAAACCCCGTCTCTACTAAAAATACAAAAAGAATTAGCCAGGTGTCGTGGCGCACACCTGTAATCCCAGCTACTCGGGAGGCTGAGGCAGGAGAATCGCTTGAACCCAGGAAGCAGAGGTTTCCATGAGCTGAGATCACACCATTGCACTCCAGCCTGGGCAACAGAGTGATATGTCTCAAAATAAATAAATAAATAAATAAAGTAAAAAAATAAAAAGCACATGTGATCCTGTGATTGCCAGATAAAGTCCCTGATAACCTCTCCCCACCTTGACCTTTATCTGCAACTCCCTGAGCCCACCCTTCTGCTCCTTTCTTTGGGTTTTTCCTCAGGCAGAGAGGACTCCTGTGCTGTGCACAAATGTGCCCTGCTCCCCTCCGCCCTCTTCATCTGGCTCACCCCTTCTCGACTGTCATGAAGGGTTTAGGGGTCGCTTCCTCCAAGGCGCTGTCCTTGATCGCCCTCTCGCCCACTCCATCAGGGAGCCCCACTCTCCTCCCACAGTTCTCCATGTCTGTGCCACTGCTGTCATCTGTGGCTTTGTCATGATTTCTTCGTGTGTAAGGTTGCTCCTGCTATAAAATACGTGCTCCTGGAGGAACCGTGTCTGTTTTTTAATCTCTGAACCCTCGATGCCTTGCTTGAGTTAGTGAATGTGTGGAAGCACCTCTGTCTCGTCTGTCCAGGGATGCTGTCCTCTGTACTGCAGGAAACAGAGTTCTTCTCTGAGTCAGCCACCACCCCACTTCCCAGTGTTCTAGGCCTTCCTGCTTCACCCCTGTCTAACAGTACGCCTCCTTTTGCCCTGCCTTGTTCTCATGCTCCCCTTCCTTGTTTTATCAGAGCCTCTGCCTTAGGCCACTATCATTTGTGATTTCACAATAACTCTGCAAGGTAAAGATGTAGATACAGCACCCGTTTGTTGGATGAGTAAATAGACCCTTAGGAGAAGTATATTTCTTTTCTTTTTCTTTCTTTTTTTTTTTTTAGAATTAAAAATTTTTTAAAAAAATAGAGACGAGGTCTCGCTATGTTGCCCAGGTTGGTCTCGAACTCCTGGGTGCAAGTGATCCTCCTGTCTCGGCCTCTCAAAGTGCTGGGATTATAGGAGTGAGCCACTGCACCCAGACGAGAAGTACATTTTCTGTATAAGTACCGTGCACTAACTGATTGCGCCACTGGAGCACCACGAAGTGCATTTGCTAATGTCACACAGCTGGTAAGTGGTAGAGCTGGGATTTGGACACAAATCTTTGCTCCTAATTCATAGGCGCTACTGCTCCGTAAGACTTGGGTAAATCAGATGGTGCTTTGCTTGCTAACTAAACCAGGTGATGAATTGTTTTGTGTGGAATAGAATCCTTGATTTACTTGTTTTTATAACTTGGATTTTTCAGGTCGATTTGATGGGAATTACATTGATTATAAAACTGAGTGAATTTTTGGGTATGGGAATTATATCTCAAAGGAAAACAGAACAAAACCGAATCTCTCTACTTTAGCTGGTTGTTCTAAATACTGTTAAACTTGAGTGTCATCTATGTCACTAGCTGGTTCTTCTGTGAAGATAGGTTTTAGTATTTGGAAAGCATGGAACGGGAGTTTTTCAGCTTCTTACACCAAGAAAGAAACATGAATTATCTTATGGGACAAACCTAGTAATAGGCAAATGACTACTGCGATTAAATGACTAAATGGCAGAAAATATTTTTCTAGGACTGCTGGGTGTGGCAGGAATGTACTTGTCATCTTTTAAAAAAAAATCATTATTCATTTGTTATTTTTAGCATTAGGCTTCATCCCTCTCCCTCCCACTTTACTACAGGAAACCATAACCTTTCTGAGTTCATTAAATCAGTAAAGCTGTGTTAGCAATAAAGAGGAAGATTTTGCATTGAATTTGTGCCAATGTTGAAAAATGGGAGTGTTCCCCTGTAATTTTGTTATTAGTAACTTCCTTTCACAATGAAAGATAATGAAAACCTTCTCAGAGTGAGTTTTTTTCAGTCTTGTCTTTTTATGTTTTGAGCATGGGCATTAAAAGAAACAAAAGCTCATTCTATATAGAAGTTATGTTTTTTACTTTTTTTTTTTGACAGGGTCTCACTCTTCTGCCCAGGCTGGAGTGTGCAGCGGCCCTGTCTCGGCTCACTGAAGCCTCAACCTCCTGGGCTCAAGCTATCCTCCCACCTCTGCCTCCCACATAGATGGGGCTACAGGTGTGCACCAACCACACCTGGCTGAGTTTTGTGTTTTTTTATAGAGACGGGGTTTCACCACATTGACCAGGCTGCAAGTGTTTTTTTTTTTTTCTTTTTATATCATATCTTGATGTTTATCTTTAAATAATAAGGAAACATCTAGAAACTTATCAGTATTTAAAGAATTTAGGAAAAGGGGGTGAGATGTCTTGGATTAAAAGGAACTGATTTTAGGCATTCTAGTTTTTGATGTTAGAAAAAAATATCTCCAGAAACACCTTGATAAATGTGGTCAGGTAATACATTACTGTTTTGGTGATTATTATCATTGAACTGTACTGAATCTCTAAACTAACATACATAATAGCTAAAAGATTGTCTTTTTTTCCTTTACCCTTTAAAATATGTATCTTTGTCTTTCTTTTATGTCACCTTCTGAAGAATTGTTATAAAATGTTTTTCTGTCAAGTTAACATTACTTTAAATTTGGGCTGGCTTTGAATGTCAAGGCTGGTAGGATATTGAAATGTAAAGTGTTCAATATGAATAGGGCCACTGAGTGAGAGTGTGGTAGTCTTACCTCCTTCTCTGTAGAATACCTGGGGGTATATGGGCAGAAATAAAGTGGACAGGTAAAAATGTAAATGAAAGTTGCTAAGGTCACTATTAGGATAGTGCACAGGTATCTTCCTATGAGTCAGAAGACCTGGGAATCAGGGGCCCCGTTATAGCTACTTGAGAGCGTCCCTGTCCCCTACATGTTGTTCACATCAGAATCGGCTTTGGGTCTGCTAGTCTGGTAGGGTGAGCTTTTTACATGACTGGTCAAATTGCTTCTCTTCTGGACTTAAGTCTCAACTGCTGAGAAATGAAGGTATGGTAATACCAAGTCCCTTGCAATTTCATTGTGAATGTTAACAGCCTTTCTAAATACTATAAGGTCTGTTGTGAGCCTTTGGGTCCAGCACTTGTACCTCTTCTTCCCTCTAAGGAACCCGAGCATCTGAATCAGGGGCCTCACCGTACTTTTACTTGAATACTCTTTCAAGTTCCTCTCTACAACTTTGCTGAGTCTGTGGAAAGAAAAGTCAAATATTTCATATAGATTCTTATTTAACCACAAATCTTCATTTAAGCTCTGGAACTGATTCTTTCTATAAAGAACCATGACCTTAAAAATAAGATGACTATGATCTTTCAATATGGAATAGATATGTGAGTAAAGATGGCTTACTCTGCCACAAAGATCTATAGGGATGAAGGCTGTATAAGTCAGGGGTCTCCAGAGAAACAGAAACAGTAGGATGTGTGTATACCTGAAGAGGTGTGTGTGTATGTGTTTGTGTAGGGAGAGAATGAGAGAAATTTATTAAAAGAAATAGGCTCATGCAGTTATGGAGAAGAGCAAGTCCCAAGATCTGCAGGGTAAGTCAGTAAGCTGGAGACCTGGGAGAGACAATGGTATAGTTCCAGTCTGAGTCTAAGGCATGAGAATGAAGACAGCTGACGGTGTAGTTCTAGGCTGAAGACTGGTAGGCTCAAGATTGAGGAAGAGCCCATGTTTTGTTCAAGTCCAAAGCCAAGGGGGGAAAAAAGCCAGCGTCCCAGTTTGAAGGCTGTCAGGCAGGAGGAGTTCTCTCTTACTTGAGGGGGTGTCAGCCTTTTTGTCCTCTTCAGGTGGTCAACAGATTGGATGAGGCCCACCCACATTAGGGAAGGCAATCCGCATTACTCAGTCTACCCATTTAAATGTTAATATCTCCCAAAACATCCTTGGAGACACACCCAGAATAATGTTTGACTAAATACCTGGTCACCCCGTGGCCCAATCAAGTTGGTACATAATATTAACCATTACGCGGGTGGATCGCTTTGAACTCAGGAGTTTGAGACCAGCCTGGGCAACATAGTGAAACCCTGTCTCTACAAAAAAAATGCAAAAATCAGCCAAGCATGGTGGCATGCACTTGTGGTCTTGAGAGGCTGAGTTGGGAGGATCACTTGAGCGCAGGAAGCAGAGGTTGCAGTGAGCCAACAATGTACCACTGCATCCCCAGCTGGGGTATCAGAGTGAGACCATGTCTCAAAACAAAAACAAAAACAAACAAACAAACAAAAAATCACTCCAGTCAGGATAAGGTTAAGAAGGATAAGGAACATTGTTGAAATAGAGAAGTCATAAGGTTACTTTTCCTTTGCATTTTCTACTAAATTAAATTTTAAATGAACTTTACAGTGTACAGTTTATTGAGATACTGGTTGTCTTGAAACTTAATAAGATATAATCAAGACAACAAACGTCTTGATTTTTATAAGGTCTCCTTTGGGCTATTGGGGTGTCCCAGCCCTGTTGACTTTCCAACAAACCTAAGCATCTGGGTCCATGTTCTCCCTCTGAATTCACCTGTATTTTGTCCCAAGATTTGGGTGGAGAGGTCTATGAGTGCTGAAGATTATTAAAGTGTTTCTGATAAAACTTTATGATTCCCTGTGTATCCCTGTGTGCTCATTCCCGATCTGAGCCGGGGTATCGGGTCTCACTCTGATACCCCAGCTGGGGATGCAGTGGCACATTGTTGGCTCACTGCAACCTCTGCTTCCTGTGCTCAAGTGATCCTCCCAACTCAGCCTCTCAAGACCACAAGTGCATGCCACCATGCTTGGCTAATTTTTGCATTTTTTTGTAGAGACAGGGTTTCACCATGTTGCCCAGGCTGGTCTCAAACTGTCTTTACCTCTCAGTACTGCTTTGATGTGTAGTCACATAAGTACATTAAATAGTGCTGTTAAAAATACTTTTAAAACTACAGGATTCAGTGCAAATACAAGAGATTGTCTTCTTCCCCAATCTGTGGTGATTGGCATAGACCTGAATTTTATTTTATTTTGTCTTTTTTTTTTTTTTTCTGAGATGGAGTCTCACTCTGTTGCCCAGGCTGGAGTGCAGTGGTGCGATCTCAGCTCACTGCAGCCTCCACCTCCGGGGTTCAAGCAATTCTCCTGTCTCAGCTTCCTGAGTAGCTGGGATTACAGGCGTGCGCCACCACACCTGGCTAATGTTTTTTTTTTTTGTATTTTTAGTAGAGATGGGGTTTCACCATGTTGGTCAGGCTGGTCTTGAACTCCTGACCTCCAATGATCTGCCCGCATCGGCCTCCCGAAGTGCTGGGATTACAGACGTGAGCCACCACTCCCGGCCTTTTTTGTCTTTTTAATCCACCATGGATTGCATGGGCATCTTTACCTTCTGGTATCCAGTGACTCATTCATTTTCTTTTTCTTTCCTTTTTTTGTTTTTGGAGACAGTCTCGCTCTGTCACCCAGGCTGGACTGCAATGGCGTGATCTCAATTCACTGCAGCCTCCACCTCTTGGGTTCAAGAGATCCTCCCACCTCAGCCTCTCAAGTAGCTGGGACTACAGGCATGCACCACCATGCCTGGCTAATTTCTGTATTTTTTGTAGAGACAGGATTTCGCTATGTTGCCCAGGCTGGTCTCAAACTCCTGGGCTCAAGCAGTCTGCCCACCTCGGCCTCTCCAAGTGCTGGGATTACAGGCGTGAGCCACTGTGCCTTGCCGACTCATTCATTTTCTTTCCTCTTATATCTTCACCCTCCATACAACCTTCAGAAAATATCTCATAAACTGTTTTACAGTGAGGCATAAATGAGTGTGATAAACTTTAATGCATTATCCAATCTAGAAATATCTACATATTATTAGAAGACAAAGGAATCCATCTATAATTGTGGACTTTCAGGAATCATCTGGAGAGAAGATGTTTGGGAAACAGAACTGAGATTATAGTTTTTACTGAACCTTAAGTAAGGTGTCAGTTTGTGCCCATCCATCACTCTGGACTCTGGAATTCTCTAATATGGCAGGACCAGGAAGAGACTTGCAGTTTCAATTTGAACTGTCTTGTTAGCGTAGAACAGGCGTCATCAGTAATAAGGCCATGCACCAGAATCCCAGAAGGTGCTCATGAAATGTAAACTTTCCTAGGCCTCAGACCTAATGGATAAAATCTTCAGGCGTAGGACCTGGGCATCTGCATTTTTAAAAGCCAACAGGTCATTCTGTCCATTCAAGGCTGATACCAGTAGGCCACCACGTTGCTAATAGGGGTATACAGGATCTTGAGTGAGGTTAAATTCTATATGGATGTTGACATTGTTTCAATGCACCTTGGAACGTCACTGTTTTGCTGACAAATGATGATGATTAAGAAATTCTTTGTTTAGATCTTGTGACTGTTTTTCTTTCATGCAGAAAAGTTGTGTAGCGACCAACCTAAGAAATAGATACAGAGAACTTGGAAAAGGTCTGGGGAATGCCCAGAATTTGTAATACTTGTCTATGGGGAGAGACTGGAGGGGGCAGAGTGTCCAGTGTTGGAAATCCTTCAAAGTATTATTTATCCAGAATGAAGGATTCACCTAGAAAGCTTGGTGTGAAAGGCTAGGATCTGTCTGGGTGCTCAGCAACATGGCAGAACTAGAGATGCAACTGGTGCACCTGAAATAACCTAACTCTTCACACTGCATCCTTGATTACAAGCGTTCACTTACAGACCTTCCCTTGAGTGTTGAGATTGCGCTCAACAGCTTTTGAATCACAGCTTTCTGTTCTTCTCGTTCTTCTGCTGAGTCCCTGTGTTGGCAAGTCACAAGAGCCTCTCTTCACCTATTATTAATAACTTATCTTTGCATGAAGGTAATACTTGTAGGTAATGCATTTTGATATCTTTGGGAGAAAGGAGAGTGGCTCCCAGAGTTTGGCTGCATTTCTTTACCAACTCATGACTTAAGTTTTGAAGAAGTTCATAGTAACTTCTGTGGTGTAAACAGCTGCATATACTTTAGTTTTATTTAGATGTACAGATGGCAGTTATTCTCCAAGATACTTACTTAGGAGTATTCTCAGTAAAATTCTATTTGTCCTTATCCCTGAAGTCCATTTGCTTCTTATTGTTTTGAGTCATTTACTCAGAATGAACAGAAACATAAAGTCATTGCTTTTATTTATCTGGCATCTGTTTGTGTGCAGTTCAGTTAATCCAGTTTAGGATCAGGGACTGTAAATGTGAAGGGAAATGAAGCAAAGTGAAAAAACTGACTTGCAAATTGCATCCTGTTTTAAGTCAGGATGGTTTAGAGTGTTGGCATTCTCCAAACATCATGCCTTTTTGGCATGTCACTGTATTGGGACCACCAGCTTTTTGTTTTTGTTTTTGTTTGGCTATCCTGATGAAATGAAGTGCTGGATGACCCAGTGCATTTTTTTTTTTTTTTTTTTGAGACGGAGTCTTGCTTGGTTGCCCAGGCTGGAGTGCAGTGGCATGATCTTGGCTCACTGCAACCTCCGCCTTCTAGGTTTAATCCATTCTCCTGCCTCAGCCTCCAGAGTAGCCGAGATTACAGGTGCCTGGCACCACACCCAGCTAATTTTTGTGTTTTTTTTTTTTTTTTTTTTTTTTTAGTAGAGATGGAGTTTCACTGTGTTGGTCAGGCTGGTCTCGAATGGAATCACTGACCTTCAGTGATCTGCCTGCCTCGCTTTCCAAAGGACCCAATGCATTTTGATGGGAGGGACTGAGATAGGGTGAGCAGGAAAGGCTAATTTAAACCATGCAGACCAGCCGAAACTAATTTTTTCTTCAAGTTTGTGAAAGGGATCACATTTTCGTTTTAACCTGTGAAAACTTTTAATTTTTATTTAAATCACCTCTGTTTTTGCTTTAAGATCCAGCAATGGGAGCAGAATCTTGAGAAATTTCACATGGATCTGTTCAGGATGCGCTGCTATCTGGCCAGCCTACAAGGTGGGGAGTTACCGAACCCCAAGAGTCTCCTTGCAGCCGCCAGCCGCCCCTCCAAGCTGGCCCTCGGCAGGCTGGGCATCTTGTCTGTTTCCTCTTTCCATGCTCTGGTAAGTTCCTGAGGAAGGCTGTTTCTGCAGCATTCGGGGAGGGCTGCGGATGCTTCCCCTTTCTTCAGCTTGTTGCCATCGGTGCTTGTGGGGCTTGACCCAACAACTGACACTTAGAGGCCAGGTCACCCAGAGGCCAGGGGCCTGGAGATGAAGGTGACCAGACGTCGTGCTTTAGAGCCCCCGGTTTCTCTACTGCTTATTCTAGAGTCCAGCAGCTAGTGGACAGTCACTGCATGCTCATCTCTGCCTTTCTGTGTGTTCCACCGTCAGGAAAGTGGGATCCTGGAGAAGGGGCAACAGTGGTGTGAAGATTAAAGGATGGATTAAAGGTTGTTTTCTCTGTCCTGCAGAGCGCCCCATCAGGTTTTTTGAAGTCGTTCCCATTTTGGTGGCTTCTGTGTGTTGTGTTGGCTCAGCCTAGGGGTCTGTAGTGGTTTTGCTGACACTGCTGCCCACCATGGAGAGACCTGACTGTCATGACTTGTGTTATCCAGATGAGAGTGGTCTATATGATGGATGCTTTCCTGGTATTTCAGACATGCAGGAGCTTTTGGCGATAGTCAGAATGCATTTATAGCAAGCAGAGCTCACTTCCTTCATTTTTTCTGCCACTCAAATGCTAAGCCTTTAGATTTTTTTTAAACTGTGTTTTACATTAGGTATGTTCTAGAGATGACTCTGCTCTCCGGAAAAGGACACTGTCACTGACCCAGCGAGGGAGAAACAAGAAGGGAATATTTTCTTCGTTAAAAGGGCTGGACACACTGGCCAGAAAAGGGAAGGAGAAGAGACCTTCTATAACTCAGGTGAGCTTTTCAGCATGGGAACAGCAGAGTAGAGTGAAATTCCTGAAACCCCTAATTTTCGGCCTGCTATAAATCATCAATGTTCATTCTCTGTTAAGAATGAAATGAGGCCAGGTGGGGTGGCTCACGCCTGTAATTCTAGCACACTGGGAGGGCAAGGCAGGAGGACCACCTGAGCCCAGGACTTCAAGATCAGCCTGGGCAACAGAGTGAGACCCCATCTCTACCAATAGCCGAGTGTGGTGGTGTGCGCCTATAGTCCCAGCTACTCGGGAAGCTGAATTGGGAAGATCGCTTGAGCCCGGGAGGTTGAAGCTGCAGTGAGCCATGATTTTGCCACTGTACTCCAGCCTGAGTGACAGAGTGACACCCTGTCTCAAAAATAAAAATGAAAATAAAAGTTGATTCAAAGGAATCAACTCTTAGCATGCACTTTTTTTTTGCCCAACGAAACTGCACAAGTTGCCGTATCTATCCTGGCACTCCTGAAGAGGTAGTCACACTGCGTGCAGTGCTTAAGAACAGAAAAAATAAGAATAATCAGAAAATAATCCATACTTTTCCTTCCCTCTAGTACTAATATTTATTTTCTCATAGATTTTATATTAAAATAAATGGAAAATTAATAATCAGAGGAGTGGCAGCTCAGTTCTGTTGATAGTGCTGTGGATTTTGCTCACTAAATCCTTAGAGCATGGCCTTGGGGTTTTGTCATCCCATTTTAGAGATGAGGAGACTGACACTTGAAGAGGTTACATCACTTACCTTATCCTGTTCACCAGCACCAAAGGGCAGGGCCAGGACTAGTTTCTGCCTAAGTCCACGGTCTTGAAACACTGGAAAATTGCTAGTGCTTATTTTCCCTTGGGGAGGGGTGACTCTTGCAACACTTTCTTTTTCTTTTCTTCTCTTTTTTTTTTTTTTTTTGAGATGGAGTCTTGCTCTGTCACCCAGGCTGGAATGTAGTGGTGTGATCTTGGCTCGCCGCAACCTCTGCCTCCTGGGTTCAAGTGATTATCCTGCCTCAGCCTCCTGAGTAGCTGGGACTATAGGTGCACACCACCATGCCTGGCTAATTTTTGTATTTTTAGTAGAGACGGGGTTTCACCTGTTGGCCAGGCTGGTCGTGAACTCCTGACCTCAGGTGATCCACCCACCTGGGCCTCCCAGAGTGCTGATTACAGGCGTGAGCCACCGTGCCTGGCCTCTTCTAACATTTTTATTAAGGAAAAATAGTCTAAGCACATGTTATGTGAAATGTGGCCCAAGTATCGTAAATTGTTTTCAAAACATTTTGAATATGTGTATTTCATGGTGCACTTGTATTTCATGATGCAGGTGCATGACAATGGATTTTATCTTGCTGATTGATATGTTTTAGGATTATTCTGTTTCAAAGCTGTTGAAAAAATAAGTTATATGATGACCTGATCATTCAGGTGAATAGGGAAATTGTTTGCAATTAAATCTGAAGAAGTTTTTGCTTTTATTTTCAATGAGCTGCTGTTTTTCTGATTATGTTTTCAATATCATTGGAAAGAGAGTCACATTTTATTGGATCTTTGTTTTCTAATTTGTATATGGCTATTTGATAACGCTTTTGTGAATTGGGTAAGTAAAAGGGCCAGTATCAGTTCCTTTGACTTGTTTAAAACCTTAAAACAATAAAGTTAGAGGTGGTGGAGAGTGGGTTGGTAGATTAACAGACAGCAGAATCACAGGAAACTTTTCTTATGTGGCCACCGTGTTTGTATACTCATATACAAAAATAATATCAGATTTTAAAATTGTGGTTCTACTTGTAATTAATTTTTTTTTCTTTTTTGAGACAGAGAGTCTCTCTGTCACTCAGGCTGGAGTGCAGTGGCACGATCTTGGCTCACTGCAACCTCCACATCCCGGGTTCAAGCAATTCTCGTGCCTCAGCCTCCCAAGTAGCTGGGACTACAGGCTTGAGCCACCACACTCGGCTAATTTTTATATTTTTAGTAGAGACAGGGTTTCACCATGTTGGCCAGGCTGGTCTCAAACTTCTGGGCTCATGTGATCCACCTGCCTCTACCTCCCAAAGTACTGGGATTACAGGTGTGAGCCACTGTGACCAGCCTGTAATTTAATTTAATTTAATTGTAAAGAGTAATCTTATTTGTTGGTTGTAATGGAAATGTATTTCCTCATTATTGACTGTAGTCAACTGCAAACCCTTTGCTAATGGTGGGCCTCTGCTTTCTTTATTTTTTTAAAAATCGTTTTTGTGGAAATGGGGGTGGGAGTGGTCTCCCTATATTGCCCAGGCTAGTCTCAAATTTCTGGCCTCAATCCATCTTCCCACCTCAACCTCCCAAAGTCCTGGGATTACAGATCTGAGCCATAACGCCGAGCACTTATGTTTTGTGAACTGAACTTCTTTGATGGTTAACTAATGTCCTTAAGGTATTTTAATCAAGACAGTATATTCGATATAAATAATAACTTAATAAATAACTTGCTTATTTTTCTTAGGTGTAGACATTCTGCTAATTAGATATGAGCCTAATATGGTTTTTACCCAGCATGTGTGGTAATTTGTTCTCAACATAGACTTTTTGATAAACAAAAGCATTTGGTCGAACATTTTTTGTTTTAAAAAGATATGAAACTAATTACAGTGTCAGTATTTATATAACTGAATAAAGTTGATTTAGTAGGTATTTCTCAGTGTTTATATTGTTTTTAATGTTAATTATGCCATTACAAAATTTAGAAGGTGAAATTTGGAAAAGCCAATTGTTTTTAATTCTTCTACCCAAACAAACCACTTTTAACATTTAGCTGTATTTTCTTCCAAGATTTATCCTATGCACATTTAAAAAAGTAGGTATGAGCTTGATTTTGTTGGTTCTGTTTCACACCTTCAGAAACATGTACTTTTTGGTTAAAAGCATATCAAGAATGAATTTATTTATTTATTTATTTATTTATTTATTTATTTATTTATTTATTTGATACAGTCTCGTGCTGTTGCCCAGGCTGCAGTGCAGTGGCGTGATCTCAGCTCACTGCACCCTCTGCCTCCCGGGTTCAAGTGATTCTCTGCCTCAGCCTCCTGAGTAGCTGGGACCACAGGCGGGCGCCACCACATCTGGCTAATTTTTGTATTTTTAATGGAGATGAGGTTTCACTCTTTTGGCCAGGCTGGTCTTGAACTCCTGACCTCAGGTGATCTGCCCACCTCAGCTTCCCAAAGTGCTGGGATTACAGGCCGACTTAAATAATAGATGACATAAAAAAGTAAAACGTAACTATGCGGGAAATAAAAACTTTAAGTGTATTAGAATAATAGTACAAATTGTGATATGAAGCTCTTCTAAAATGTTATAGAACTTTAGTTTTTAAATAATGAAAAAGGGTAGCTGGCAAATGAATATTACAGGGCCATTTCATTAGTCTTTTTCCTCCCCCATCTGTCAGATATTTGATTCAAGTGGCAGCCATGGATTTTCTGGAACTCAGCTACCTCAAAACTCCAGTAACTCCAGTGAGGTAAACTTTGCTATAGGTGGCTGCCATCTTGTTTTACATGAATGACACAAATGCTAACTTTTTCTGTTTTTTTTGTTTGTTTGTTTGTTTTTGTTTTTGAGACGGAGTCTGGCTCTGTTGCCCAGGCTGGAGTGCAGTGGCACGATCTTGGCTCACTGCAAGCTTCGCCTCCCGGGTTCACACCATTCTCCTGCCTCAGCCTCCTGAATAGCTGGGACTACAGGCCCGCCACCACGCCCGGCTAATTTTTTGTGTTTTTAGTAGAGATGGGGTTTCACCGTGTTAGCCACGATGGTCTCGATCTCCTGACCTTGTGATCCACCCACCTCGGCCTCCCAAAGTGCTGGGATTACAGGGTGAGCCACCGCACCCGGCCACAAATGCTAACTTAAGCGAGGAATGCTGGTTCAGAATCTTTACATGAACTCCTTGAAAATAGATTTATAATTAAAATGGTCCCAGTAGGTATTCTCTAAAGAGATAGTCTTGAATGCCAAGCATTTTGTAGGTGTCTAACCTCATGTTAACTCCATTTTAAAATTAGTGACATGACTAGACTGAAGTCATAATAATATCTTTGATTTATACATCTCTATTCCTCAGCAGTACTTACCTTCGTTTGAGAGTTCAGTGAATACAAAATTGCATTTCCTCTCAGGGTTGTCAGGGATCTTCACATAGACAGTACATTCTATGCTGTGTCTCTCCAGGCGCCGTCAAGGGGAGCCTGAGTAATGTCTCCTCATCCCTAGAATTGCTTCTGACCAAACAAATCCTCAGAATGATTTCTGAATGAAATCCTAGAGCATGAAATCCCAGATGTGCCTATGTCTCTTCCTAGTGCCTTTTTCAAACCCACAACATCCCCATGAAGCTGTGTTATTTAATTTCTCCTCCACCAAATAATTTTTTTTTTTCAGATGGAGTCTTACTCTGTTGCCCAGGCTGGAGTGCAGTGGCGTGATCTTGGCTCACTGCAACCTCCGCCTCCCAGGTTGAAGCAGTTCTCCTGCCTCAGCCTCCTGAGTAGCTGGGATTACAGGCACCTGCCACCAAGGCTGGCTAATTTTTGTATTTTTAGTAGAGATGGGGTTTCACTATGTTGGCCAGGCTGATCTTGAACTCCTGACGTCGCGATCCACCCACCTCAGTCTCCCAAAGTGCCGAGATTACAGGCGTGAGCCACTGCACCCAGCCAGTTCTTACTCTGCACTTACCATCTCTTACTGTTAGCCACTCTGTCAAGTGCGTATGTCATGGCTCCCAGGAAAGCTTGTAATCGATATAGTTTATATATGCCCTATGATTATCTGTATATTCTCAATCTGTAGCACACTGCGAAGGATATAGTACTCGCTTATTAAGTTTGATGATTAATTATTTCTATTAGATGTAGTCATTTAATGGCTGAGGATGACTGATTTGTAATAAAGGCCCATAATTTTAGGGTCCTATCTCTTCCAGCATTATATAACAATGTAAAATTCTTACTTTGAAAGTTAAGAGGCCTGGCATGGTGGCTCGTGCCTGTAATCCCAGAATTTTGGGAGGCTGAGTCAGGTGGATCATTTGAGACTAGCCTGGGCAACATGGTGAAACCCTGTCTCTATCAAAAATGCAAAAAATTATCCGAGTGTAGTGGCTTGCTCCTCGGAGGCTGAGGTGGGAGGATTGCTTGAGCCTGGGAGGCAGAGATTGCAGTGAGCCAAGATCGCACCACTGCACTCTGACCTGGGTGGCAGAGTAAGACCCCATCCCTGAAAAAAGAAAGTTATGAAACTATAGCATCAGTACACTTCCTATTAACAGAGTTTATGTTGGACTTTGAAAATAAATTTTGCTCATGTAGCCACTTACAGTGAGAATTTAAGCTTAGTGCTTAAGATGGGCTCAAATAAACAGGTCCCATCGATGCTCTAAGGAGTGAGAAGAAACTATGATTTCTGCATTTGTTTTACTCCTATTTATTTTAGCTAAGCATTACTTGTGATGTAGGGATACTGAAGAAATTCCTTTCATTTATAGGACTATTTTAATGCAGCCTCTGTAATTTCTGTGCTATCATACCCAGATAACTAGATTCAGATAGAATGGCAGATAGAACTAAGGGTGTAATTTTTTTTTTATATCTCTGGGACTTAAAATTCTGCCTGAGCTGGCTAAATAATTAATATTTCATTTTGCTACTTTTCATCTGCTAATCATTCTTGGAGAATACTTGTAACCTGCACAAACCTATTTTTATACAATAAGTACATTACGCCCATTTCTATAACACAGAAAGGCTGTTGTGAGGGAGGGGCCGTGTGCATTTTAAACTATTTCACTCTAATTGATGCATCATATAACAGCCCAACAGTGAGTCACCCTAATTCAAAATCTGTTAAGTCTGGAATAAAGCCAGTCTTACTTGAATATTTTTTTAGAGGACACTTTGGCTTGCCAAAAATGAAAGCTTTTCATAGCGAACGTCTGGATGAGTAATAGTGAGTCTTACACGGCCTTTGAAGGGAGGTGTTTGTCATGGAGATTGTGACAACAAAGTCCCCACTAAGGCTCAGATGGCGGCAACCCCGGAAGCTTCATTGCAGAAATTGTGACAGCCCCTGGGCCTTGGCCCCTTCTTCTGGAAAATTGGCTTGGGGTATTCCAAGTTTCTGTGGCAGTGAGTGAATGCAGTATTGTCATCTTAGTCATGAGCTGTAAACTGAAAAAAAACTAAAAAAACCCAAAAAACCCCAAAACCAAAACAAACCCCCCTAATATTGTTTTCTTAAATGGAAAATATGAATGAAACAGCTTACTCTTCACCACAGTATGGTAATCTGTTTAGAGAGAATATTAATACACAACCCTACATAGCATATATATATGCATACAGCTAGCGAGCTAGCTAGATCCATCTTTGTTTTTCTTTCATATCAACCAATGTGTGGGCCTCAGTCCAAGAAGGAAATAAACACTTTCTCTTCTATGACATTTTACTGTTGTTAAGAAAACTGGGAGCGTGCAACTCCCTTTTGTGTTTTCTCCTCATCTCCCTTGCAAATAGACTTTCCTTTTATCAGCCACTGTGGTGGTGTGGGCCCATTTGTGACAGCCAGATTGTGATTTTGCTACTCACTTCCCTTCAGTGATCCAAGTAGTAATTACGAGCCATTTGATCCAAAAGCATCTGCTGTGAGAACACACGGAGTTTCCATTTTTTCTCCTTGCTGCATACTGAGCATAAGTAATTTGACATGTGGTTTCAGGACCATTGATGTAATAATAATAATAAAAAATACTTCTGTGGAATGCCCTCCAAGGAGAGCTAAAGTGATTTGCAGACGTTCACTAGTCAGTCTGGAGTGACTGTGGCTGCAGCCCAGTGATGTTCCCGTGTCGTGATGACCAGTTGGAGCTGACTGCAAGGTGATCTGAGCAGCAGTGGCCAGAACAGTGGCCCAGGGCTTTGGAACAAAGGGTGATTCTCAGGAAGTTCTTTATAGTGGCCATCGCTGAAATGCAGTAGCTACTCCCAGTACAGTATAATGCCCTGATCCAGCCTCAGCTTCCAAAAAAATCTTTACAATTTATGTCTTTCAAATGCAATTCCTCCCATCAGTCTCCTAACCAGCCCACGAGGCTGGCGTTTTTAACCTCTTTTGAAGGTGAAGGAACAGAAGTGCAGAGGCACTAGATAACAGCCCCTAACAAGGCTGAGATTTGACCTGGATTGCCTTGCTATTATTGTATTTTTTCTGTCTCCATTTGCATTCTCAGGACCAGGAAACCTTGAAGAGGCTAGTTGGAAACATATATATATATATATATATATATATATATATTTTTTTTTTTTTCTTTGAGGGGAGGAAGTAGAGTAGGAGGCGTGGTAGGTGCGTAACAGTCCTGGCAAAGGTAGCCAACCGTGGAATTCTGGGTGGTTAAAAAGGTTAATTTAACATAGCAGCATCTTTGACATGGGTAACCTGGAAAAAGAGTTTTCCAGATGGCTCCATTTTTAATGCTTATTTTTAGGATTCTCTCTTCTTTTTATGAAAAGAATATTGGAGAATATTTCATCTGGCTTCCTGAAACTAAAGCATGTGTATTTTCAACTTGGATAGCATTGACCTTCCTTCAGAGAATTAATCCAACTTTCCCTCCAAATGGGCAAAGCTTACAACAACCTAAGAGATCTGTAAGCACCAAGTAGCTTTTTCTTTTTCTAGTTTTAATAAATTAATTTTAAATTCTTGGTGCTTCCTTTGAATAACCAGGTTTTACTTTTCTTGAACTGTATACATTTGTGAGGGGTGTGTGTCTGTGTGTGTGTCTGTCTGTCTGTCTGTCTGTCTGTCTGCCTAACACACACCAAAAATTACATTTAACTTTTCATTGAGGGGCTCTCTTGAGAGGGTCTTACTCTTTGATGGCCTTGGCTTTGATAGGCGTCTTCTCTTCTATGGTTCACTAGATCTTGGGTCAACAGTGTAGACTCAGAAAACCATTGCTCAGAGCAGTTGTAGCACAGCACCTTGTTTAATGGATTTTAATAGGATTATTTCTTTTGTCCTTCCATCCTTCCATCTATCTGCACACTTTTCTCTTGTCCAGAACTTATTCTCCTTCAATAATCTGTTAGTTTTTCTTCTCGAAGCTTCCAGAGAGCATTAAGAACTTGACACTATGTCAACAGATTTGAGTAAGATACTGAAAACGGACAGCGTTTACCTTTCTGCCTGTAATATGACTGTGAATTTCTAGTTGTATCCAGCTCAGCACTCAAGTTTTGGGTGTGTCCTGGGTGTGGGACGCACTGTGTTAATGGCTGAGGGAGAATGAGGATGCAGAAGACAAAGCCTCTGCTGGTATTCATCTTCTCCTGGTGCGGGACTTAGAAGTGACTCCCCTGTGAGCTGGGCTTTGCCAAATGCTGTACCAGGGACATAGGAGAGTAAACTCATCTAAGTGAGAGGACTTGAGGGCAGAGAAAGGAGAGATAGGAGAGAATTCATAAGAGAGGGGCATTTTAAACCAGGTTGGAGGGTATATATGGTTTCAGCACTGACTCTACTTGTAAGGACGGTACAGCAGAGAGAGGAGATGGAAGTGAGCACCGGTGTGGAGCAGGAGCATGCCACTCCCTTCTGGGGAATGTTCCCTGAGCCATTCTGTTCAATGGGAACATGGTGTGTGGCTTAGAATAATGGAAAGTAATCAGGAGATTTGGGTCGCACCCATTTTATATAAAGGGAGTTAACTGCCAGGCGGGCATTCTGTGTAGTATAGTGGTGGTGTGAACGAGCTCAACCCAGACTTCCACCCTTCAGATCCCCGGAGTACCATAGGCACTAGTTGTGTAAACTTGGGCAAGTTTCTAGAATTTCCTGAGCCATATTTTTCTTGTCTGTTCCATAGGAAGTGATGATGGTGCCTTCCTGAGAGGGCTGGTTGTGAGTGGTGAGTGAACTGATGGCACATCAGGAGCTTGTTTCATTTGGTCTCACGAGATGCAGTCTTTTTTTTTTTTTTTGAGATGGAGCCTCCCTCTGTCGCCCAGGCTGGAGTGCAGTGGCACGATCTTGGCTCACTGCAACCTCTGCCTCCCAGGTTCAAGCTATTCTCCTGCCTCAGCCTCCTGAGTAGCTGGGGCTACAGACACGTGCCACCATGCCTGGATAATTTTTATTTTTAGTAGAGATAGGGTTTTACCATGTTGGCCAGGCTGGTCTTGAACTCATGACCTTAGGTGATCCACTGGCCTCGGCCTCCCAAAGTGCTGGAATTACAGACGTGAGCCATGGCGCCTGACCAAGTGATACAGTCTTTCTCTGATTGTCAGTAACGGTGAGAACAAGAGGGTGTGAAGGCACAGTGTTAATTTGTACTGCTCATGTTCCTCCCACACCTGTTTATCCATAATTATGTTCTTCCTCATCTCCAAAAGTGCAGCAGTAAATTGCTCTGCCACCCTCAGTGGGAGCCTGTGACTTCCTCCGGGCCTTGTTCTTTGTGAAGTTTCTTACTCCACAGTGACCTCTGCTGGGTTTTAGTTTGCTTCTCACCAAGCCTGGTTTCAGAGCTGGGGCCTGCACCTTTAAGGCAGCATCTGTTTGTTGCTAAGCACAGGGTTGAAATCACTGCCCAGATGAAAAGTACCCGAGAGAATGAACCAGAGAAAAAAATGTGCCTGTGTAAGACAAGAGCCTTTAGCAGAGAGTGTCCGGGCTGGTTCCTGGCATCCCTGGCTCCTTGCATCTGGTCCTGTCTTTTCCTTTGGCATTGGCACGTGTGGGGATGTGCGTTCTGGCTGTGATCATCCTTCCAGAAAAATGTACTGAAAGCGACAGATCCAAGACAAATCCAGAAATGTCACTTCAAAATTGAGCACCATGTTTTCAAAAAGATGGCACAGAGAGACGGATTTTTCCCTTGCTTGCTTCTTTTAAATTTCTTTACGATGTCTCTTCTAGTTTTTAAATCCTGCATAGGAGGATCTTTTACTTTGTATTTAAAAATGCATGGAATTCAAAGTAAAATCACCCATTAGTGATAACTTTAAAGTATGATGAATGATATATAATAATGTGATAGTATTGAATCTACAGGTGACATTTTCTGGTATGTAAGGTGTTTCACATAAGTGACCTCTTTTGCTCACAAAACTTAAGTAACAAGTAATTTTTTCAATATGAATTATATTAATAATATCCTCTTTTACAAAACAGGAGCTGAATCGTACGTAGCAAGGTAAATCTTGTCCTGGGCCACACTTTGCTGGTAGAGTCTGTGACTTTTGATTTCGAAGCCCCAAATCTTTTCTTTACTGCTATGTGAATATAAGAACCTACCCAGAGAGAAACATGTCTACATTGCTTAAGAAATGTATGCTATTTTTGTTATGAATTACAAAAGGACATATTAGCATGAAGTCAGCAATTGTTGTGATGATGTAGTTGGCACACTAAACTTTTTTGGGAAAGGCTTCCTGAAGGTGGTATTCTTTGAGATGATTTTCCAACAGTGTCTATGTGTGAGATAGCTGAAGGATAGAGAAAAGATTTCACAGGACTATGGGTTAATTTTAAGGAACAAATAGATTTCTGTCAGTGATGAGTCAGGCTAAAATTAAAAAGAAGAAACAAAGACAAAAACACAGATAGTCTTAGAAGAGAAAGCTTGTGCTTGGATTAAGTGCAGTTCAGAGTCAGGATGGCAGGCAGATGTCAGTGACCATGGACAAGGTGTGTCTGGAATTCAGTGGGAGATCGGAGAGGGATTATGGCTGAGATGCAGGCTTCACAGTGGCCCTTCTCAACCATGATCCCAGAGCAGTAAGCGTGGATACTCAGCAGCCCTTACATGGATTGCGGTGTTCTTTTTTTATTTTTTGAGACAGACTCTTACTCTGTTGCCCAGGCTGGAGTGCAGTGGCATGATCTTGGCTCACTGCAACCTCTGCCTCCCAGGTTCAAGCGATTCTCCTGCCTCAGCTTCCCAAGTAGCTGGGACTACAGGCGCACGTCACCACACCTGGCTAATTTTTGTATTTTTAGTAGAGACGCTGTTTCACCATGTTGGCCAGGGTGGTCTCGAACTCCTGACCTCAGGTGATCCACCCGCCTTGGCCTCCCAAAGTGCTGGGATTACAGGCATGAGCCGCCGTTCCCAGCCGGATTGTGGTGTTCTAACTTGGCATAAGCGGCCAATTGACATAGTGGAAAGAACACAGGACAGGCAGTCACTAACTTTCACTCCGCTTCCCATGGCTGCAGTTTCATCTGATAAAATGAATGAGGAAACATTGTCGGCCTCATAGGGCTGTGAGAAGCCAGTGATGTGAAGCGTGTGAGCGTTTACTCTAAATACTCCGTAAATGAACAGGACGTTTGGCCGGTGGTTTCCTTCATTTGTTAATCAAATTTGTCTGCATTTTCTTTTGGCATCTACAAACAGGTCGATGAACTTCTGCATATATATGGTTCAACAGTAGACAGTGTTCCCCGAGACAATGCATGGGAAATCCAGACTTATGTCCACTTTCAGGACAATCACGGAGTTACTGTAGGGATCAAGCCAGAGCACAGAGTAGAAGATATTTTGACTTTGGCATGCAAGGTAACGGATTTTGCTGCAGAAATATACTTCTGAATAGAAATAATCATTAATGTTACAATCTTATGCCTTCTAAATTCGTGTGATATTCAAGGGCCCAGTTTCCATGCCAGGGAACATATTAGCATATTTATTAGTTAATATATTTATTAGCATATTCATTAATTTGCATTCTATTCCTTGATCTCTTTAGAAGAATGAGTTATTAGGTCATGATCCCACACTTCCATGAAGAACCTGAGCTAATCTACTGAAATTCTATGTATACTTTGATATCTAGAATAATTATGAAATCCGTTGCTATTTAAGTTACTTAGAGATGGTATGTTATAAGAAGGCGGCATAAACTTTGAGGTAATTTAATTTAATCCTAAATAGTTTTATCGGATTTCTCCAGATTAAACACGAAACTTGATATATTCACAGTTGCTTTATGGAGATTAATATAAGATGATGTTTTATTCATTTTTCAAACTGGGTTTCATTCCTGATCTGAGAAGGGAGTTTATGGTAAGTCTTAAAGAGAGCCCTCTGAGAGAGAATATGTTCAGCAGCATCAGATCAGAAGCTTTTAGACCACCAGGTGGTGCAGTAGAGCTTAAATAGTTTTAAGTTTCCAGAGAAAATACAATCAAATACGTTGAAATGGTGAAAAAGGCATATAGAGTTTGGCAACACTTAATCATGTGCACTTAATAAATGTGAAAAATGTTTAATTTTAGTCCCCCTTTTTCACTGTGACTTGAAACATTAGGATTCTCTACATTTATATGTAGTTTATATCCTTATGAACTTAATTTCCTTTTGCTCCCATATGTAATGTTTTTATTCAGAAAACCAACAATGTTCTATACCAATGATATCCTCCATTAAACTGATAATTTTCTGAGTAATAAAGGGTATCAGAAGTAGTGGGTCAGCTGGGAGCAGTGGCTCACGCCTGTAATCCCAGCACTTTGGGAGGCCGAGGAGGTCAGGAGATCGAGACCATCCTGGCTAACACGGTGAAACCCCGTCTCTACTAAAAATACAAAAAATTAGCTGGGTGTGGTGGCGGGCGCCTGTAGTCCCAGCTACTCGGGAGGCAGAGGCAGGAGAATGGCGTCAACCTGGGAGGTGGAGCTTGCCGTGAGCCGAGATGGCTCCACTGCACCCCAGCCTGGGCAACAGAGCAAGACTCCGTCTCAAATTACCAAAAAAAAAAAAAAAAAAAAAGATGTAGTGGGTCAATTTGACCCAGTTGGAGCATAGGCCTGAGATAAATTTCTCACTGTTGAAAATATGCATGCGAGAGAAAATATGAGTGTGTGTGCACATTTTCCTTTTGAAAGTTTTTGGAGTATGACATTCTTAAGTCTGTAGATTTGTTAACATTTTACAAATTTCTGTACTTTAGTAATGAGAAACAAGGTTAGGCTCAACCTAACTAAAGAGATGGCATTTGCTGAGCTGATAAGATTTATTTTACTGTCAGATATGTTCTACCATAATCTCTTAAAAATGCATCTCTTGCCTTTAATCATAAGCAATATTGTTCAGAGAAAACCTTCTTAAAAATAATTGTCCTCCTTTACTTTTTTGCACATAAGTATTTATTTATTTATTTATTTATTTGAGTTGGAATCTTGCTGTGTCACCCAGGCTGGAGTGCAGTGGTGCTACCTCAGCTCACTGCAACCTCCACCTCCTGGGTTCAATCGATTCTCCTGCCTCAGCCTCCCGAGTAGCTAGTATTATAGGTATGTGCCACTACACCTGGCTAATTTTTGTATTTTTACTATAGTCGATGTTTTGCTGTATTGCCTAGGCTGGTCTCCAACTCCTGACCTCAAGTGATCCACCCGCCTTGGCCTCCCAAGGTGCTGGGATTACAGGTGTGAGCCGCTGCGCCTGGCCTGCATACAAGTATTTAAATTCGAGCTCTTATATAGGTTTAAATTCAGCAAATTATATGCAGTATTCTTTTAGAGATTTCTACTTTGATTTTTAATGAGCCTGCTAACCAATGATGGATTTAGAAAGAGCATTTAAAATCTGAATAACTGTCTTTTTCTTTATAGATGAGGCAGTTGGAACCCAGCCATTATGGCCTACAGCTTCGAAAATTAGTAGATGACAATGTTGAGTATTGCATCCCTGCACCATATGAATATATGCAAGAACAGGTAAGTGTGCACTAGCTTCAGGAAGGGAAACTGAACCACATCTATGGCCCTTTGATTTTGAAAAATGTCATTTTTGGGGAAAATTCTGTTTAAATTTGGCATCTAGTTTGGAAACAGTCTCTATATAAACGGTATTTTAATAGCTTTCTTGTTTTATGAAAAATAGTGTCAAAGTAATTTTTTGAGGTATCATAACATGAGATCCTCTGATTTTGTTGTCTTCACCTTTTGCAGGTTTATGATGAAATAGAAGTCTTTCCACTAAATGTTTATGACGTGCAGCTCACGAAGACTGGGAGTGTGTGTGACTTTGGTGAGTGTAAGGAATGCCCCTTTCAGGGAATTTTGTTGTTCGTCTTTGCCTACTTTGCCCCAGTATCTTTGGACTTAATTTTTTTTCCCCTTACATTCACATTTTCAGAATATATGACAGTAGTTTCTGAACTTCCTTTCTCTTCCTTCATTTCTATTTATTGATATTAGCAGGTGACACAGATAGGTATTAGTATTAGAGGGAAATGCCAAAGTAATTAAATGGAGTGAATATAAAATTGATGGGAATTTGAAAATATAGATTAATAACACAATGTACTGTATGCTGGTGCTGCTCTGAGCAGATCAACTCATGATTCATATGACAGTTGCTTTCATCTCTAGTGTCTTTGCTCTTAGTTTTCTCTTCCCACCTGGAATGCTCCCCTTCTTTCCTCTTTCTTCCCCCATCCCTCCTCTCTGGTGACATGAATCCTGCTGTCCTTCAAGAACTAACGCAAGGTCTTTCTTGAAGAAGCCGTATCTGATTGCTTTAGCTTTACTTCCTTCTTTCTTCCCTGAGTTTAACAGTTAAGGGTCAGCTGGGCGGCGTGGCTCATGCCTGTAATCCCAGCACTTTGGGAGGCCAAGGCGGGCAGATCACCTGAGGTCGGGAGTTCGAGACCAGCCTGACCAACATGGAGAAACCCCCTCTCTACTAAAAATACAAAATTAGCCAAGCATGGTGGTACATGCCTGTAATCCCAGCTACTCGGGAGGCTGAGGCAGGAGAATCACTTGAACCTGGGAGGCAGAGGTTGCAGTGAGCCGTAAGCCAAGATTGCGCCACTGTACTCTAGCCTGGGCGACAAGAGCGAAACTCCGTCTCAAAACAAAACAAAACAAAAAAACAGTTAAGGGTCAGTACTTCTGAAATCACTTCATAGCATCATTTCCTACATTTCTCCTTGATTAGATAATGATTGGTAAATACCTCCATAGAAACACTGAATGATTAGATAATGATTGGTAAATACCTCCATAGAAACACTATTTCTTACCTTGTTAAATATATTGATACATGATTTTTTCCTTAAAATGATTCAAACTAATAATAAATTAAAGTTTATAATATGTTAAAATGTCCTTTTTAGGATGCCTTCGTTTTTTAAAAATTTGTATAATCTTTTCTGACCCCCATGTTATTTTTTTATTTTTTATTTTTTTTGAGACATAGTCTTGCTCTGTCACCCAGGCTGGAGTGCAGTGGCATGATCTCGGCTCACTGCAACCTCTGCCTCCTGGGTTCAAGCAATTCTCCCTGCCTCAGCCTCCCAAGTAGCTGGGATTACAGGCGCCTTGCTTGCCACCACACCCAGCTAATTTTTGTATTTTTAGTAGAGATGGGGTTTCACCATGTTGGCCAGGCTGCTCTTGAACTCCTGGACTCAAGTGATCCGCCCACCTCAGCCTCCCAAAGTGCTGGGATTACAGGCGTGGGCCACTGTGCCCGGACCCCATGTTATGTTGGTTTTTCCTTTGAAGCCCTCTTAGCCTTTTTTCTCCTCCTCTTGGCCTTCACTGTGCTTTTTCTGGTTGCCATTTGTGTTCATCTTTGTACTGGAATGGATGAATGAAGACATTGCAAAGATACTCTCTGGTGAGACCATATTCTGCCAGCAGAAGATGCTCTCTGGTGAGACCATAATCTGCCAGGCTCTGCTGGGGTCACAGCAGAGACCTGGGGAACGGGACATCCTTGCTGTCCTCAAAGAACTCTCCGTATTAGGGGACCAAGACATGGAAACCTGTGCTCCTCACTGTGGCATCACAGAGGGGGACACTAAGTCAGGAGCCATGCATTCAGAAGAGGGAAGGTCTGCCTAGGATTTGCATGTAGTCTTATGTATTTAGGGCAAGCACCGTATTCATCCAAGCATTTTTTCACCTTCTTAAAATGCTCAACCCCAAACATAGTTGTTTCTCAACAATTATTTGTTGTATTGAACTGAATTTCATGTATTTCAGTGAGAGTATTTTTTGCTGTTAAATTTGCCTAAATTTTTAATTGTGGTAATAGACATATGACATAAAATTTATCGTCTTGACCACTTTTAGGTGTACAGTTTTGTGATGTTAAGTACATTCACAATATTGTGCTACCATCATCTATCTCTAGAAATCTTTTCGTCTTGTAAAGCTGAACTCTGTACCCATTTAACACCAATTCCTCATACTGTCCTTCCCCCAGCCCCTGGCAACCACCAGTTTGTTAATACTTTGTATCTCTCGGAATTCCCCTAGCAACCACCATTCTATTAATACTTTCTACCTCTCTGAAGTTGACTGCTCTAGCTACTCACGTAAATAGTATCATACTGTGTTGTCTATTTGTGACTGACATATTTTACTTAGCATATTCTCCTCAGAGTTCACCCAAATTGTAGCATATGCCAAGATATTTTTCCTTTTTAAGACTGAATGATACTCCACTGTATGCATAGATCACATTTTGCTTATCCATCCGTCTACTGACAGACAGTTGGGTTATTTCCACCTCTTGGCTATTGTGAATTATGCTGTTATGCATGTGGGTGCATGGTCTCACCTTTGGAATAAAAGTTATGTTTTTATATTTCTTAAGCCTCTCGTTTGCCATTTTTCTTTTTCTGCCCCTGCAAGATATTTATACTTTCAAAATAGCTGTAATTTCGACTTTCTCAACATACTGTACTTATGAAAGATGTTCAAGGAGATACTGCCGATGTGGTTGGAGAAATTCAGTGTGGTGGGCTGAGACTTGCTTTTTCCTTTTGTTTTCATTCCTAGGGTTTGCAGTTACAGCGCAGGTGGATGAGCGTCAGCATCTCAGCCGGATATTTATAAGCGACGTTCTTCCCGATGGCCTGGCGTATGGGGAAGGTCTGTGTGGCACACCGTGCCTCTGTTGCCTCTTAATTTGAAACTGTGGAATACAGTCTGGCTAGTGAAGGTTTCTTCTTACAGTTTTGTCAGAAAAAGGTTGCTCCTGGAATTTTAAAGAAAGTAAACGTAAGAGTTTAATTGGAAATGCGACCAAACACAGCGGCTCGCTCCCATAAACCCAGCTGCTCAGGAGGCTGAGGTGGGAGGATGGGAGGATTGCTTGAGCCCAGGAGCCCAAGACCAGTCTGGGAGACAGAGTGAGACTCCTGCCTCCGTAAAAAAGGACAGAGAGAGAGAAAAGAAAGAAAATGCATATGCCTATATATAGAGAGAGCATGTGTGTGTGTGTGTTTAAAAGAGTGAGTGTATACATATATATAGACAGAGAGAAGGAGGAAGAGAGTGTGAGACAGACAGGTGGACACGGATGGAACAAAGTTAACATGGGAACACTAGAAAAAACAACGAATGAGTGGTTCTCAGGAGGCTGAGGCACAAGAATCTCTTGAACCGGGGAGACAGAGGTTGCAGTGGGCTGAGATCTTTCAAACTGTTTCTTCGAATAGTAGCTGTGAGAGAGCTAACATTTGTTTTGCTCTTAGTGGCATCTAAATACTATACATTTTGGCCCTTTCATTCTTTTTTGTTTTTCTTATTTAAAAGACGAAGTCTTGCTATATAGCCCCAGGCTGGCCTCAAACTCCTGGGCTCAAGTGATCTTCCTATCTCTGCCTCCTGATTAGCTGGGACTACAGGCACCTGCCACTGTGCCTGGCTGGCACTTTCTTTGAAGAAAGCAACAAACAAAACAGTCCCTACGAGTACATGGTTTGAGTTTGCAGCCTTCTTTCATCTGAAAATATTTCTCACAGTAATCCCTCTCTCTTTTTTCTGTTTCTCCTTCCTTTTTCTCAGGGCTGAGAAAGGGCAATGAGATCATGACCTTAAATGGGGAAGCTGTGTCTGATCTTGACCTTAAGCAGATGGAGGCCCTGTTTTCTGAGAAGAGCGTCGGACTCACTCTGATTGCCCGGCCTCCGGACACAAAAGCAACCCTGTGTACATCCTGGTCAGACAGTGACCTGTTCTCCAGGGACCAGAAGAGTCTGCTGCCCCCTCCTAACCAGTCCCAACTGCTGGAGGAATTCCTGGATAACTTTAAAAAGAATACAGCCAATGGTAAGGCTTTGTTCTGTCTTCCTTCTTAACTGCTGGTATCAACAGCCAATATTTTTAGGCTGTAATTTTGCTTGCAAACTCAGATTATTTAAGCTGTTCAAAGAATGTTTTCTAATTTATTAGAAGAACACAGATGCCAACTGGAGTAGATTTTATCAAAATTTCATGCGTTTTAGTAATTATAGCGCTTTCATTAAAATAGAAAATAATTATTTTTGCACAAAATAACATTAAAAAAAAATCATGGACTCTTTAAAAATCACCCATAATGTTTAGTCTTGTAGTTCCTCTGTGATTGAAGGCAGATGAAAGCCTGCATAAATGCCAAAGTGGAAAGATTTTTCTTATTTAGTTGAATCTAAGGCACAACCATTTTGCAGTCTTCTGTTGGGCTCTTAGAACAGCCCGTGCATTTCAGTTCAGTTATATCTTTTGTTAAGTACTACTTTATTAATAAACAGCAAACTTTCTTTTTTAAAATTTATTTTTGTTTTTATTTTTTTTTGAGACAGAGTCTCAGTCTGTCACCCAGGCTGGAGTGCAGTGGCACAATCTCAGCTCACTGCAAGCTCTGTCTCCCGGGTTCAAGAGATTCTCGTGCCTCAGCCTCCTGAGTAGCTGAGACTACAAACGTGTACCACCATGCCTCGCTAATTTTTGCATTTTTAGTAGAGGTGGGGTTTCACCATGTTGCCCAGACTGGTCTCAAACTCCTGACCTCAGGTGATCTACCCGCCTCGGTCTCCCAAGAGTGCTGGGATTACAGGCATGAGCCACCGTGCCTGGCCAGTAAACAGCAAACTTTTAATGTAGGTCATGAATTTTAAAACTTTGTGAAGGCCTAAAAATGAAAAACTGTGTGCCAGTTTATTTTTCTCACGGTAAGACTTCCATATGAGGAAATCATTTGAAGGTCTGAAGTTTTGAGTTGATCATTCATGTGTATTTCATGTACTGCAGTCAAGTAAATTAGGGGCTCCGGCTAGTACTGAAAACCAGTAGTTTCGCTTTATACCTCTGGAGAGCCCGGGTCAAGCTCCACAGGAGACCAAGTGTGGGGTCTTTTTCCTGGGAGAACACAGAGCAATTTTTATACTTGATTATGATAATAATGGATTTCCAATTGAAATCTCTGCATGATTACCAAAAATGAATGAAAAAACACCAAAGAGAAGTTGTTAGGATTGATTTAATTATAAAGGAAGTTTATTAGGTCATTTTTGGAATTAAAAAATCAGATGGTAAGATTTGTGATTCAATAAGGTATCTCGTGCTTTCTCCTCCTCTCTTGGGGCTTTCCTCTCATTTAAAATGCCATTAAATGGACTATTGGCATATAAAAGTGAATGTCATAAAACAAAAATTATGATGGAACTTATTAATTACTTGGGTATATTAGGGCCATCATTCAGCTACCCTGGGCTGCTGTTATGGGCCTGAGTATTCCATATAATACATACATGTGTCCATTTGTTGGATTCATTACTCTTGAGGGATACATTCACTACCTGTGTTATGTCTCTATGTATTTTATCATAATAAGAAATTACCACAGAGGCTATAATACTTTTGGTACTGGCGGGAATGAATTCCTGTAGAAAGTAGAGAAAGGGGCAAATTTACCTTTTTTTTTTTTTTTTTTTTTGAGACAGTCTTGCTCTGTCACCCAGGCTGGAGTGCAGTGGCACAATCTTGGCTTAGTGCAACCTCCACCTCCCGGTTTCTAGTGATTCCCTTGCCTCAGCCTCTGAAGTAGCTGGGACTACAGGAACATGCCACCATGCCTGGCTAATTTCTGCATTTTTAATAGAGATGGGGTTTCACCATGTTGGCCAGGCTGGTCTTGAACTCCTGACCTCAAGCGATCCACCCTCCTCAGCCTCCCAAAGTGCTGGGATTACAGGTGTAAGCAACCGCGCCCGGCTGTTTTTCTTTTCTTTTTAAATTTTTTTTTAAATAGTAAGGATCAAGCAGGTGAGTTAAGCCACATTTATTTATTTATTTATTTATTTATTTATTTATTTATTTATTTATTTATTGGCAAGGAAACAGAATAAAGAGGCAGTCCTGGATCTGTTAAATAGCTATTCTATTACTCATCTTAGGCAGCCATTCGGACTGTCTAATCCTTTACAACCTATGTCTGTGTGGACAGAGAGCTTAGTTAGCCAGGCAGGCACGGTGCTTGTCCACATCACGTCCTCCTGATGGAATCTTGCAGGTTCTTCCACTACCAGCCTAGTGGGAGCCACTAACCCTTTCCTGGTGTCCTGGCAAGACTGTGCTCTGTGGGTGTGACAGTCTCCCAGGCAGCGCCCCGCCCACCTCTGCCCTGAGCTTTACCATTCCTCCCCTCTCCTAAGCTCCAGGTGGCTGTTCCATAGTGATGTCGCTTGTGCTGGAAAAAACAGCCCCAGCAGACTCCTTCCCCAGACACCACAAACAGAGGCTTTTCTTTTTCTTTTCGAGGTAGTTGCGTTGCTTGTGAAGGAAGTTACATGCCTGTGGGCAAACATCTCAGAAGGAAGTCTTCCGTTTTGAAGGCTGAGGGGAAAAGAAAATAAGGGTAGGTGGGTGGATTAAAAGATAAAAGTGAAAAAAGACCAGGTCTCTCATTCATATGCAACATCTGAATGACAAGAGAAGCCTGTGTTTGTGGAAACTCTGAGAGGTGGCAGGGTGACAAGCATACAGGTTTTGAGTCAGACGTGGGTTCAGGTCCTGGGCTGCCCTATGCGGGTTTTTTGACTCACCCAGGGAGTTCTGGGCTTTGGTGGATGCTACCCCAGCCTCTTTACCCTGGTGGAAACGGTTCTGAGGTGCAGTCCACACAGCTCTGCAGATGGGCCCTGGAATGAGCCCCAGCTGTACACAGCAGCCTCGCTTTCACACCTCCCATGGGCTTCCTGCCCTTCCTGCCTCACTGTCCCTACCCCTTCCTTTGGGAATCTCGGGGTCACCTTCCAAATAAACTTCTGTACTCAAGTCCTCGACTCAGACTCTGCTTTTAGGGGAGCCCGAATGAAGATGCTGAGCCTCACTTTTCTCATCCAGAGGATAATGTTTCTCCCCTGCCCCTGTGGTCCCTGTGAGTTTGGGGGAGTTCCTGTCTGTGGCATGTTCAGCCCAGCATTTCACTTGGCAGGAATTCTGAAAACGTGCTTCTCCTCCTCCTCCCTCTCCTTTGCAGCTTCCTGTTTTATTAAAAATTACCTTGATTTACTTTTGCAATGAATTAGAAAACAGTAATCCCATTTTTTAACTAAAAAAGTTAAAATTTATGGAAATCAAAAATTTAAATGACTTTGAAAAACAGTTTTTAATACAACTTTGAATTATAACTTAGCAGTGGCCGGCCATTTGAGAGCCTGCCTTTCCCTAAATTTCACTTTCCCTTGGCATTGCTAGAAGGCAACCATGTACTTGAAAAGAAGGAAAGTTCTGTTTGCTTTTCCAGAGAAGCCAATCCTTTGCTTGCTATAAAAACCAAATGGCTGGCTCTCTGGGAAAGAAGACCTGTTTTTTTAAAATAGAAATTATAAGAATATCAGAAAGTAGATGAAAAGGAAAGCCTTAAGCACTTGTTTGGGCTTATGTTGCCCTTCCAAGCGGAATATTTATAGCCCCCTGTCGAGCACTGAGAATGTGTGGGGGACCCTGGGAACAAGCTACACAGAGTTCAGGGCTTTCAGTCATATCCTGAAGTTTACGTTGCTTAACTTTTGCCTCTTGATCAGTTTCAAGTGGGAAAAAAAATCTGTCTCTGTCTATATCTCTATATCTAATGAATCTTTGACTGAAAGAAGTGTTAGTCACAGTGGCAGGTCCCAGGAAGCTAGGGGGTTGCTTGTGGGTTGCTATTAAGGTTCTGCTTTTCTAGAAAAGAAGCATCCTTGCAGTATTTGACATTCATTGATACTAATAATGTTTAGGAAAATGGGTCTCAAACTTCCTAGTGCCCAAGACTCACCTGCTGAGCTTAATGAAAATGCGGACTCCCGGGTTTTGCTGTCGGTGCACCTCCTGCAGGAGGCTTGGGGCAGTGCAACCCCCCCTCCCCCACCCCGCCCACCTTTTTTTTTTTTTTTTTTTGAGATGAAGTTTTGCTCTTGTTGCCCAGGCTGGAGTGCAATGGTGCGATCTTGGCTCACCGCAACCTCCACCTCCTGGTTCAAGGGATTCTCCTGCCTCAGCCTCCCGAGTAGCTGGGATTACAGGCATGCACCACCACGCCTGGCTAATTTTGTTTTTTTAGTAGAGACAAGGTTTCTCCATGTTGGTCAGGCTGGTCTCGAACTCCCAACCTCGGGTGATCTGCCCGCCTCGACCTCCCAAAGTGCTGGGATTACACGTGTGAGTCACTGTGCTCGGCCGCAAGCCCCATTTTTAACTTGCGCAGGTGTGGAAAGCAGCCTTGGAGAGCCAGCCTCTCTAGCCTGCATTGGCTGGAGAGCAGCCCCAGGGCTGGCGTGAGCACTCCCGCTGCCCCTTGGCCATTAGTCTACAAGAGGTGGCCTGAACTGAGGCAGTAGGACTTACTGTTTCCTGAGGCCTTCTATGCCGAGGTTTTGAGGATGGAATGAGATAATGTGTGCAAAGTTCCCGGCACATGATCTCTGTTGCGCATGTGTGTTCTTAGGAATTGTGTGTCCCAAACCTCCACCATTGTCTTTCCTCGTGCGCTCAGAATGCAGGCAGTCGACTCTTAGCTCACCTCGTTTATTGCTGGGCCCGTGCTTGGAAGACACCATGTTCCATTTGGCAAATCGCTTACACTAGGAAGCAAAGAACTTCCAGCATTCACCAGCTTCACTCCACTATGCCTGTGATGCTCTGTGAGGAGCAGAAGAGACAGGAATATATGGAGAATCGATGAGGGTTCAGTATGAAGTTCCTCTGTTGCCTACAAAATGAGTGACCGTTTGATTTTGCCTTGAAGGGCTTAAATTTCTGTTCTAGTTATTCACAGTGGAGAGAGGAAATGTCCGTAGGCTGTATTTGACTTGAGCGGAAATATCATCTGTAAAAACTTTTTATGGAGAGAATTAATTTTACCACTGGAATTCCCCAGAGAGGCCAGTGTTATTTCAGAGCCAACAAGGCAACCATTGAAGGGATTGGACGGGCCAGACCTGTTTATACTGGGATCCTGTTAATGCCATATTTGTGATTTGTGTATGAAAATCCCTTTTCTAGTGTTTGCCATCTTTTGAAACATTCCAGCAGCTTTTAAGAAAGTCTCATTGGGCATAGAGTTTCTGAATAAAGTCTTTATGTAAACACTGAACTTGCGGCATTAATGAATTCTCCATCTATAAACAGCCATTAATCCTACCTTGTTAGGATTGGAGGTGTATTTAATAGGGGACAAAAATAGAAAAGACCTATGTTCCTCCTTCCATTTAGACGATGTAAATCCAACACAGGCTTACCAGATGATGAAGGTAATTGCAGCCTGAGGTTCTTTCTTAGCCTCCACGCCCGCTTTGAATCATTCTTTTTTTAAATCGCTGTGAGTAGCGTTGAGTCTCAAGCTACCAGAAGCCACTTCGATGTAAATTTGCTCTTTGGAATGAATTGCTCTTGGGAATGTATGTGTCCATTATATAGCTTCTCACCAGGGAAAAGCATTATAGAGCCAGCTCTGATGGGGCAAACCCACTTATTTCCTGTTTATGAGAGTGAGGGCATTTTGGCTTCCATAGCCTGTTTAGGATGACTAACAGCATTTAGCTCAGAGAATGCTCTGTTTGTGTGTAAAACTGCTATTAGTGAGTCTGGCTGGCTGATACCCCAGATTTCCAGATGTAAAAACATATTAGTGTTCCTAAAGATGAGTGGTACTTTTTTTTTTTTTTTTAAATCAGAAAACAATCTGATTGGGAAATACTGGTTTTACCAGGACACAGAACTTTGGTCTCAGAATTACGAGTTTGTTTTGTCTGTGCTGAAGATCGGTTTCATTTCCACCAGTGTGGAAGTGAGCGTGTGGCTTTCTTTTAGTGGTGGAAAAAACTAAGATCCTTGGATACTAATTTCCTTATAAAACTTAGTTGTGTTTGATTCTCTTTTTCTTATTCTCAGTCATTTATTTATTCACTTGTGTATTTAACAGATAACCTTTTGTTAAATGTCGAAGGTACATAAAGGTGAGTTACACATTATTTCATACTCTCAAGAAGCTCATAGTTGAATTGGAAAACACTTGTAAATCCTGGCTCCAAAGAAAAAAAAATTTTGCAATGAAGAGAATTAGAGGTCAGAGGTGGGATTTCCACTAATTTTTCTGTTTTACAAGAGCAAAGGCACCCAGAAGCAAGGCACAGGGCTCTCAGCATCAGCATCAGAGGACAGTTTCTGGAAGGGTTTGTGTTTGATCTCAGCGCTGCAGTTGGACAGGCCGTGGGCCTGGAGGTGTGTGGCGGGGGGATTTGGTGGAGGGAAGGGCATTTCACATAGAGCAAGCAAGCTGGGAGACAGAGGCTGCATGTAGAGGTCACGGGAAGAAAGGTTGGAAAGTCTACTGGGGCCAGATTGTAGAAAACCCTGAATTCCAGGAATTTATAATGTATCATTGCATGTATCTGAAAAACCAACTAGCTAATTAACTAATGAATATTGTATTACTACTTCCCCCTGCCTTCTATAAAATATAGAGAACTTGTCTGCTCATTTGATGGCCACTGGAGTGTGTGTGTGACTTGAAAAGCTTGCCCCTGCCTGTCACCTCTCTCATCCCACCACTCTAGCTTCATTCCTTTGGATCTTAAAGTATTGTTGTGTTGAATGATCAGAAGCCCCTTATAAAATAAATACTCAAATGTTTTAGAGGAAAGAGTGAATAAAGGAACCCCTATATGTTCTCTGTAAAACCTAAGTCTTCCTCAGCACTGGGAAGCCGTCTCCACTAAAGTGTGGTCCTCACCGGTCCCCTTTAGGGGTGAGGTAGATGGATTAACATCCTGCTGGCCTGTGACAGGGATGGCTGGTGGGGAGGGGACACCCCATGGCAAAGAGGACCAGGCAGTATGAGGGTCAGGAGGAGAGATGTTAAATAAACGTTCCCAGCATTTTGAGTAAAAATCAGTCTTGGCTTTTCTCTCCGAACATTAACTATAAATACAACTTTCAGATAAAAATCTACAGAAGTTCTCTGAAGCACACTGTGTGAAATATCTGTTGGATCTACAGAAGTTCTCTGAAGCACACTGTGTGAAATATCTGTTGGCTCTGCCACTTTTGATAGACATTTGAGAGTTTGGGATGCCAGGCAGGTCTCCTATGAAGGTAGAGTGAGCCAGCTCTCTATGAAGCAGTAGTTCTATGAAACTGTTGGCTGCTGAGAAGAGGAAACTTTACAGCCTGTTACATAAGGAAAAGGAAAAAAAAAAAGATCTCACTTCCCTGTCGGTGTTATGAGTACTGGCTGCCAAATGGTGCTTGTTTGTGTTTCTATTTTTTTCCCCCTTCTTTTGTAAGGGGCTTGAAAATGAATTCTATTTCTCACTTTATTCCTGCCTATGAAGGAAGTGAGATCATTGGGAAGGACCAAGTATGATAATCTTCTCTTTAGCTCTCGTGTTTAGAGATAACTGTATTGTGACACTATCTTCACTTTTTCAGATTGGTAATACATGCGCATGGTACGAAATGCCAGCAGTGTAGAAGGGTAAACGGTGACAGCTAAGTCCCCCTAAGCTACATCGGGCAGTGGTGAAGAGCATGGACACCATCTGATGACCTGGTTCAGGTCCTGGCTCCAGCCTCTCCTACTCACTAGCTGTGTGACCTTGGACAAGTCACTTAACCTGAAAGCTCAGTTTTTCCAACTGTAAAATGGTCTAGGATTTTTGTAGGAGCAACAGACTAGTATTTGGAAAGCACCGGATACTGCCTGGCACGTAGTAAAGGCCATGTAAGTGTTTGTTGAATACGTAGATACATTCCTCCTACCCTGTTCTTAGCCATGCAGTGTCTCTTCCAGAGGTCATCATTGTTCTTAGTGTCTTTCTCATCCTGGCCTGGAGAATTCTAAATATTGGGGAAAATTGGCTGGGCGTGGTGGCTCATGCCTGTAATCCCAGGACTTTGGGAGGCCGAGGCAGGCCAATCATTTGAGCTCAGCAGTTCAAGACCAGCCTGTGCAACATGGTGAAACCCTGTCTTTACTAAAAATACAAAAATTAGCCAGGTGTTGTGGCACACACCTGTAGTTCAAGCTATCACTCGGGAGGCTGAGGCAGGAGAATCGCTTGAACCCAGGAGGTGGAGGTTGTAGTGAGCCAAGATTGCGCCACTGCATTCCAGCCTGGATGACAGAGTGAGACTCTGTCTCATAAAAAACAACAACAACAAAAAAAATTGGGGAAAATAGTGGGGTATTTTTCTGCCTTGTTTTTACTCCATTGTCTTAGTACACGGCTATGGTAGGGAGAATAATGGCCCACCCCAAACATGTCCACATTCGAATCCCCAGAACCTGTGAATATGGCAAAAGGGATTTTAAATTTCAAAAGACTTTGAAGATGTGATTAAGTTAATTATCTTGAGATGGGGGATGGATTTTCATGGATTATGTGGGGGGCCCAGTGTAATCACAGGGGTCTTTACTGGAGGGAGGAGGGTCAGAATCAGAGAAGTAAATGTGATGAGGGAGGGAGAGAGTTGACCGCCACAAGCCAAGGAATGCAGGCAGCCTCTAGAATTTGGAAAAGGGATGGAAAGAGTCCTCCCTTACAGCCTCCAGATAGAACACAGCCCTGTGGCCTTAGTCTTCTGATTTTCAGAACTGTAAGGTAATAAACTTGAGTTTACGTGTCAAGCACCATGCTTGATGGCAGAAATACAAACATGAAAAAAAAAACAACACAGTTCTGGTATTCGGGGTGCTATGGTCTGGAGGCAGACGTGTGTACAGACAGCAGTCATAATCCACTATTGTCATTACTCTAGTTTTACAGTTCTCGGACTTGTCGGTCTCTTTCTGGACGCTTTACTGTTAAAAATTATTGAGGGCCCTAAAGAGCTTTAGTTATGCGGGCCACATCTATATCTATTGATATTGACTGTATTAGAAATGTAAACTGAGCAATGTCCAAAATGTTTGTTTAACATAACAATAGTGGATCCATTTTTATGTAAACGCAATAAACATTCTTTTAATGAAATGTCTCCTCAAACCAAAAAAAAAAAAACTTAGTGAGTAGCCTTATTTTACATTTTTGCAAATTTCTTTAATGTGCATCTTAATAGAAGAAAGCTAGATTCTCATATCAGCATCTACATTCAGTCTGTTGCAGTGTATTGCTTTGGTGGAAGTTATTTAAAGAAAATTCATTCTTATACAGATACATGTAGTTGGAAAAGGGAGGAGTATTTTGATACTCCTTTCAGACAACTGTGGATATTCTTTCATGTGCTCCCAAACTCAGCAAGTGGCCATTTCTTCAAGGTTGGTTGCAATGCGGAACCTGAGGCATTATTGGTGGACTTTTCTTATTTGGTAGCATTAAAATTCATTGGCCTATCTTGCACTTGGAATAGATCCTTTACTCATGCGTGATTTCATAACATGCATTGTTTATTTGGAAATATGGAATCACTAAGTTATGTAGATCTTCCAAATGTGGACATTTCATTTCACAGTATTAAAAATTACTTTCAGGCCAGTCACGGTGGCTCACACCTGTAATCCTAGGATTTTGGGAGGCCGAGGTGGGAGGATGGCTTGAGGCCAGGAGATTGAGACCAGCCTGGGCAATGTAGTGAGATCCTATCTCTACAAAAAATAAAAAATTAGCTGGGCATGGTGGCTTGTGCCTGTAGTCCGAGCTACTTAGGAGGCTGAGGTGGGAGGATTGCTTGAGTCTGGGAGGTTGAGGCTTCAGTGAGCTGTGATTGTGCCACTGCACTCAGCCTGGGTGACAGAGCGAGACCTTGTCTCAAAAAAAATGTCACACTCAGATCTCATTGGAAAAGTATTGGGAAGCTCACGGTGGCAGATACAAATTTTCCAAAATTCTGATTTTTGTTGGACAGTTTGAATTATATCTACCAATACCGTCAGGCTCATTTTGTTCATTTTAAAGAAAATGTTTTTTTCTCACCTTTATTTTCTAAGTAAAAATTGTGGTTCTTGAAAAAAGACAGTTAGTTCCGCTCCCAACACAGTTGTACATATGTTTTTCCTCAGTGCTACGATTGTGCTTGGGTATGCAGCTGACGAGTTGTATGTGTGCTTCCTGAACATGTTCCAAGGGTGGAGATTTAGGAAAATTACCAATTTTTGCTGCTCCATTGAGGACATTCTTAAGTGAAACTGGCACATTTTTAAACGTAAGAGTGTGGCAATGAAGAGCGCAATGGTGCTGAGCACAGTTTGGTGTTCCTGCCTTATTTGTGCTGAGACAGCAGCAGATGCTTTGCACCATCAGTGCACATGTCCTCAGAGAGCAAAAGGCAAATGACATTTGACATTTTTCTGAAAATAATTTTCAACTTGCGGACTCCTTGGAAGGGTCTTGGTGACCCCAGGAGTCTACAGACCACACCTGGAGAAGGGCTGTTCCGATACATATGGAGCAGCAACACAGAGGAGCAGAAAACTCATGTTCCAGGTTAATCAGGGCCACTCTCCAGGGAGGGTCTCACCTTTGTTAACCCCTAGGGAATGAGAAGGTAGATGAGGGGGCATAGAGCGTTCCAGGCGCAGAGAAGCCGGGAGGAGGCCGGGGCTGTTTAGCTGTGGGGAGGTGTGTGAGTAACTCAGATGGTTGGAGACTCAGGTGCAAATGGGGAAGAGGAGAAGGTAGGGTGAGACAGGTGAGCAGGGCCAGGTGACAAAGGGTCCAGGGAGCTGCGAGAAGCCTGGATGTAAAGATCCACAGGGAAAAGATGATCAGGGTATGGTGGGTCAGATTTGTAGGTTAGAAAGACAGGCAGCCCCGGTGCCAGCCAGGGAAGGGCATTGCAGCTGCTGCTAGTCCTCTAAGAGATGACCAAGGGTGGCCAGGCACCAATGGGCTGAGAGGTGGGTGGCACAGCATGGCAGGCAGTCCCTGCCCTTTCCTCCCTCAGAGCACATAGGTAGGAGATACTCTGTCCTCCTTTTTTATAGGGACTCTGTCTTGTATTTGTCACCAATAAATCACTGGGCACATAAGTAGAGTCATTCAACACATATTTGCTTGAACATTTGAACAAATGAGTAGAGGATATAGGAACAACAAGACTCAGAGTATGAGAAAGAAGAAAACCCCAGGTCTTCCACTTTAAACATTTCAACATTGACATGATTTGGCTGTGTCCCCACCCAAATCTCATCTTGAATTGTAGTTCCCTTAATCTCCATGTGTCGTGGGAGGGACCAGGTAGAGGTAATTGAATTATGGGGGCGGTTTCCCCCATGCTATTCTCCTGATAGTGAGTGAGTTCTCATTAGATCTGATCATTTTATAAGGGGCTTCCCCCTTTGCTGAGCACTGATTCTTCTTGCTGCCACCATGTGAAGAAAGACATGTTTGCGTCTCCTTCCACCACGATTGTAAGTTTCCTGAGGCCTCCCCAGCCCTGCGGAACTGTGAGTCAATTAAACCTCTTTATTTTATCTATTACCCAGTCTCAGGTATGTCTTTATTAGCAGTGTGAGAATGGATTAATACAAACATTAACTTTATTTTTCAACAAGATTCTAAGGATTATGTTATATCTAAAATGTGGCTTATTTAAGGTGTGCAAAATAAAACTTGTAACTAAGAAGAGAACTGTGGCTTTGTTTATACCTTGAGATTGAATCCGGGTGCAAATAATTTGAGAATTTTTTGCCTTCAAGGTGGAAAATGAACTTCCATACTTAATCCTGAATTCAGGCACATAAATTAGGTCCGTGACATGAGATTTGCATTTTTTTACCCCATGGTAGGTACCCATCACCTGTGAAGATCACACTGAGGCCAAGCTGAGAAACCAGTGATCTCTGGAGAAAAATATTTTTCTCTCATTTTACTTTTCTCTGGTTTATCAAGTATTTAGTTACTGCCTGTTGTGTCAGGCGTTGATCTAGGAGGGCTAGAGATAAACAGCGAACACAGCAGGTAAAAAAGCATCCTTGCCCACGTGGAGCTTACTTGTATTTTAGTGTGTGGACATACAGAGTAAGCGGGAACCTCACAATTAATAAGTTATATAATGTATTCACAGATGATAAGTGTGACGGAACAAAAATTGATCAGGGTGGGAGGGATGGGGAGTAGGGGCCAGGCTGGTTGCAGTTGTGCATAGGGCAGGCCGGTAGTGCTCAGGGAACAATGGACACCTAGGAGCACAGGCTTGTGGGAGGTCAGGGATGGGGCCACGTGGCCGTCAGGGGGCAAAGCCTTCCAGGCTAAGGGAACAATCACATGTGCCCCGATGTGGCCTGTTTTTCGGCAGGTGTGCCTGGAAGGGCAAGGGAAGAGCAGAGCAGTGAGAGGTGAGGCCCAGAGGAAGTGTGAGGCCAGATCAGGCTGACCTCAAAGACCATTGTGAGGTCCATTTATTGGAGGGAAGGGAGAAGCCGTTGCAGAGAAGGAGGAGCAGGGAAGTAGTGACATGATCTGACGAGTGATTGGTAAGGATCACTGAGTGTTGTTGAAAATGGACTGAAGGAGGCAGTGGCGCAACAGAGGCTTTGCCATCACCCAGGCGAGAGGTGAGGGGATGGAGTCTGCTTGGGGTGGTGGCAGTGGCAGTAGAGCCAACAGAGCTCACCCAGAGACTGGAAGGAGAGGGATCAGAGGTGACCCCCAGGTTTTGGCGTGAGCATCCAGAAGGTTGGAGTTTCCATCAGTTAAAATAGGAAGATGGGTGTGGAGCAGCTTTGGGGAACGATGAGGAATTGGTTTGGGAACTCCTTGTGTTTAACTTCTGTTCATGTTGAATATTTCACCTGCTTCCAAAACTGTTTTGAAATGAAAACTCATCTATAAAATTCCATAAGAGGCATCAAAATTAGCAACAGAAAGAGAAAGGGGGGAAAATTTAAAAGGCATATTGGTCTTTCCTCTAGATTGGATGGTGCTGGGAAGCGGGAGTTACTCAATGACTGGGAATCTTAATAATCTTATCTAGAAGATGCTCTAAATGGTAAATGAATTTACAATGAAAACGTTATCTATAAAATTCCATTAAATTCATCAAAATTAGCAACATAAAGAGAAAGGGAGGAACTTTGAGTGACACATTACCCCTTTAAAGATGTCTACTCATAGTGTAAGGCAAACACATATTTGTTTATAGGAGAATAAATCAATAGGCTTTGAAATACAAATTGTAGCACATCAATTCCTTTCATTTCAGACAATTTAGTTCTGATCTGTTGTACCTTATAAATTTATTTCTGCCCTACCGTACTCAGCTATGATTATTTATAAATTATCCAATCTCATATAAATCCATTTATCTTTTATCCTTTCTTGCATATGGCTGTTAACATCTTTAACATGTCGTGGGAAAATGTGACAAAGTTCAAATTATCCCATTTTGTTACTTGTTGGTAGCTCTGGAAAAGGTTATTTGGAAAAAAGCACATGAAATTGTTAACAAAATTATTGTGTATCTTCTGTTAGGAGCTCTGGCCAGCTGCCCTGGGGAGTGAGCAGGTGCTATTCCACAGTTTCTAGAGCGGCAGGGTGCCCCCTCCTTCCAGAAGTCTCCCAGTGGGCTTGCTGCCAAATCTGGACTTCCCAGTGAAGCACTTGGAAACTGCTGAATGAAAGGACATGTGATCCTCCACATTTTAACATTTTTCTTTCCAAACACTAGTTATTTTCTCCTAAATTGCCATTTGTGAATCTAATTCTGTCTTTCATGTTTCAGTTGATGAATGGCCATGCCATTCTTTTGTGAAGTTTAGGCATCTTTGCATAGCAGTGTTAGCAACATTATTTGAACATTTATTGAATTTTGTCATTATTATTTTATACAAATGATTGAGGAAAAATGGGGGCTGAAAATGTTGATAAGAAGCCTAGCTTTTCTAAGCTTAATTACCCATGACCCCAAAATGCCAGTCACCGGGTGTGTCCAGCCAGCAAGACATTAGCTCCATATGGATGTTCTTTGACCTTGAATGTATTGGTCTGTTCTCATGCTGCTAATACAGACATACCCGAGACTGAGTAATTTATAAAAGAAAGAGGTTTAATTGACTCACAGTTCTGCAGGGCTGGGGAGGCCTCAGAAAACTTACAATCATGGTGAAAAGGGAAGCAAACATGTCCTTCTTCACATGGCGGCGGCAAGCAGAAGTGCCGATCAAAAGGGGGAAAGCCCCTCGTGAAACCATCAGATCTCGTTTGAACTCGCTGTCACCAGAACAGCATGGAAGTAACCATGCCCAAGAATAAATTACCTCCCACCGGGTCCCTCCCAGGACAGGTGGGGATTATGGGAACTACAATTCAAGATGAGCTTTGGGTGGGAACACAGCCAAACCATATCACTGAGCAAGTCAGTATGTGTTCACTGGGGAAAGAGGAGAAAATTAATACATGTGCTAGGTCTACTTAAAAGGTGCGGCACAAATAGAAGTTTTATCATTTTTTGGGATCTCTGGGAGTAGAAGTTCACAGAACCTGAATACTCACCTTTCATGCTTCTCTTTTACAATTGTAGTCTGTGAGAAGTGTGGGGCTGCTTGCATGTCACACTGGCGGAATCATGGGCTCTTCCTCTTTTGAACTCTGAAGGCATTTTGTCTGTATGGCTGATATGAAAGTTGCCTTGCAATATCGCTCACTGTGTGCCTGTCCTAATTAACCTACTACTGACAATCCCTTGAAAACAGGGACTTTGAAGAGTGTAAAGGATGTTTCAGACACAGCAGCCAGCACAATTCTTGATAAAAATAGCAGGCATTGAGTAAGTAGCTATTGAGTGAAAGGAAGGTTGTTAGAAATCTCTTAATGAGGCCGGGCGTGGTGGCTCACGCCTGTAATCCCAGCACTTTGGGAAGCCGAGGCGGGTGGATCACCTGAGGTCAGGAGTTCGAGACCAGCCTCACCAACATGGAGAAACCCCATCTTTACTAAAAATACAAAATTAGCCAGGCATGGTGGCGCATGCCTGTAATCCCAGCTACTCGGAAGGCTGAGGCAGGGGAATCACTTGAACCCGGGAGGCAGAGGTTGTGGTGAGCTGAGATCGTGCCACTGCACTCCAGCCTAGACAACAAGAGCAAACAAGAGCAAATCTCAAAAAAAAAAAAAAAAAATCTCTTAATGAAAGTTAAGGCAACGTTCTTAAGAATGGATTATGGGGGATAAAAGGAATCCTTGGAACACATCTTGAGGCTTCCATGATTTCTTCTTTATAAATCTGATGCAAGGGAATGGTGCCGAGACTTTCTTGAGCCGAGGTCTCCATCACTGGCACATGTGTGGAGGGCACCCTGGGATGGCCCATGGCTGTGGTGGTGGAGAACCACATGCCCCAGCTCTGGAGTCCTACTGCATATCCTGGGAGTCCACGGAGCCTAGCTGCTGGCTCACGTCTGTGCTGCTCTGCAATTTTAATGGGCTAATGGGTGCCCATGACAGTTAATTTGCCAGCTAAACCAAAACCACAACTAAAAAAGAACAGTAACTTCTTTATTTTTTTTTTTAATTACAAAAAAAGTTTTTAAGACAGAGTCTCGCTTTGTCACCCAGGCAAATGGTGCAATCTCGGTTCACTGCAACCTCTGCCTCCCAGGTTCAAGCGATTCTCCTGCCTCAGCCTCCTGAGTAGCTGGGACTACAGGCACGCACCACCACACCCAGATAATTTTTGTATTTTTTAAATAGAGACAGGGTTTCACCATGTTGGCCAGGCTGGTCTCGAACTCCTGACCTCAGGTGATCTGCCTACCTCGGCCTCCCAAAGTGCTGGGATTACAGGTGTGAGCCACCGTGCCCAGCCTGAGAACAGTAACTTCTATATCACCAGTATAGGCCAATAGTGACAGTGAGTTGTGTTTTAATTTGGGGATAGTAACATTTGTAAAAGACTATGGGTCTCAAATAAGGTCTCAAATGGATTCTAGTTCCTGGCTTTTTCGTCTGTGACTGTGGGCAGGTTACTATAACTATTTTCTTGACTCTTAAGGGATGAGGCAAAATAGTTTAAAATTTTTTCCTTCTCTCTCTGAAATTCTTGTATTTAACGTGATTGAAGTGACAATATAAGAACTACAGGAGTGTACATTTCCTCCAAAATTTTATGAAGCGAAAAAAGCAAAGTAATGGATCAAACATTCCATTTTGGTTTTGCAGCCAGTCTCATTCCCTCCTTAAATAGAGTCAGGTCTTGACTGCGGTAGAGAATGTGTTTGTTAAGGCTTCCTAATAATAGCAGGCTGTCTCAATATAAAGTTCACAAAGAACCTTAAAAACATGAATTATCCCTCACATCACCCTGATGGAGCAGAGATGTGTTATTATCATTTTACTTTCACAGCTGGGTAAATCAAGGTATAGAGACACATCAAGCCTCTGGTAGCTTGGACAAGGTCATAGTCAGTGGCACACACAGATAGAACTGTGTCTTCCTGTTTTTCCTTCCATGTAGGGAAAAATGTCTGGATTTTAACTGCTTTTTTTTCCTTTTAAAGATTTATCTATTAATATACATAGAGTAAAACCCAGTTATAATTTACCTTGCAGTAAAGCAAATTTAGATGTGACCGGATTGCTGATAGTCCTTGTCTTCTCATCTGGATTCTTATCTGAGGGTTGGGACTGATGATCAGAAAGGTCTTGTGATCATCTGGGGCTTTCTCAGTTCAGGGAAAGGTCAGTTATTTACAGTCATAGCTTCGCTATCTATTCTTGTTCCTTTTTTGATGGTTCATACAGATTTTCATTAACCTTGCAATCATGTGGCCATATATTTCCTGTGATTTGTTTCTTTGGAACCCTCTTATGGTGGAGTTTTGCTGTTAATTCTAATTTCTCTCCTGTAATATCTCCCCTGACTTCCTTATCTTCTTTTTAAAAAATTGAATAGAATTAACATACTATACAATTTACCTTTTACAGTGTACCATTCAGTGGTTTTTAGTATATTCACAAAATTGTGCAACCATCACTACCGTCTAATTCCACAATATTTTTATTCCCTCAAAAAAGAAACCTGACACCCATCAGAAGTCACTCTTCAAGGCCAGGGTCAGTCCCTCACGCCTGTAATCCCAGCACTTTGGGAGGCTGAGGTGGGCGGATCACAAGGTCAAGAGATCGAGACCATCCTGGCCAATGTGGTGAAACCCTGTCTCTACTAAAAATATAAAAATTAGCTGGGCATGGTGGCGCACACCTGTTGTCTCAGCTACTTGGGAGGCTGAGGCAGGAGAATCACTTGAACCCAGGAGGCAGAGGTTGCATTGAGCCAAGATCGTGCCACTGCACGCCAGCCTGGTGACAGAGCGAGACTCTGTCTCAAAAATAAAATAAAATAAACAAACAATAAAATAAATAAATAAAATAAAAATAAAAAAAGAAGTCACTCCTTATCCTCCACCCTCCAACCCCCGCTCCTGGCAACTATGAATCTACTTTCTGTTTCTATGGATTTGCCTATTCTGGGCATTTCATATAAAAATGAAAATACAATGTGTAACCTGTCATGTCTGGCTCCTTTCACTTAGCATAATGTTTTCAAGGTTCATCCATGTTGTAGTATGAATCAACTCTTCATTCCTTTTTATGGCTGAATAATATTCAATTTCACCTGCTTTTAATCCAAGAGAACCGTAGCACTTACTGAAAAGTGTCCTCAAATTTTCTTTTTTCCGTAGAAACTTTCCCTAATAGAATCTCGTGTGTACTTTTGTCTAGGTTTCTTCTCAAAGTCTTTAAATAGAACTCCAGCTAAGTAGTTCCTAAGGGCTTTGAACTTAAATTCAACTTTATTAAAATTCTTGGAGTGTTTGAAATACGGTATTGTCTGTTACATGCCTGAAGGTAAGTAAGTGTGGCCTTGGGGTGTCCTCCCAGTGCTAGTGGGTGTCCGTTTCCTTGCAGTGCCAAGACCTTGGCTGAAGATCTCTCTCGTCATTGACTGTGTATTTTTCACTGGGGCTCATAAAACCCCATGGGAGGCTCTGCACCTTCTTTCTTTGGGTTAAGCACGCTGCCTCAGTCACTGCCATAGCCTGCCTGGCGAAGGAAGATATGGGTACATCTAAACACTCTTTTTCGTTGTTCTAAGAAGGAGTATTGCAGTCAGTGTGGAGGTGGCTGGCAGCACCTTTCTACTGTGAGAACATCTGCCATGTTCCTTTAAGTATTTTTTCCCACTCTAAGGACATTTATCACAAGACAATTGAAACAGATCCTGGCAGCCTGCTATTAAGAAACATTTACTACCAGCATTTACTTTACTGCTCTCTGTTTATTGCCGGTGTTAGCTTGCATTGTCAAAAACATCACCAATTGGAATGTGACCTCAGGTTAAATGGACTTGGAAGATTTATGAATCTTTCTAGCACAGTATTTGTGCTATAATAGAATTTATTTCTTTGCAAGCTTAACAATAACATTCAGACTGCTGCTTTGAATTTCCCTGACATGAGTCATAACAATAAAAAAAATGCAAAGTCCCAGATATGGTCAGAAGAGAAGACTGATTTTTATCTATATTAAGAGTAGGTAATAATAAATGGTGATCTCTTTGTTAATGGTGCAGTTTGGGACTTGACTCACCTTTGAATGTGGTCAACTCAAGAGTTACTTTTTTTTTCCCCTCTCAGTTATTTCTATTATTTCATTTAAATGCTTTGTTCTCATTCTCTTTCACTGACAGATGATCAGAAATATTTGCCTGGATGGCACAGTACAGCTAATGTCATTAGTGAAAGGTGGCACAAACCACTGCATTTTAAAGTAAAAGTATGAGTAAAATTTTGGACAATCTGTGTTACTTAAAAATATGCATTGCTATACAAAGTTTACAAATTTAAATTTATTTAGAAGAAATTGTTTTAAAAGCAAGGTCTCACTCTGTCACCTAGGCTGGAGTGCAATGGCACAATCACAAGCCACTGCAGCCTCTACCTCCTGGGCTCAAGTGATCCTCCTGCCTCAGCCTCCTGAGTGGCTGGGACTACAGGTGTGCACCACCATACCTGGATAACTTTTTTTTTTTTTTTTTTAATAGAGATGAAGTCTTTCCATGTTGCCCAGGCTGGTGTTGTGAACTCCTGACCGCAAGCAATCCTCCTGCCTTGGCCTCCCAAAGTTCTCAGATTATAGGCATGAATCACCCCACTGGCCACAAAGTTAAATTTAAAAGGAGAGATTCTGGCTGGATGCCATAGCTCATGCCTATAATCCCAGCACTTTGGGAGGCTGAGGTGGGTGGATCACTCGAGGTTAGGAGTTCAAGACCATCCTGGCCAACATGGCAAAACCCCATCTCTACTAAAAATACAAAAAAAAAAAAAAAAAAAAAAATTAGCCAGATGTGGTGGCATGCACCCATAGTTCCAGCTACTCAGGAGGCTGAGGCACGAGAATTACACCTGGGAGGCGGAGGTCACAGTGAGCTGAGTTCACGCCACTGCACTCCAGCCTGGGTGACAGAGCAAAACTCTGTCTCAAAAAAAAAAAAAAAAAAAAAAAGAGAAAAAAAGATTTGCAAAGATTTTCTTTGCAAATGTTCAATGTGCTGTTTGTACTGTGATAACTGGCTGTGAGCATTAATGCAGAGTTTTGTAATAGTGGGTGAAGCTTGGAGAATTGAAAAAAAGTCTTAATTTTCTATTTACATAATGCTATTATGCCTCAGCTGGCAGCTTTGATTTACCCAAATTTTAATCTTTTCTTAAAATTACATTTGTACTTTTTTTAAAAAACAAAAGATACATAAAATGAAGGAATTGAATAGGGTAATTTCTGAGTTTCTTTTCTGATCTAAAATTCTTTGATTCTCTACGAGTTTTTCATTTATGGAATTGCATAGCATAAATTCTGAGAAACTGAATAGAGAAACTGAGTAAATCAAATAGATTAATAGCATAGTTCAAATAAACTACGTTATTTTTTCTGGATGTCAGTAGATAGTAGAATGTAAGTATTAAATGTCAGAGACGTGTAACTCTAATGCCAAAGTGGATTATGTAGTTGAAAACTTAATTAAACCATTTATTATTCACTTGTAACTACTCTGACATTATTTTTTAGATTTTTTTCAGTCTTCTTAGAAAATTATTCTTCTGTAGTTTTCACATCAGAAGGGGTTTCTAAGGATTAATGATTTAATCAACTAAAAACATTTTTTGAGCCTGAGATGAGAGTCCCACTGAAATACACTTCATTGTTATTTGGCTGCTATATTTTTAATTGCTTTAGTGAGTATATTTTATCTTTGTTTGGGAAGTGAGGGAAGCTAATACTCAGAGGGTGCAAAATGCTATGGGTTGGATGGTTTTGCGTCCTCTGATGCCACTTGATTCTCCTAGAGATAAAGTTGAGGTCCTGGCCACGGGGAGGGGCAGAGGCAATTCTCAGAGGTGGTGGCGCTGACCACCAGGTGACATTTTGGAAGTTTGTGTTTCTGTTTCTGGTCATCATAATGATTCCAGGGATGGTGACGTTTGGTAGTTGGGACATGGTTGCTGGACATCCTGCAGTGATCACGTTAATCCCATACATTGCACATTGTTCGACTGGACCTTAATGGAGGTGAAAAAACATGCATATAATTATCTGAGCTAGGAATTACCTCAATTTTACAAAGAAATGCAAATTATTTTTTCCCCACAGCTATAGGTACTTGGAATTTTCTGGGAAGATGGCAACCCAATAAATAAAGGAAGTACATCCTTTGTTTTGCTCAGAACTTTGCCAAGAGTTTTGTCATTTTGGAAAATCATGTCCCTGATGGTCATACCACCAAGACACACTGGCAATGGTCTGTGGTGAAGCTTGGGACCAGGCCTGTAGAGCCAGTGGCTGACAGCTTCCTCACGGCTTCTGGAGAGGTTCTGGTGCCATTTACATATGGAGTATAATTCAAACAAAGTATTCAAACCATAGTTTTTAATTATAAATTACTTTCCGTTTATTTTTCTTTTTGTCTTATTTTTAGGGTAGTATATTGCTTTTGGAGAAACTATGAAGGTAGATTATATTAAGAATGATTTTTATTTCAGGATAGTAAAAGTATATATTATCAAAAAGGACCCTTTGGATATGAGAGTATTAAAAATCAATGTACTATAATATATGCTTTGAAGCATGAAAAACATATTTTAAAAACAATTTTCATTCTCATGCCCGATACTTTTAGTCTATTTCAAATGAATCCTCAGTCCGCATATTGAAGCACGGCTTTTTCCGACGCGGTGACTGCTGTCTTAGTTCATTTGTGCTCCTGTAAAGAATAGCACACACTGGGTAATTTTAAAACAAATTTACAGGCTTACAGTCCTAGAGGCTGGGAAGTCCAGTGTCAAGGTGCCATTAGGTTTGGTGATTCTGATTCCAGGATGGCACCTTGAACGCTGCGTCCTCACGTGGCTGAAGGTGGAAGGGTAAACAGCGGAAGAGAACAGAGCCACTCCTGAGAGCCCTTTTTATCATGGCATTAATATTCATGAGTCATGGGTAGAGCCCTCATGACCTAAACACCTCCCACTAAGTCTACCTCCCAACACCATTGCATTGAGGATTAAGTTTCCAACATGTGAATTCTGGGGGATACATTCAAACTATAGCAACTACCATTATTAATTTCTAAAAAAAAAAGTCATCTTGTACCTAAGAAGAGAAAACAAATGTTCTCCTGTCACTTTGCATTTCTTGTTTTTGGCTATGGATTAATATCATGTTGAAATTTTAAATGTAATTTCTCTTTAATTGCTGTTCTGGAGAACTGGGGAGGCACTCTCAGACTTTGGGGTGGAGTGGTTCTTAGATCACTTTTTCTAGGAACCAGTTGTCTGTCCTCAGGAGGCCCCATCCTGGCTGCTGGAAAGGCAGGGGAACTCTTCCCTACCTGTGCTTACAATCAGGAGCTGCCTGGTGTCTCCAGGGTCTGCTGGCGGCCACCTGGTGGGTGTCCAGGGACTACAAAGAACTTTCTTGCCGAGTCTCTTGCTGCCTGGTTGAGTAGGGAGGAGGCTGCCAGCAAGACTGGGATTATGGGATGGCATCAGCCAGATGAACCATACGTAGCTGCCTGAGGAGAGTCAGGCTTCCTTAGGATTAAGCTGCAGGTGGGATGCTGGCAGGGACACCACCACGCACGCCAGGCCTTCTCCCAAGCTTTCCATTGCTGCCCGTTTCCAAGAATTCCCCCTTGAGCCTATCACAGTGAGCACCTAGATCTATTGGTGCTTTCTGGGCGACAGGAAAAAGAAATGGCAAAACCCACACATTTGCATATTAACTGTGCTAGGTTGGATTTGGAAATGATGTAACTGTACATTTTGAATTCAGATTACGAGCTGTGTGGGTGAGACAACCTTAACTTCAATATTTCCTGATATTTCTGTTTTTAAGTTGGTACCCAGGATGTCCCTTTAACAAATGTTTTGCCCTTTCGTTGTAAAGGATCTGGGGTTGCCAGTGACGTGGCTGACAGTGGTGCTAATGGGCCAGGTACTGACGCACAGTTCAGGAGGAAGCTGAATGACCAGGTGTCTCAAACCTAAAGCCAGATGTGTTCCCCAGTTGTCTGTAAGGAGCTATAGGCTGTGCAGAAGTGTAGGGAGGCAGGCATTTTCCGTGGTAGCCTGCCTGGACTGTCATCCTTGTCCACAGCATGGTTTTTTTTGTTGTTTTGAGATGGAATCTCGCTCTGGCGCCCAGGCTGGAGTGCAGTGGTGTGATCTCAGCTCACTGCAACCTCCACCTCCCGGGTTCAAGTGATTCTCCTGCCTCAGCCTGGGGTACAGGCACCCACCACCAGGCCCGGCTAATTTTTTGTATTTTTAGTAGAGATGGGGTTTCGCCATGTTAGCCAGGATGGTCTCGATCTCCTGACCTCGTGATCCGCCCCCCTCAGCCTCCTAAAGTGCTGGGATTACAGGCGTGAACCACTGTGCCCAGCCCACAGCATGTTGATTAAAGGAGAGAGATGGCCGAGCCTGGTCTCGTGATTGCTCTGGCCGTGGCACCTTGTACTTGGTGGATGCACAGTGTCTGGCACCCATGGGAATTAGGGGTAAATAAATGAAATGACACATCCAAATTGAGGGGACCAGACTGTAACTTGGGACATTGCAGCTCTGCTGGCTCAACTGCTGAGTAGAAGCTCTTGTTGGCTGTGCTAAATGTTAGATTTTTTCAAATTGCTAGACCTCTGCCCCAAACTGTTAATTTCCATGAGAAATGTGATGAGAAAGACAAAAGGGTATATTAACCAGATACAAATAGATAACTCTTGACTTGAATTTATAATTGATTTGCAGTCATATTGGCCAGAGGCTTTTTCTGGAGCGAGTCTGAACATCTGTACTGTGCAATGCTGAGTGCAGGGTGGGCAGGAAGCAAGTGCTTATTACTCTCTGATAAGGACAAAGAACCCCTAAAACATGTTGCACTGTATATGTCCTGATGAGGCTCTTCCAGGTGGGAAGCCAGATTTTCGCCTGGGAGGGGCAGGATATACTTACTCCTTTAGCAGCTGGTGCTCAGGATGTGGGCAGAATATAAGGGGGCTATGTATAGGCATTTGGCACCCAGGACAGGATGCCTGTTTCAAACAGCTTTGTAAATAAGCATTCGGATTTTACCAGCCTCCACTCTTTTTAAAGCCAGTCTTCTATTCTTCCAGAATGTACTTTTATCTCATGTCTCTTCTATAAAGAGCACTAAGGGCACCCTCCTTTTACGGGGATACAGGTCCTGGTGAAATTGGAGGCTCTCAGAGCTGGGGATGGCAGCTGTGGACACTGTCCAGCTCGGATTCTCCTGTGCTCCGTCATGTCCAGGACAGTGTTGGCACATTGCTGGTGGCTGCAGGGACTCTGTATGCGCAGATGCATTCCACCTGGGGGAAACTTGGGCAGTAGAACACCGCTGAGATTTCCTGTCTTGGCGGATCTCAGGAACTGTCCACAGCTGCCTTCTCTTCTCAGATCCCCAGGGCCAGCCTCAGTGGGAGCTGGTTCCTTTGGGCCATCCTATCCAAGCCTGTGCCTCAGAGAAAATCTGGTGGCACCCAAAGTTTCCTTGAAGTTAAGGGGTTCTAGGGGGCCTAAGGGAGCCTCACTGATTCAAAGCTAAGCCTTTATCCTGGAGTGAGCAGGGTTCTGACAGGAAGGGGTCAGTATTCTCTTACCAGGTACACGTTGCCCCCTTTCTCATGCTTACCTGAAACGAATCTCTTCTTCCCTAAGTGAATGAGTACCTCCTTGTCTCTTTTATAAGAAGCGAACAGTGGTTCGGGGAGTTTTCAGTGTTTAAGTTCCAAAATCTTGTGAAGAGATTGACTCAGATGACTCAGGATTCACTTGGCACCCGCTTTTGACATCAGCCATGCTATTTTCACTAGCATCCATCTGGCATCTTGGGCTCCAAAGCTCCTTATGCCCTTGCCACAGCTGATTTCTTGGTGGGACTCAAGGTCTTGTTCATCTTTGTATCCCTAGTACTTAGAACATGCCTGATGTACAGCAGGGGCTGTGAAATCCCCATCATCAATGAATGTGCATGTGGATCATATGTCCTATTTCCTGTACTTGATGTAACTCTTTGGAAATACCAAGTCTTCTTATTTACAAGGTAAAGGCAGCACTAATGCAAATTTGATTCTGTAACCTAGGTAATGCACTTCTACATTGTATGGCTTCTGTGACATGACTCTTTTTTGACGGCCTTATACTTCTTTTTAAATTCTCTATGAAAAGAAAGGTACCTCTCTTGAGAGTCACCCCCTCCTGTACCCTTATGCACTGATGTTTCCATGGTTCTCTCCTCGGTCCTCTTGATGTCATCCACCCCCTTGGCTTCACTGCTATGGAGTGATAGTCTGATGACTTCCAAATCCATGTCTCTGTGAAGGCCTTTCTGGGCTTTGGACTCTGGACTCCCCAACCACTGAAAATCTCCCACTGCATGGCCCACACGTGTCTCAGACTCAGCATTGCAGAAGCTAAGCTTGTTATCCCCACTTCTCCCCTTGCCGCATTCCCCATCTACCCAGTCACCTAGGACATAGAAACCAGGCGTCTCCCTCGATGCCTCTCTTTTCTGTATCTTCTTATATTTAATAAGTGACAAAGAGGGGACCCATAGAATCTACCTCCTCAAATGCTCAACCATCCCTTTTTTCTGTTGCTCTCTTCTGTGATCTTCTGGTCCTTACACCTTGTACCTGTGATGTCACTGTGACTTTCTTGTCCTCCATCCATCCGTCCATCGAGGACACTCTTCCATCTCTGCTCCACTCTGTGCAGCCACACTCGGCAAGTTCCCTGATGGTGCCCGGCTCCTCCTAGCACTGGCCTTTACTCAGGACACTTCCAGTCCTGGAATCCCCTCTCCCCGCTGCCCACCCCGCCTTGTCATCTTCAGCTTGAAAGTCAAATAAATATTCCTTCGACATAAAGGCTTTGCTCAAGTGTCTGCTCTCCTTTGAAGTGTTTTAAGGGCCCAGGGAGAATTAACTTGCTTCCTGAGTGTCCCCACTCAGCAGCCTGTGGGCTTTCCTCATATCATCTGTGACCCTTGGTTGCACTCATCTCTCTGCCTCCCCCTCCCTCACCAACTGCCTCTCCCCAGATTAGAAGCAGCCCGTGAGAGCATTTCACTCCTTTTTGCATCCCCAGCTCCTAGCACCGTGCCTGGAAAACAGCTGCTACTCAGGAAGTATGTGTTGAGTGCATGAACGGGGAGATACACTTAGGCTGGATACAGTAGGATTGAGGGCTACTGTTCTTTTGTGACTTACCTAGATTGGTCTCCCTTAAGCCAAGGTATACACATCAGAGAAAGGAGGCAGTCTTAAAGGACAGCAGTGGGTCACTTGTGGTTGAGGGTCTCATCTTACTTCCCGTGCAGTTAGCTTGTTGGTGAGGGGACTGCCTCTGTGTTGTGGCATTAGGGGACTAGAGGAGGCAGGCCCAAGTCTGCTTGCTTGTCATGGCTACTCAAAATTTCCCCAGGGACCCTTCATGCCTTTCGGGTCAGCACTGCCTTCCCTAGGCTAAGTTAACTCTGCAACCAACAACAGTGAGGTATGACCGAGATTATCTGTCTGGTCCTTACCTGGATGAGATTAGGGTGTCGGAAGAGGTAATGGAAGAAAAAAATTGGAGCTGCAGAATTCTGTAGATCATTATATGTTTTCCGGAGGCCTTCCCCTATCTTAGAAGTGAGTGCCTGTGTAGTGGTTGGTAATATCAGCATGAACCAGCTACTGGCATTCTTGTCTCTCAGCTGTCCCAACCTCCAGGGGTTCCCCTAGCTTCTAAAGGTTCTCCAGAAACCATCTTCCCTGCCCCCATCATGCTGGGCAGTTTCTTTGTTTGCAAGTCTATCCAAGCCTCTTGGGCCTAGATCAGCTCAGATTGATTGCTTGTTGTACCTAACTGGGATCAGAAACCATCTGGTTTCACCTAGTTGAGGGGACATTCTATCAAATACAAGAATTACAATGAAAACTTGTGTTATGTTTTGATAGAGGCTGGTCTTTCTGTCTCTATTGGAGAAGAGTGCTGAGGATGGGATGTGTGCTTCCAGTTGTAGGCTGGAAAACTATGTGTTCTACTTATTTCATATTATTTATTTAAATTTTTTAATGTTTTAATTTTTTTTTTTTTTTTTTTTTTTTTTGAGACGGAGTCTCGCTCTGTCGCCCAGGCTGGAGTGCAGTGGCACGATCTCGGCTCACTGCAAGCTCCGCCTCCCGGGTTCACGCCATTCTCCTGCCTCAGCCTCCCGAGTAGCTGGGACTACAGGCGCCCACCACCACGCCCGGCTAATTTTTTGTATTTTTAGTAGAGACGGGGTTTCACCGTGTTAGCCAGGATGGTCTCGATCTCCTGACCTCATGATCCGCCAATGTTTTAATTTTTAATTTACTTAAATTTAAAATTTTCATTTTTATTATTTTTATATTTTAATTATTACCCCCTCCTCTTCCTTCCCCTCCTCTTTCCTTTTCTTTCCTTTCTTGATAGGGTCTCATTCTGTCATCCAGGCTGGATTGCAGTGGCACGATTACTGCTCACTGCCGCCTCAAACTCCTGGGCTCAAGCCATCCTCCTGCCTCAGCCGTCCAAGTAGCTGGGATTATAGCCGCATACCACCATGCCTGATTGTGTTTATTTTTTTTTTTTCAATTTCTCGTAGAGACACTATGTAGTCTCACTATGTTGCCCAGGGTGGTCTCGAACTCCTGGTCTTAAGTGATTCTCTCGCCTTGGCCTCCCACAGGCCTGAGATTACGGGCATGAGCCACCACACCTGGCCCATATTATTTCTTAGCCTTTACTCTGGAAGTTAATAAGGGTTTACTGATCCTCTTGGGACTTTCAAGTTAGGATGAAATTGTGGTTGATGCCAGCACAAGAAACATGCTTGTAAATGAGCAAGTTGTAGATTAGAATAAGTATAATATTCCATCATTGGTTTCCAAGATTCCCTGGTAATTTTGCCTTCACTTAGCCAAAAATAGGGAAATACCAAGAAAGTTGTTGCTGTTTGATTGTAGGTCCAAATAAATTAGTTAAGACCAGAGCCTAGGGGAGCATAGTTCACACAACAATGAGAAGAGTGACAAGGTATTTAGGTCATTATTTTGACTGGTCTCTTTCGACCAAAACAGGCAGATGTTGCCTTTTCAATTAGCAAGACCCTAGATCTGTTTCAGAAACCCATCTGTATGCGTAATTGTAACCTCAGTGTCATTCAGGACTGCTCTGTACTGCCTCCTAGGTGGTTTTCTTCTTTCCTTTCTCCATGTGAGCCTTTAAACCGGGTGTTATTATTCTCTGCAAATGGCCAAACTCATGTATGTTTTTGTCATTTTTTATGCAGATTTCAGCAATGTCCCTGATATCACAACAGGTCTGAAAAGGAGTCAGACAGATGGCACTCTGGATCAGGTTTCCCACAGGGAGAAGATGGAGCAGACATTCAGGGTAAGATGCTGGCCCAAATCGCAAATCAAGAACCAGGCAGGCAAGTGTTAGTTCCCACCTTTACCCAAGGTGGGGAAAGGAGATGGAGTTACCTATCTCTAGGTCCAGCAGTTGATACAAACATACGTATATATGTTAAGGATACAGCTTCCTTATTTATGTATTTTTTTGAAGTGAAGTACTAATCGGAACCATTTGCTCTAGCCAGAACTCCTCCATGACTTCTGGTATGCCATCAAAGAGCGGTGCACACTCTGCTGTTCGTATATTGTGCTGGCTTTGCTTCGTGATTTTGACAAGGAAAACCTTGTCAAAAGGTGTTAATTACTATTCTCTTTCTTTCTTACTTTTTTTTTTGGCTGAAGATAAATTATTTTTGGAATGTTGTCATTTTGTGTGATAAAACGTATATAACATAAAATATGCCTTTTTTACTATTTTCAAGTGTATGCCTCTCTGTGGCATTAAGTATATTCACATTGGTTTGCAACCACCACCACCATCTAGAACATTTTCATTATTCCAGACAGAAACTCTGTACCCCTTAAACAATAACTCTCTATTTCCCCTGCTTTCATCTCCCTCATAACTTCGATTCCACTTTCTGTCTCATTTGCCAATTTCTAGGTGCCCCATATATTGGTGGAATCACAATATTTGTCCTTTTGTTTCTGGCTTATTTCACTTAACATATGTCTTCTGGGTTAATCCAGGTTGTGGCATGTGTCAGACTTTCATTCTTTTTTATGGCTGAGTAATATTCCATTATACGGATACACCACATTTTGTTTATTCATTCATCTGTTGATAGACACTTGGATTATTGCTGCTGTTGTGGATAATGCTGGAGTGAATGTTGGTGTAAGAGTTATCTGCGTGAATCCTTGTTTTCAGGCCAAGGAGTGGAATTGCCAGGTCATGTGGTGATTCTCTGTTTAGCTTTTTGAGGAACAGCCCATGGTCTCCCACAATGCTGCACTATTTGACGTTCCCAGCGGCAATGCAGGAGGCTTCTACTTCATCCACATCCTTGGCAGCATTTGTTACATTCCATTCCTTTCCTGCATTTTTAACTGTTTGTTGTCAGCTACCCTTTCAGAAATGGTCTGATTGACATAATCTGTGTTAATATCCAGTCCAGTTTTAATCGATTTTGAAATTATAAGTCTTCTGTATTTGTTTTTGTCTTAAATACAAAATAAGAATGGAAGAAATAGATGATAGGCATTTAAATGAAAGTTATAAAGTGGAACGATGCCTCGGTTGGGTTTAGACTAACACTATCACAAGATTCTTGGGGTATCACTTCACCAGCCGGAAACCTCTGTGGCCAAGGGTGCTTTTGCCCAAGTTTTGCTCGGGCCCACTAGGCCCACTCGACCTGGCAGGCTGTGCTCAACTTGCACTACTGGCCTGCATCCCATGCCTGCCAAGAGTGAGCAGAGTGGTGAGGGGGTGTCAGTGAGCACGTGTGGGGTCTGGCCACCACACACAGGCAGGAATGCTGGCTGTGGTGGGGCAGGCAGCAGCTGCAGGCTCTAGCACGGGCGCCGGTTCCCTGTGAAGCTATGGCTGGATCACACATATTACAAGCAGCTTCCATGGCCTGCATCGGTACCTGGAAGCTTGGAGATGCCAGGAACCGCGGAGCCCCAAAGAGGTTGGCATAGCCCCGGTTCTGGGAACTCCTAGGTCTGGGCTCCCTGAAGGGCTGCAGCTCTTCTCTCCTCCTCTTTTCTCTCCTTGTCACCTGTAATGTGGTGAGCAAGGGGCGTGTTTTGGCCCTGTTTGTGTTGTAGCTCTTTCAGCCCTGCCGTTAGGCAGGTCCCGAATTCTTGTCCCATGACCAGGAAGAAGGAGGTATGCGGACAAGGGGAGGGTGAGCAAGGTGAAGAGGAGCTTTATTGAGCTATAGAACAGCTCAGAGGAAACCCACAGTGGGTAGCTTCTCTCTGCAGGCTGGTTGTCCCATAGAGTGTTCACCTCTCAGCAGAGAGCAGACCCTGGAGTGGGTAGCTCCTCTCCACAGCTGGTTGTCTCATTGTCTCTTTGAGTCTGGCTGAGTCCAGGGCTCAGAGGGGTGGAAATGTGTACTGATTGGTCCATAGTGGCCATGAGCAGGCCCAGAAAAAGCTCCATAAGTTCCCACTCTGGTCTGTGGGACTGGCAGCCCAGCCCCCAGACTTCAGGCCTTCCCCGGCTTGAAGGTGGGGCTTTTCTGGGGACCCACTCCTTTCCACCCAGGAGCCTGTCTGCGTCCTGCCACTCTTCATGGTGCCCAGGCTGTTTGTGCCAAAGGGTGCCTGCAGGCCAGGGCCGAGCTGCCCTCAGTCCCCTCCTTGGCCTGCCTCCCATGCTCATTGGTGCCCAAAGTACAGCAGGGGGCTGGCATGTCAGCGCTGCCCTGAACGTGTCCACACATGGCTGGGTTGCAGCAGTGCCTGGGCTTGGACTCAACTTTGCTCCAAGAGCAGAGCGGGCACCAGGAGTAGGGAGAAACCAGGCAGTGGGAGCAGGCTACTTTCGAGCCTGTGGGGGCAATGGGTCCTTCCTAGGCCCCTGAGAGTGCAGAGATATCTGGGTCCACAGTCGCGGCTACGTGGCTGCAGCAGTGCCCGGGAGGGCGGGGCTCCTTCCTGCTCCTGGCCCCCAAGAGCACAGGGATGTCTGGGTCCGAAGCCACGGCTGGGCAGTCACAGCTGTGCCCGAGGAACACGAGGCTCCCGCCCTGCCACTTCAGGATTGGGTGGGGCTTCCACATTCTCAGCTCCTGCTGGCTCCATGGAACGCACAGCCCTGGCCGTGCCTCCCCCAGTGCAGCTGGCATCATCGCAGTGACTGTTCCAGATGGGCCACCGCTGCCATCAAGACCACCATGAGCCAGGCACATGGCACACCCATTGGAGGAACCATGTGGCATACCTTTTGGGGGTTGGTGACATCCCCTGTGTGTGAGGGACCAGGTTAGAGCCTGCCAGCTTCAGAACAGATGCTTCTGGTTCTGAAGTAGCTGGTTTGATGAAGCAGCTGTGGGCTCTCAGCCTCCCCTCTCTTCTCCCTTTCCCTTCCTCACTACCTGCTCTCTTCTCCCGTTTTCCATGCACCTTCTTCCAAATTTCTCCTCCCTCTCCTCCTCATTCCTCATGCAAAGCAAATGCTCAGCTGCCTTCGCTGGCCTGGTTATGTCCCAGGATGCAAGTTATTTTACAAAACTGAAATTCATCAGCATTTTTAGTCCTTCTACTTTGTTCTATCTCTAGTGGGTTATTTAATTTTGGGAACCCAATATCATATCTAATATTCATTAGCTTTTTAATGAAGCAGTGGATCCTAGAGCATCAAATAGATGTGTTTTGATAGCCTTGTCTTAAATTATTTTTAAATCTTATTTTAATAGTACAATAGATATGGGGTCTCACTATGTTGCTGAGGCTGGTCTCAAACTCCTGGGCTCAAGAGATCCTCCTGCCCCGGCCTCCTGAAGTACTGGAATTACAGGTGTGAGTCACTGTGCCTGGCCTGACTTAAAATTTTTTAGAAAATCAAATCCTCCTGAAACACTGATGGAGCAAGGCCATATATTTAAAAGTTAAGTGTGCCTGTGGGGGCCCTGGCACAGGATGGTAGCTTGGGGGAATCTCACTTAACACCGTGAGGGATAACGACTTCTCGTCTCTTATGATCTGCTTGAGTTACACATCAGAGCTCTTAAGAAGGAAATTGAATTTTTTCCCAAAGTTTATCTTAAGATTCAGCAAAATAGATATGCAAAAAGTTAGCACGTTAAGGCCATTGCCAACTCTGTTATTTAACAATGCCTATGGTAACTAAGCAAAACATTTACAAAGTGAACATTGGAGCATCAGAAATTTAGAAGAGGAGAGAAAGCTGCAATCAGGTTGAAATTGGGGCCGTCTGAGCTTCAATTTTCATTGCTAAAAGTGGAGAAAGGGGAAAGCAAATAATAACATCAACGAACACAGAAGAAAAAATTTTATTGAAAGAATATGAGCATGTTAAGCATTTGCTGTAAAATCCCTCTCAAGTCTAACGTAGTTATCACCTTACCTTTTTAATATATGAAGATTTCCATGTATAATGATAGATTTCAGTGCATTTTTAAAACTCTTTGGTAAATACCTAGCAGTTACTCAGTTTCCCTGTTCTTTGTTTCTTGGGAAAGAAGAATCAGTGGCCACCAAAAGTAAAAACTGTGGTGGACATTAGTGAAAAGAAAAAGAAAATTTCAAATTTAAGGATCCCATTTTTTTTTCTGTTCTGTGGTTTTTTAAAAAAAAAATTAAAAAAAATTTTTTTGAAACATCGTGTTATATCTAAAGCAATCCTCTTCTGGATTTTTTTTATTGTTTTAAATTTTGTTTTATTTTATTTTTTTGAGACAAGTTCTCACCCTGTTGTGCAGCCTGGAGTGCAGTGGTGTGATCTCGACTCACTGCTGCCTTGACCTCCTGGGCTCAAATGATCCTCCCACCTCAGCCTCGTAAGTAGCTGGGACCACAGGTGCCTGCCACCATGCCCGGATAATTCTGTCTATTTTTTGTAGAGACTAGGTCTCACTGTGTTGCCCAGTCTGGTCTCAAACTCCTGGGCTGGAGCAATACTCCTGCCTCAGCCTCCCAATGTGCTGGGATTACAGGTGTGAGTCACCCCACCCAGTCGTCTTCTGTTTTTGAAGTGGTGATGTGGGAGGTGTCTGGTGAATGCCTAGTGTGTGCTGGGAGTGGATTTTTTGGGACTCCCCCCGCCCCACCCCCTGTGCCATGTCCTCAGAAGGTGGTCTCTTCTCAGGGAGAAGATCTGCCTCTGTTTTCTGGGCTTCCTGCCCTAGCCCAACTGGTCTTCTCAGGGGTCATTAACTTCTTTTCAGATTAGACCCTGGTTGAACCTGGGCTGTTGGGGATATTTTACTAACAACTATTCTAGACATTAGAATAAAGAATAATTTCCCTTGAAAATCAAATGAAGCCTGGTTTGATGAAGCACAGCTGTACCCAGGGCTTTTGACAGCCCCGCAATTTCTGCAAATGGTTCCTAATTGATTGGCTTCTTCTCTGTAAGGGTGCCTATTACTGTCATAGCTCTTTGTGTGACCCTGTCAGCCTCTCCTGTAGGGGGGATTTTTTTCCCCAGTATTGTTAGCAATTAGCATGTGCTATTGTAATAGTTTGGAGTTTGAAAGAAATATACAATGTCCCTTTGGGTGAGGAGGTTGAAAGAGTTTTTGTTTTTTTCTGGGAACTTAAGGTATATTAAGCAGTCCCCACAGACATGCTGCCTGCACTCCACCTGCTGAGCTGGCTCTGAGGCTCAGGAGACGTGGCCCTCTGTGGTCCCGTTGTCTCCACGTCTGTGGTAACCCGGTGCCTTTCTAGAGCAGGCAGGCTCCCGGCATGGGTGGAAACAGAGCAGGGGGCCAGCTTCCCCCAATCACCGGTGCTGCTGTGGAGGAAGAGCTTGGTGGCGCTAGGACGTCCTTGTGAATGTGACTTGGAAGAGCAGTTTGGGATTTTTTTCATTGCCTGGGGATGAGAGGGAGAGACAACGTGTGTCTTACACATCTCCCAACAGCCGACTTAGATGTGATCCGTTCTCCCAGAGGGAGCAGGTTTCTTTGAACTTTTCCTTTTTATGTACAGCATGTAAGTAAACAAGGGCTTTGATTTTCATGGGTAAAGATTTTGATCCAAATGTAGGCATGCTTGCACGGTTTCCTTTTCTTGATTGAAAGTTGATTTTGCTCTAAAAATGTCTAAAGACTGATATGCAGATGAGAAGAGATGCCTTTCTCCCCAGAAGGGATTCTGACAGTGATCTTTACATGCTTTTTACAGCTAAGGATAAGAGAACTTCTTTTGGATACCCGTTCTGTGGCGCTGTCACTGTTCCTTTCTCATTCCAAAATCTTTAACTTCATCTCCGAAATAGTTCTTTCTTTTTGAAATATAAAGATATCAGAAAGGCCTAGGGAAATATTTACTCTGTAAAATATGCTTGAAAAGACAGGGAGGAATAATTTGAATATAGCAATTAATTGTATGCTTGTAAAATTTCCTTGGAGTATAGCACATATTAAGACTTATATTGGGTTTAATACTGTAAAAGAAAATTCACAAACATGAAACCCATTTTCTACAAGGTAAGCAGAGTTTTTAATTTAGTTAGTCTTGATGAAATAATTTTTCGGCTTTGTGGAAGAATTTTATGTAATCACCTAGTGTCGCTTTGGCAGGGATTATTTTTGCCGTTTGTAGGCGTGTTGATAGAACAGAGAGCATTGAGAATCTGGAGATACACAGCGTGACAACTGTGTGTTGTGCTCTTTGCAATTTAATCTTGTTTAAGATATAATTGATATATTTTGTCCTGTTTATTTTTTCTAGGCAGAAAAAAAAGAACGTGCACTAGTGGCTATGGTTTTTAGTGTACAGCGTGAACAAAACTTGCATTTAATATTTAATTTCTGCTCACCCACTTAGCTTAACCTTCTGAGTTTTTTTTTCACATGAATTGCTTTTAAGAGCTTGCCTATCTAAGAAGCTGAAGGAAAAGAAAAAATTATTGGACCACATGATTTGCTTTCCAGCATTCTTGGAGTTTTCGTCTTCCTTTGGTGTATACTTGCCTGCATTATTGCAAGATCTTTTTGGTTATGTTTTTGTTAGGCAGTCAAGCTAAAAGATAACTTATTTATAAACCGTAGTCTTTCTCCATGGTTGCTATTCAATAGATGAATAGAATCATGATCCTTTTCTTAAAACCAAACATGCCTATTTCTAAATGCAAGTTATGTGACTAAATTCCTATTGTAATGCACGGAGAGATGGCATCCTCAAGGCAAACGCTTTGTCCCTGAAAAATGGTTTGGGGTGTGGCAGTCTCCAGCAGGAAGACAATAATCTGTCACAAAGACCTAATTCCAGGTAGCCCTTTCTTGGAGGCAGTGGTATGTTGGAAAGAACTCGACCTGATGCTTAAACCTGAATTTGTATTCCCATCCACCACGCCTTATCATTATGTGACCTGGGGCAAGTTACCCAACCTTTCTAACCCTGTGTGTCCTCCTCTATAAATAAACATACCACCACCACCAACCCAGTGTTGTCAAAGGAATCACGTGAGATTATGTCCAACTAGGAGCACTGGAAGCAGGGGAGAGAGGATTAGGCTGTAAGCTGCCCCTTCCTGGTGTGTCTCCCGTGTATACGTGTGTGTGTGAAGGTTTTCCCTGTTGCTCACCTAATGGCCTCTTGATCTGAGATTCGATGTCAGGTAGGAAACTGAACAAATAGATGAGCATCTCAATAAAATGTTGTTGAAAGTAAGACGTGCATGCTTTGACCATCTCAGCCGCCCACCCGTGTTCTTGACCATCTCAGCCGTCCACCCGTGTTCTTGACCATCTCAGCCGCCCACCCCGTGTTCTTGACCATCTCAGCCGCCCACCCGTGTTCTTGACCATCTCAGCCGCCCACCCGTGTTCTTGACCATCTCAGCCGCCCACCCGTGTTCTTGACCATCTCAGCCGCCCACCCGTGTTCTTGACCATCTCAGCCGCCCACCCGTGTTCTTGACCATCTCAGCTGCCCACCTGTGTTCTCGAAGTTAGTGTCAGTGGTCAACTTCTCCCGAACCATCCCATGAGATGAAAATGAACTAGAAACCGAAAGCTGTAAGAATTGGGTCCTCTTTGTTGTCTGCATGGAGACAAAGTCTGCTCACCGTGTAGCTGCTTTTTTTTAATGTACAGTGTTGTAAATGGGTGAGCTTTTCCAAAGGGTTGCTTCAAGTGACCAAATAAAAATAGTGTATGTTAGATCTGCCTTTCCCTTTAGCAGGAGTAGGCTGTGAACACCGAGATGCTTAGTGAAGCCTGAGCGGCTCTGCCAGCCGAGGAGGGCTTGCAGACTTTGCCCCTCCTGGAAGAGAGGCGGCAAGGACACAGATCACCAGGGGCAGAGTTGGGCGGAGTGTGGCGCCAGCCCATATGCCTTATTCTGCCTCTCTAACGCCACACTTCCTTGGCAGAGACTTGGAGGCAAGTTTGTGGACTTGTTTGAAATGACTGTGCTGTTTTTGTTGGAGTCTCAAAGGCCATTTGATCTCTTTGAAGTGAGTTGGATTTTTTTTTTTTAAATTTCCTATTTTCCATGCTCCAGAGTATTTGTGCCCTGCTCTTCTTGGTCTATCCTTGGTCATTAGGGTGGATGTGTCAGGCAGATGCCAACCCCTTGCTGGGTGTGGCAGGAAGACGGTGGCTATAGAAGACATTACTGTGGCATAAAGCACACAGAGACCTGTTCTTTTCTTTGCCAGGGATAACTTACACGCTCTGTTCAACAGGGTTGGCAATGTCACTTACGTGTCAACAGGAAAAACAGGAAAAAAAAAAAAAAGAGTGGTATTGAGAATCCAAAAGACAGCGTTCCAAGCAAGTGGCTGCCTGGAAGGCCCTTTGGCAATGGAGAGCTTGTCCTGTAGAGAGGGATGAACAACAGAGCGTGGCAGGAAGGCAGTGGGAAGAAACTTGCTGGTGACCTTTCTCGCCATTTCTTGCAACTGGCCCTTCCCGTCAGCTGGGCTGATTCCTCCTGCCAAGTGGGTCCTTGGACAGAGGCAAACTAAAAAGTGGGCAGTGGGGCTGTTGGCATGGTCTGTGCTGTGGGCTAACTAGGGCCAAAGAGAAATTGCCAGCAACAGGAAGTTGCCTGATGAGTCCTCAGCTGGCTGTGCCTTTGCCAGGCAGGCTTTTAAAACTCAGACATGGGGTGTTGAGTTATTGAACGAGACTTTGGCTGGGGCTCAGAGTCTGCCTGCAGCTGTGGCAGAGGGCCTGTGTTTTCTCTATTAAACATGGAATACACGTATGTCTAGGAGCAGAGTATCATGCAAGGCAGGGGGACTTGAGCCTGGCGAGGCTGGTCTGGAGGCCTGGCGGGCTGCACAGTAAGAACCCCAGGAGCCGTGGGCCAGCCTGGTCCCACCAGTGCTTGTGTCTCCTGGTCTGAAAAGTAAGGGTGATGGCACCTAGCACACAGTGAGGCTGGAAGGATGCAGGGAGGTCACCAATTGCCCTTCTTCCCCTTTCCTTTCTGTCTTTGGATCACTGTGGCACTTTCGTCAGCACAACTGGCTTCCCAGCCTCTTTTTTTTTTTTTTGCAGAGAAGAGTTTAATGAAAAGATAGGGATTTGCATTACAAACTAGGGACAAAAAGAAGACATCGTTTTAAACTTGAAGTTATAGATAATAATTAAGCGTGTCTTACCTCTTTTTAAAATTATTATTATACCTTAAGTTCTGGGATACATGTGCAGAATGTGCAGGTTTGTTACATAGGTATACTTGTGCCACGGTTTGCTGCACCCATCAACCCATCATCTACCTTAGGTATTTCTCCTGATGCTATCCGTCTCCTAGCTCCCCGCCTCCACTACAGGCCCCGGTGTGTGATGTTCCCCTCCCTGTGTCCATGGTTCTCATTGTTCAGCTTCCACTTACGAGACATGTGGTGTTTGGTTCTTTCCCCTGCTGTTTTCTGTGCCACAGTACTTTCCTACCTGCCTTCCTCTGTCCCTGCTTTCTTCTTTTCCAGACTTTTCTCTTTCATCTTGTTTTTTTTTTTGAAAAAAAAGAAAAACAAGTTATTATTCAGAGTCATCTTCAGAATCACAAAATAAAGAAGTAAAAAAGAGAAGTTTTAGAGAGCAGCGCTGTGAGAGCTGCAGTGTGAATCACTGTGCTGGGGTGGGCTGGAGGATCAAGGCCTGTCAGGTGGAATGCTGGCTCTGAAATTAACTTGCTGAAGAGATAATTACACTCCTGTTCCTCATCCTGCTGGGACAGTGATGCACAGGAAAGTGACTTGGAGACTACTCAGAGCTGAGGCCACACAAAGATTTGACTGAGCAGAGACACTGATCTTCACCTAATGCTTTATTTGCCACGTTTATTTCTGATACAGGCTTCTCCTTACTTTTTCTCTCCATTGAAACAGCGGGTGCCATGGTTTTGCTCTCATCCTATCTGAGATGACACTTGAAGTGGGATATGTTTGACCTTTTCAAGGCAAACAGAAAGCCAAGTTCAAGGAGTCATCAGCCAGCTCCCTGCAACTTAGGTGGTTGCAAGGGACCTCTTGCCAGAGCTGCTTGAGGTCTCCCCTTTAATTTTGTCCACCTGGATGACAGTGAAGATGGGGGTGAACAGCAAGTGTCCCATGTCTGTCCTCTTTCTTCCATCTTCCCTCCCCATGCCCCTCAGCCCTCTATTTCTAGATCTTTATTTCCTTTCTGGGCTTCTGAATTAGAGATGGAGCTATGGAGACCTTGATATAATTTTGCTTTCTGTGGGAGAAGAAAGCAGGAAGTTTGATTTCTCAGGCCAAACTAGCCTCAGTGTAAATACCATTTGCAGGTTCTTGCCTATTCTTCTTCTTCTTTATTTATTTATTTTTGTTTTTTTGAGAGGGAGTCTCACTTTGTTGCCCAGGCTGGAGTGCAGTGGCGCGATCTTGGTTCACTGTAGCCTCTGCCTCCCGGGTTCAAGCAATTCTTATGCCTCAGCCTCCTCAGTACCTGGGACCACAGGTGCACGCCACCATGCCCAGCTAATTTTTGTATTTTTACTAGAGACGGGGTTTCACTATGTTAGCCAGGCTGGTCTCAAACTCCTGACCTCAGGTGATCCACACTCTTCAGCCTCCCAAAGTGTTGGGATTACAGGCGTGAGCCACCGCACCCGGCCTGTTCTTGCCTATTCTTTGGGGAAGCCACCTCGACATGGGGTACACTCGGAGTAAGAACACATGGGTTGGGTGGGTGTGGTGGCTCACGCCTGTAGTCCCAGCACTTTGGGAGGTTGAGGCTGGTGGATCACTTGAGGCCAGGAGCTCAAGACCAGCCTGGCCAACATGGTGTGACCCTATCTCTACTAAAAATACAAAAATTAGATAGGCATTGTGGCTCGTTCCTGTAATCCCAGCTACTCGGGAGGCTGAGGCACGAGAACTGCTTAAGCCCAGGAGGCAGAGGTTGCAGTGAGCCAAGATTGCACCACTGTACTCCAACCTGGATGACAGAGCAAGACTCTGTTTCAAAAACAAAAAACAAAAAAACAAACAAAAAAACCCATGGGTTTTTTGCCCTAAGTCTTACGCTGAGGAGCCGTTTCTTCATCCTTGGGTAAGCTGTCAAACTTCCCTATCTGTGAAACTCAAGGGTCCGTCTGACCAGCTGTCCTGCCCTGATGTCTCTCCCTGTCTGTCTTTCTGCCTGAATGCCTGATCCAAAGCAGCTTTCTGCTAGATATCCCTTTTTATCCCCACGAATATGGAGAGCTGCTTAGAAGAAGAATCTTAGCAGAACCCTATTAGAATTTGCTTCGGTCGTTTATTGTCCTTCATGCATTTCATTGAAGCTAAAACCTGTAAGATTTTTGGAGGCTTCTCAGGTAATGGTATGCGAAGGTCAGGATGGTTAGATACCGTATTTCCAGATGCTCTCCGCTCTTTTATGCACTTACGTTATTTAGGAACTTATTTCAAGCAGACCATTTGAGAATCTGAGGAAAGCTATGGGTCCCCAGAAAATTGCTTATGCACATACGTTAGAAATTGCAGACAATTCCAGGGAGCTCCCCAGTCTTACGATGTTTATTCACAGCTTTCCCTGTTAGGAATTTATGAACCGTCAGTTTGTGATCCTTACTTTGAGTAAACATCTGAATAGCCTAGCCTGTGTCTTAATATTACTGATATTGCAGAATCAGTTATCAAGTACCTGCAATGTGAACAGCACTGTGTTTATATAGTCAAGTGATATTTTGAACTTTGTTTTTATCTTAGTCTAATTGCTTGGGTGAGATTAGCTATTAATGCTTTATTTTTTTAATGTGCTAAGAGATGTTGAGGAACGTTAAATAAATAACAACCCCTAGATGGCAAATAAATTATTAGGTTGAGACCAGAATAGATTATATTGATGATGGTGGTTAGACATCCCCAGATTTTTTTTTTTTTTCTTTTTTTTTACTCTGCACTTCAATGGATGCGAACCCAGGTTGTTAAACACCAATCGCAGCATTATGCGCCGGGATGTTTTGGCATTTTGAAAGTTTTATTTTCTATCATTAGTGAACAAAATGGGTTTTTTTTTGGAGTAAGAATTTTAACATTTTGATCCCAAACCAAACTTTTATGGATCTCTTTAGTAAAATAAATAGCTGTCTGATGGACTAGGAGGGGAGTTTTATATGCTCAGCGTAAGGGACGCTCAGGTAGCCGTGGCTCCTGTGTTCCCCGGCAAGGGTGTTGCCAGTGAATTTCACCCTTGCCCCTTTTCATGTCAGCAAATTAGCTAAGCCCTTGTTGTCGTTTGCCCTTTTTCTTTTAAAGAAGTAATAGGCACAATTACTATCTAATTTTGGCTTGCCACTGTGTGGGTGCCTGGAATCTCATCCGATCTTTAATATTTACCAAGGGGGTGGGTGTAGTGTCGCATTGTTCATTCACTCATTAAATCCCCTTCACCGAGGCCTTCTCAGATGCTTGCCATTGTTCAAAGTTCTGAAATCGTCACCCGGCTGCCTTCTGTCAATATTCTTGTGTAGAGATTGTAGTCCAATGAAAACCTTGTACTGAATGAAAGAAGATGTGTTTGAGTTTCAAGGCATTTTCTATGCCTTTCATGACTCATAGCGGATTCTCACCTTGTGGTAAAGTCCCGGCTCCACAGTGGTGGCTGCTTTTGCTTTTGCAAAAGTAAGTTGTGAGAAATTGTTCTGAGTCATTTTGCAATTTCCTCTATAGACTCAGCTAAGAGTAGATGTGTGTGTCACGAGTAGATGTGTCTGGAGTTGAGGGAGGAGGGGTCATGGAAAAACTGTGCCTGGAAGTGCTTCATCCAGGTACACATGATGGTATTTTCACCATCTCAAACGCCAGCTTCTAACTGCTGAACGTTAAGATGGGATCATTCGTTTTGTAAATCCGTCTCCTGCTGTCTTGATAATAACATGAAGAAAAGGGCAAGAAAAACATGGATGTGTCATTAGTATGGAAGGAAGGAGGAGAATGGAGGTTTGTTTTAAAGGCACCCCCAATTCTCTTTCCCCCTTTCATCCTTTTGTTGGTTCTTGCCCCTTCCATACCCCGACTGTGTTTGTTCAGCCTCCAGCGCATGCTGCCGCCTCTGCTATTCACCTGCCTTTGCGCTCTCTCATTCTTTGCTGCCACCTGAGTCCTCTGGTGTTTTCAGAAAACAGCTGGCAGAGGAGGAGGCTCTGAGATGTGCAGTTGCTTAGAAGGTTCTGGCCTGGCATCTGCACAGCGGGGATTTCATCACCAACTGCTCAGAAACCACAAATGGTGCATGCCTGGAGGAGTCCTGCCATCTTCCTACCTTGCACGCTGCTCTCAGCTGGTTTTGGGATTTTCTATTTATTTGTTTGTTTGTTTGTTTGAGATGGGTCTCGCTCTGTCACCCAAGCTGGAGTGAAATGGTGCGATCTTGGCTGACTGCAACCTTTGCCTTCCAGGTTCAAGCAATTCTCCCACCTCAGCCTCCCGCGTAGCTGGGATTACAGGCATGCACAACCGTACACAGCTAATTTTTGTATTTTTGGTAGAGACGGGGTTTTGCCATGTTGTCCAGGCTGGTCTCAAACTCCTGACCTCAGGTGATCCACCCACCTCGGCCTCCCAAAGTGCTGGGATTACAGGCATGAGCCACTGCACTCAGCTGGGATTTTTAAGAGTTTATTCCCTTCTTGGTTCATTCAGGCATAGATAAAGGGCAGTCTGAGGGCCCGGGTGACACACTCATCAGGACAGGCGGGCGCTCTGCCTTCCTCTCATTTGAGCACTGAGGTCTTGAATTTGGGGCTTTTACAGATGAGTTACCAAGATGGGGAAAGGTGGACGATCAAGCAGTAATACAACGTGAGGCTTACAGATAACTTCTAAGTGTGGGGCTTTAAAGAAAGTCTCTGTTCACATTCTGTCGCCCTCACTCTGTCTCTTCCATCTTTTTCTTGCCTGAGTGTCCTGGTTCTGCTGCCTTCTCTAGATCCCCAGCTCTTCTTCTCACCACCAGGGATACCTGGCTTTGGTTCCCATGTATTTATTGATTTCTATTTTTAAGAAGTTTGATCAAAACTGTCAAGTTATTTATTGAAAATGATAGTTGTCTTAGTTTAAATCTTATTCCATTTCTGTTAGAAGTCAGTGTAGATTATAGAGTGGTAAAGTCTCAGATAAATACTTCTATAAATAAAGATAGGTATTGTTCCATATAAGATTATCATTATTTTGAGAACCTGTTGATGAGGGTGCCAGATGTGACTATTGCATTACTCAAATCCAGCAAAAAACATTGAACAAAAACCATAATTAAAGGGGCACACAGGGTATCTGTGCTCACTTTAAGGCAAGTAGCCGTGGCAGTACCCCTGCTTAATTAAGGTTGCCAGGATATTAACATGTAATTGATGTTTTATATACTTATGACTTTCCTCCCAGAAGCTACAATTTTTTTGAAACCAGATTCCAAGCATTGTTTTAAGCCAATATTAGAAGAGAAAGTGTAGGGCTTTCTAAGCATGAAGAGGATGTGATTTCAGACGAAATCATAGCGCCTGGACCCTGTCTCCCTGCCCCCATCCCATTCTTCATAAGCGATGAAAAGCATCTTTGATCCATGAAACCTGAAAAAGCAGCCATCAGTAGAAGTAAGTGTGACTGCTGAAGGTGTCATAAGATACTAATGTACCAATGGGGAATGGGATGCAAGGCTGCTCAGCCTCAGTAGCCCCCTTGGCTGGCTGAGCATCTTTGTGGGCTCCGCTTTTAAGTGGAAACAAAAGATTGCTGATGGTAGGTTGGGTGTGGCGGCTCATGCCTGTAATCCCAGTACTTTGGGAGGCCGAGGCAGGTGGATCACTTGAGGTCAGGAGTTTGAGACCAGCCTGACCAACATGGTGAAACCCCATCTCTACTAAAAAAAATTAGCTGGGCGTGGTGGTGCACACCTGTAATCTCAGGAGCCTGAGGCAGGAGAATCACTTGAACCCAGGAGGCGGAGGTTGCAGTGAACAGAGATCGTGCCACTGCACTCCAGCCTGAGCAACAAGAGTGAAACTGCATCTCGGGTGGGGGCGGGGGGCAGGGAAGAAAAAAGATTGCAGATGGTGAAATTTAAATGCTTAAAAAAAATCTTTAAGAATTCATAATTTGCCTGCAACAAATTCAGGTGGTGACATAGTCCCTTTCATTCCCCCAAGTCAGAGCCCGTGCCCCTGTGTATCTGTCCCCATCAGTGAAACTGGGGCTTGGTTTCTTCTGGAGAAGAATAATCCAGGGCAAGTCAAGCTGTTTGTTTTGTGCCCCTGTCTCTGTTGCTGAGTTGCTGTCACCTTGAGTTGGCTCTGATTGTCCCGTGGCAAAGGCCATCCCAAATAGCACATTTGCAGTATGTGCTCGGAGAGTGGGATACATAAGAAATAGGAGAGTTAACTAGAAGGACTTTCCCTCCTGCTCTACTAAGTTGGAAAGGAAAGTAGATGTTTGTCTCTTAATTTGCTGTTGCACAAAGTGAAAAGATACTTGGACCAGAATTGCTGGAGCTTTCCATGCACTCACAGTGGGCTTTGGAAAAATCATTCACTCCCTTGAATCCTTATTTGTTAAGAAAGTGGGATTCCATTTCCGCAACTGTTTCATGGCTGTGAGGTGAAATGAAGACTAGGCACGTGGAATGGCTTTGTAAACTGCAGGGGTGCTGAGCCAGTCTGCGGAGACTTAGCCCATGGCGAATACAATGTGTTTTAAACACATCACTTCATTTAAACCCGTTTTCCCCACAACCCTATTGAACAGATATTACCAGCCCCATTTAGCATGAGAAAACTCAAATTCAGAGATGTCAACTAGCAGGCCAGTGTGTCCTAGGCAGTGACTGTACCACGGATCGCGCCCAGCCCTGCCAGCTTCTAAAGCACTTCTTCCCATGACACCACACTGCCTAGTAAGGAGAATATGGCACTGCGTGTAGAAGAAAGGGGAGAAAACTGTGTTTAAGTATCAGACTCATGGCATATGGGTGTATTTACTCTTGAATTGATTTAAAGGTAGAGCGACTGTATTTGTGAAGTTGCAAGGTACGATGTTAGAAATCTGGACACGACTTTTTGGTTCTTTAGCTTAATTTACAAAGTTGGTTACACCCCCGTCGACAAGAGGAATCTGTGAGGATACAGAGATCCAAGGCTTATGTTGCAAAAGCAGGTAGACTGTGACAGCTGGAGAGACTCAGCAGAGGATGCAGCCTCCTCAGCAGTCTAGAAGCGCATCTAAGATGCCCAAGGAGTGTCAGCAAGGAACTGGAATAGGCGCAACTGAATTATTTTCTGAGCATCTTAGAACTATTATCAGAGCAGAGTGCTTGGTCTGTACCTGGGAGCCAGGTGCTGCTCTATTTTTTGTTTCGTTTTCTAGGTTAAGGCAGCCGGGAACCCACATGGATTACAACTAGAAAGAAAATCAATTTCTAGGGAGCCAGAGAAAGGGAGGAAGGGCTTAGTGAAGGGACAGTCTGGGCTCAGGTAGTTGGGCAGAGCTGTCCTAAGCAAAGCTGGGTGGACACAGCCTGAACTGCTAAGCCTAAGTATGTGGGATCTCCCCCTTCGAGTATGCGACTGAATTTTGTCCTCAGTTTTCTGTAGGATAGACTTTACCTGCCCAGGAAATTGGTGGCTAACGGAGATTTGTCAGAGCTCTAGTCTGTCAAGAATTTGGTTATAGTTGCTGTTATTGACACATTTTGTCTTCAAATAAAGTGATAAAGATAATCTTTTTGGCGCTTTATTGTCCAATCATGAATATAGAAAAAGAAAAAAGTCTCAACTCAATACAGTCTCAGAGTATGTAACACTAAAGACCTTTCCTGGCTGGGCATGATGGCTCATGTCTGTTATCCCAAAACTTGGAGAGGCTGTTAATCAGAAGCAAAGCCATATCTTTCTTTCCGGGTGAAAAATGGGTTAGAGAAAATGCAGTTCCTGGCAGAGGAGGCATACATTAGACAGATTAGCCTTAAGGGTAGCATTGAAACTCCCAGAATTTTATGTGAAAGAGGTGGCTGGTTGTGTAGAAATGCTGCCCCGGCCCTTGAAACTTCCTTGGCAGAGAGAACATCTTATTCATTCCTGAATTCCGACCAAACTCCTGTTAAATAAGGAAACCGAGCAGAAGGCAGGCAGCGAGGACACACAAGCCGGACGCTCCTCCTGTTCCCACCGCTCTGGCACCAGCTGCTCAGTTGCTCCCTCCTGGGGAGCAGGGGCCCTCCCTGTGACTCTGGTCTGGGAAGCCCCATAGCAGTGACCATGGCGCTTCCTCTCTCCAGCATGCAGCTCTGACCTGCCTTCCTGGGCATGCCCCCTAGGCACTGAGGATTTGCCACTTGGGACATGCACGTGCTCTCTGCCTTCTCAGGGAAGTATGTCCGCATTTCCTCCAGACAGCAGGTGGCCACTGCCCACCTCCTCCCTCTCTGACCATGACTGGTGCGGCTCATTCCAGCCCTGGCCTTCTGCACGCCTCCCCTCGTTGTTACTCTTCCCATAGCCCTCGCCACTTTATTGAGATACTGAGTTTTGTTGTCACTGTGCCTGTTGCCTCTTTCTGCCTTTTATCCCCACACCCAGAACAGAGCCTGGCAGACAGGAGGTGCCCAGTAAGAAACTGCTGATGAGATGAATTTGACTGTTCTTGCCCTTCCTTTGGGGCACTCGGAAAATTTATTCTTCCATACCTGTAAAAATAGAAGAACTTGAGACATTGAATGCCCTGTGCAAATTATAACTTTCATTGAGCCCTGGCCTTTGTGGAATCCTTGTACTATGCTAAGTATTTTTACATATTTTATCTCACTGAATGCTCTTGACCACCCTTTAAATGTGACCCCTGCTTTTATAGGCAAGTAAACTGAGTCATGGAGCAGTTAGCCATGATCACACAGCTGGTCATGGCCATGGCCAAGGTTTGTTGTAACTCCAGAGCCTGTGTGCCTAAGTCTCCTGTCTTGAAAGAAGTAATTGTTGAAAAGCTTAGTCTCAAGCACATTCTGAGGCCCTTGGTGTGAGTTTCACACTTACAGTGGGATCGTGAAAGGGGGCAGAGCCCAGGTGTATTAATTCATTTTCATACCACTGTGAAGAAATACCCGAGACTGGGTAATTTATAAAGAAAAAGAAGTTTAATGGACTCACAGTTCCACATGACTGGGGAGGCCTCACAATCATGGGGGAGGGTGAAGGAGGAGCAAAGTCACATCTTACATGGCGGCAGGCAAGAGAGCGTGTGCAGGGGAACTGCCCTTTATAAAACCATCAGATCTCGTGAGACTTATTCACTATCACGAGTACAGCATGGGAGAAACCCACCCCCATGATTCAATTACCTCCCACTGGGTCCCTCCCATGACACATGGGAATCATTACAATTCAAGGTGAGATTTGGGTGGGGACACAGAGCCAAACCATATCACCAGGTGACACCTGTACCACCAAGAGTACAAATCCACCACATAGCCCATCATGCTGTCACCTGTAAGCTGTGTGTCCAGTAGGCAACAGGGGCTGCTGAACTCACCTCCAGGTGGGTCTCCTCCACCCACCCCTGCTCTCCCCTGAGCTCGTCTCCTTCACAGAAAGTTCACCACCTCATGCCCCTCCCTTGTCTTTGTGGTGTCCACAGTTCCTAACTCGCACCTGCCAGACCCTGCCTCTCTGTCCTGCCTTGGGCCACAGTTACACTGGCCTTCAATTCCTGACACACTCTGTGCTTCCCCCAGCCCCAAGCTGTGCACAGTTTAGCTGACTTTAACCCTGGCTCCAGTGTTAGCTGTTCCTGTCCTTGCTTCAACCAGAGTAGCTCTCTCTGTTGTGTTTCCATAGGACCCCCCACTTTCGGCACTGGTCACCTTTGAATGACTTGCTTAAAGCTTGTCTTCCCAGCCAGACTCAAGGAGCGATTATGCCAGTCTTGTTCATCACTGTGTCTTCATGGAAGCAGAATGTCTTATCAGGCCTTTTCTGCCTCAAATAATTTTTTTTAAGTGGTAGGAAAAGATTCCATTAAAAATTGTAAAAATTCAACCGCTATAAAAAAATGAGAAAACTCAGATAAGCCAAAAGATTAAAATAACTTGAAAGGCAGAGTTAACCACTGCATTTATTATACATGTAGTTCAATTTTATAAAAATCTATGCATACATATTTATATATAGTAAATATACATAAAATTACTTTTAAATTACTTTAAAATGGCAGACCTACTTTTTTTTTTTTTGAGATGGAGTCTCGCTCTGTCACCCAGGCTGGAGTACAGTGGCAAGATCTTGGCTTACTGCAACCTCTGCCTCCCGGGTTCAAGCAATCCTCCCAACTCAGGTCCTGAGTAGCTGGGATTACAGGTGTGTGCCACCAAGCCTGGCTAATTTTTTTTTTTTTTTGTATTTTTAGTAGAGATGGGGTTTCACCATGTTGGCCAGGCTGGTCTCAGACTCCTGACATCAAGTGATCCGCCCACCTTGGCCTCCCAGAGTGCTGGGATTATAGGCGTGAGCCACTGCACCCGGCCGTACTTTCTTCCCTTACCAGTAAATCACGTCCTTCTCTTCTGGTCAGCAGATGTTGGTCTCTGGCATCACTGGCAGCTGCTGCATATGGCTCCTCTTCATACTGCAATTTCTTTAGGTGACTGTTTACTTTCACAGTTTATGTTCTCATTCTGCCCAGGAAATAGAACCTTTGGAAATGGAACTTCTAGTCTAGAAGACAAATAATATGGGGCTCTTTGGAGCAGCATTTCTTCCTCCTTTTTGTACCATTTTGATAAATATAAAAATTTCATACAATTTCCCTGGAGTATTTAGTGTATCACTATAAAATGAATGGTTTGTCCTCAACTTTAAATGTCTCTAGTCATCTTGAACCTGCTTTTTAACTCCCACTGCACCCTGCCAAGGGGCTGACGTGCTGCCCTTTTCCTCCTCCACTCCACGGAGCATGCCAGTCCAGGAGAAACTGGATGTGGTGTTGCCCTCTATCAGCCTGTGGGCCCTGCCAGCTTCCCCCCAAGCACTAAACAGAGTTCAGCCCTGAAATCCTGACCTGGCTGCAGTGGGGTGGCCCAGGGTAGCTGCAGCTGGATGTGCAGACCAGGGGCCCCTTGTTCCCACTGTGCAGTCCAGATGTGCAGGATCCACCTCCACTCAAGAGCATCATCTGTGTTGGGCACGGTGGCTTGCGCCTGTAATCCCAGCATTTTGGGAGCACGTGGCAGGTGGATCACCTGAGGTCAGGAGTTTGAGATCAGCCTGACCAACATGATGAAACTGAAACCCTGTCTCTACTAAAAATACAAAGATTAGCCAGGCTTGGTGGCACGCACCTGTAATCCCAGCTACGTGGGAGGCTGAGGCAGGAGAATTGCTTGAACCTGGGAGGCAGACGTTGCACTGAGCCGAGATCGTGCCACTGCACTCCCGCCTGGGTGACAGAGTGAGACTCCGTCTCAAAAAAAAAAAAAAAACAAAAAAACAAAAAACAAAAACTGGGGAAGTCATCATTCAGCCCTCTGTGGTCCTTCCAGATTCCATCCCTGCCAGTGATATTTGGGGATAATACTAGATCTTTCTGTAAGTTAGAGAGTGACTTTTACAAAGTTCAGAGTGAGTTGAGAAAAAGTCCTTCATGCAATTTTTAGTCTTTTTTTTCCCGTTTTCCTAAAGGGAACTTTTCTGACTTAATGAATTTGCCTGAATGTGACAGCTGACAGTGTCATTGCGCTCTGAGATTATTTAGTAGTGCAGCCTCCTCATGCCTTCCAGACAATGAACTGGGAATATTGTAAGTGCTCAGTGTATGAGAACGCAAACCATATAAACCACACCCTTTCTGGGGCTTGACTTTCCTTAAGGATAACTGACCGTTTATCCCAGGCCTAAATGTATTTTGTATTTTTTCTAGCATTCTATTTCGGTGCAGGAGGAGCAGCAGAACCCTAGTTCTTCTGACTGATGTCCTGGTTTGGGGAAACTCTGAGGACATGAGACTTGGATTCAGTCCAGGCTGATGGCTCAGCACAGAGTGGGTCAGGATTCAGTCCAGGCCTATGGCTCAACACACAGTGGGCCAGCATGCGGAGGGAGAGGGGACCGTGGGGGGCAGCCAGGGATCTGCCGAAAGATCATACTGCAAAGTGACGGGACCAGCTCACCGAACAGCGTGGCAGTCTCTTTCCTAGTAGCTTTCTATGTTGGTTACGTCTGTTACGGATCCCCCCCAACATACTTTTCCTCTAAAGCAGGAATTGAAATGTAGTACACGCTGCAAATGCTGTCCTTCATCCTTGTTTCTGTATGCCACATTACCCCAAATTACGCAGCACTTTTAAACTTTTTTTCTTAGACTGAAAGTGTTTTCTGAGCCCAAGCAACACAAACAGGTGCCTTTGACAAGAGTTTGCAGTACCCAGAATCCCTAAATGAGGCCACAGCTGCACCCTGAGCCAGGAAAGGCGGGCACGTAGCTCAGCTTCTGATGCAGTGGACTCCTGCCACGTATTTCATGCAGTAGCTACAAAATTTCAGGCATAGTCTTGAAATAGTTCTGGGTAATGTGATGTACCTATCCCGTAGTAGTTTAAAGATTCCAAAACTCACAGGAAGGTTGAAAGGCCTCAGGCTGTGGTGTCTCTGAATAAGACAAAAGAGAATATCAAAGTTGTTGTGATCAAGGGAACAGATTTCACAAACTGTCATCAAGAGGAGGCCGTCATGGTATTTTTCTAATGAAAAGTATTGCACTGAGCCCAGGTTAGAAGGTTCATCTGAGTGACTCAGAGCTTGGTTTGACAAAGACTCTGTCCTTCAAAGACCGTCAAAGACGGTCTGGGCGAGCTGCTTGATCGTCCTAAGCAGTTTTCTTGCCACTCCTAAGAAATGGGTTTATGGGCTCCTTGAAAATAGACAAGAAAATGTCCTTATCCATACATTAAAACACAAATAACTGCTTAGACGTCTGCCTGAATTCAGAGCTCTTGAGTGGGATGCTCCTCATCTATAAATAAGATAAAATCATTTTCAAGCAGGGATCAACCTTAGTATAACGTTAAAAACCTGAACTAAAGGCCCGGCATGGTGGCTCACGCCTATAATCCCAGCAGTTTGGTGGGAGGATCGCTGGAGTTCAGGAGTTGGAGACCAGCCTGGGCAACATAGTGAGACCCTCCCTTCTGTACTAAAAATCAAAAGAATTAGCTGGGTGTGGTGGCATGCGCCTGGAGTTCCAGCTGCTTAGGAGGCTGAGGTGGGAGGGTTGCTTAATTTCAGGAGTTTGAGGCTGCAGTGAGCTATGATTGTACCACAGCACTCCAGCCTGGGTGGCAGAGTGAGACCCTGTCTCAAAAAAACAAAACAAAAACAATTTGAGAGAAAATTTTTTTTCGGGGGAGGGGGGTTGGGGTTCAATATCATTGCTTTTCCAGATAGCATAATTTTTGGAAAAAATGTTTTTATTTAATCTTTTTATGACTTCTTAAAGAAAATATTGGTTTCATGCTCTTTTATGAAAGCTGAGGCCTGTGATGGACCCAAGTTTGTAGCATTGATTGCTACAAACTGGAAAAAACCAATCTGAGGCCCCCATTTCAAGTGCCCGTGTTTTTTATTCTGCATATGCACATCCTGTTAGGCCACTGAATCCTCACACACTCCCAGCCCTAACTTATGATCATCTGTCTTTTGCTTTTATGTATTTACTTTTAGAGATAGAGCCTCACTCTGTCACTCAGTGGTGTCATCATAACTCACTGTAACCTTGAACTCCTGCCTCAGCATCCTGAGTGGCTGGGACCACAGGCATGTGCCACCATAGCCAGCTAATCTTTTTATCTTTTGTAAAGATGGGTTTCCCTATGTTGTCCAGGATAGTCTTGACCTCCTGGGCTCAAGCCATCCTCCTGACTTAGCCTTCTGAGTAGCTGGGACCATAGGCGTGTGCCACCATGGCCGGCTAATTTTTTTTTTATCTTTTGTAGCGATGGGTTTCCCTTATGTTGTTCAGGCTGGTCTTGAACTCCTGGGCTCAAATGATCCACCTGCCTCATTCTCCTAAAGTGTTGGGATTACAGGCATGAGCCACTGTGCCAGGTCAGTCTTTTGCTTTTAAAGCAGCATTCCTGGGGTGGGGGTGGAATAGGCTCAATAGATGTCCCAGTTGTCTGCAAATGAGCTGTTTTTGCCTCTCTAAGCAGAGGTGGTCTCCAGAGGCAGGTGGCTGCATCCCTAGAACACCTGGGGCCAGGAGAGCCCTGACCACATGGGAGGCAGAGGCAGCAGGAGGCATGAGGAACTAGATTGCTTTGCCTGTGCTCTGCTAAATACCTGGGAGTGGCAGGGGCTGTGCGGACAGCTAGAGAGGGGAACAGAGCTAGAGACGGAGCACAGCTAGAGATGGAGCACAGCTGGAGACAGAGCAGAGCTAGAGAGGGGAACAGAGCTAGAGACGGAGCACAGCTAGAGATGGAGCACAGCTAGAGACAGAGCAGAGCTAGAGAGGGGAACAGAGCTAGAGATGGAGCAGAGCTAGAGAGGGGAACGGGCCCTGTGCCATTTAAGGTCTCGCTGAAGCCTCCTTGCCCCTCAGCTGGAAAGCCCTGGAGAGTCATGGTAAAGCTGCAATGCTGGCATGTTCTGTGAGAAACCTCCCAACTGTGCCTTGTGCACAGCAGCTGCTCAGCAAACACGCGTTTCCTTTTCTTCTTGACCCAAACGGCAATTTTAGCAGTTACTTGATGGAATAGGCATTCCTGCTGCCTTTTCATCAGGAAGGACACTGAAGACTTAGAATCGAGACTTGCCCAGGAGTGCACAGAAGGCTGGGGGTCGAGCCTGGACTGCAGCCCAGGCCTTCTGACTCTCATCTGTGCTTTTCAGGCCTATCACCATATATGCATGTGAAGATATCCCAGCCCAGATAATCACTGTTCCTATAAAGTGCTGATCAGGTTCACCCAGAATGTCCCTCTAATGTTTATAAACATCACGAACAATGGATGAACTGAAATGTAATCACCCAAGTGACTCCTTCAGATACAATCTGAAAAGACACACTTATAATTACTCTTCTCCCTTTGGGGGCCCTGCCTCCTTTTGGTCCCAAGTAATCCTCACCAACTCCTTTAGACAACAGCTAAAATGTTAAGTGTACAAAAGGTGGCTTTCTAGCACTTGAACACTTAATTGTGGTACTTTAAGAAGTAAATCTGCTATGAAAAATCTCAGCTAACATTCACTTTTTGGGAGTTAATCTTACCAGAAAAGTTCATAAAGTGAATTCTGTTTTTCTAAAATGGCAAGATACTTTATTTGTAAGATCTCGTTACTTTAACACTGCATTGTTAGGTGTGATTTTTGACATCCCAGTAAAGCAAAGCCATAATCTCACCAGATGCCATTTAACTTATGATGTATTTTATCAGATCTTATTTTATACAGTATATTCAAGCTTAATATAGATTCTATAGCCCTGGGAACTGTTAGTTTTCAGGACTGCAGAATTATATTGTCTGAGCTTGTGGTGCAAATCCCAGTACAGAGATTTCAAATCAGTGAGTCTTGGAGTCCGAGTATTATCATCGTGAACTTTTTAGCTCAGTTCATAGGAGGCCACAACCAGAACACCAGAGTCATGGCTGTGATTCCATCGATTTCCTGTAGCTCGTGAGCTAAGTCCACATACCTCAGTGGGGACCCTGGGACAGGTGATCCCACTGGAGCCAGCACCACTCCCAGAAATCCAAGCAGAACGCGAGCTGTATGAAGAGTTGACCAGCAGTTCTCATGCAGGCCACACATTAGCAACACCTGGGGGAGTTTTTTAAGAAACACCCATGACAGCCGGGCATGGTGGCTCATGCCTGTAATCCCAGCACTTTGGGAGGCTGAGGTGGGCAGATCACCTGAGGTCAGGAGTTTAAGACCAGCCTGGCCAACATGGCAAAACCCTGTCTCTACTAAAAATACAAAAATTAGCCAGGTGTGGTGGTGGGCACTTGTAATCCCAGCTACTTGGGAGGCTGAGGCAGGAGAATTGCTTGCACCCGGGAGGAGGAGGTTGCAGTGAGCTGAGATTGTGCCACTGCACTCCAGCCTGGGTGACAGAGCAAGACTCTGTCTCAAAAAAATAAAATAAAATAAAAGAGCAAGTCATATCTTACGTGGATGGCAGCAGGCAAAGAGAGCTTGTGCAGAGAAACTCCTGTTTTTAAAATCATCAGATCTTGTGAGATCTATTCACTATTACAAGAACAGCATGGGAAAGGCCCACCCCCATGATTCAATCATCTCCCACTGGGCCCCTCCCACAATACATGAGAATTATTTATGGGAGCTACAAGATGGGATTTAGGTAGGGACACAGAGCCAAACCATATCATTTTGCCCTGGCCCCTCCCAAATCTCATATCTTCACATTTGAAAACCAATCATGCCTTCCCAACAGTCCCCCAAAGTCTCAACTCATTTCAGCATTAACTGAAAAGTCTACAGTCTAAAATCTCATCCCAGAGAAGGCAAGTCCCTTCCACCTATGAGCCTGTAAAATCCAAAGCAAGTTAGTTACTTCCTAGATACAATGGGGGTACAGGCATTGGGTAAATACAGCCATTCCAAATGGGAGAAATTGGCCAAAATAAAGGGGCTTCAGGCCCCATGCAATTCCGAAATCCAGCAGGACAGTGAAATCTTAAAGCTCCAAAATGATATCCTTTGACTCCATGTCTCACATCCAGGTCACACTGATGCAAGAGGTGGGTTCTCATGGTCTTGGGTAGCTCTGTCCCTGTGGCTTTAAAAGATACAGCCTCCCTCCTGGCTGCCTTCACAGGCTGGTGTTGAGTATCTACAGCTTTGCCAGGCACAGGGTGCAAGATGTCAGTGGATCTGGGCTCTGGAGGATGGTGGCCCTCTTCTCACAGCTCCACTAGGCAGTGCCCCAGTAGGGACTCTGTGTGGGGCTCCAACCCCACATTTCCCTTCTGCACTGCCCTAGTGGAGGTTCTCCATGAGAGCCCTGCCCCTGCAGCAAACTTCTGCCTAGACATCCAGGCATTTCCATACATTCTCTGAAATCTAGGCAGAGGTTCTGAAACTCCAATTCTTGACTTATGTGCACTGGCAGGCTCAACACCACATGGAAGCTGTCAAGGCTTGAGACTTGCACCCTCTGAAGCCATGGCCCAAGCTCTGTGTTGGCTCCTTTCAGCCATGGTTGGAGTGGCTGGGACTCAGGGCACCAATTCCCTGGGCTGAACACAGCATGGGGACCCTGGGCTTGGCCCAGGAAACCACTTTTTCCTCCTAGGCCTCCAGGCCTGTGATGGGAAGGGCTGCCAAGACCTCTGACATGCCCTGGAGACATTTTCATCATTGTCTTGGGGATTAACATTCAGTCCCTCTTTACTTATGCAAATGTCTGCAGCCAGCTTAGATTTCTCTTCAGAAAATGGGATTTTCTTTTCTATTGCATTGTCAGGCTACAAATTTTCCAAAGTTTTATGCTCTGCCTCCTCTATAAGGCTGAATGCCTTTACCAGCACTCAAGTCACATCTTGAATGCTTTGCTGCTTAGAAATTTCTTCTCCCAGATACCTTAAATCATCTCTCAAGTTCAAAGTTCCACAAATCTCTAGGGCAGGGGCAAAATGCCGCCAATCTGTTGGCTAAAACATAACAAGAGTCAGCTTTGCTCCAGTTCCCAACAAGTTCCTCATCTCCATCTGAGACCACCTCAGCCTGGACCTTATTATTCATTTCACTATCAGCATCTTTGTCAAACCCATTCAACAAGTCTCTAGGAAGTTCCAAACTTTTCCACACTTTCCTGTCTTCTTCTGAGCCCTCCAAACTGTTCCAACCTCTGCCTGTTACCCAGCTCTGAAGTTGCCTCCACATTTTCAGTTATGTTTTCAGCAGTGCCCCCGACTCAAAAGAGAAGCGATTCTACTGAAGGAGCTCAGCCATCTGGGAGTTCCCATGGCAGACATCTGTTAGGGTCTCACCCTTACCTGCCCCTTGAGGTAGGCCTGGAACATTACTGGGCTCCTTTTCCCACTGCACCTTTGGCACATTCTCTGGTTCTCCCTTGGAGCACGCTCCCTCCAGGACATGTTACAACCCTTTCACCGAAGCCTTCCTGGACAACCGATTCTAAAATGCTGCCTCTATTCATTTAATGTTTATTATAACTCTTCATTTGTTCCACAGAAGTCTTTGTTGATTCCAGACTGCCTTAGGCTATGCTTTGGGGTTTCCAGCCTTGGTGAGTCTTACCTCTTTGTGTAGGAACTGTTTCTACTTCTTTGGAGAAAAGCAGGCCCTCAATTGATGACCACTGAATTGAACTGAAAGACTAGCCAGAGATCAATGTTGAGTTTTAATGTGGATTGTATATTTCCATCATATGACAACACTGTGTTGGTGGGGGTTGGGGCATAGAACAGAGAGGGCAGTTGAGAGTGGCCTCTTTTTATTTTGGGGTGCTTCAGTTTGTCAAGAGACAGACTGTATAAAAAGCATGCATCAGGCTACCAAGTTTGACCAACATGCTTGTGTAAGCTTTCTGCAATATCCAAGGAAAGAAAATGAATTATGTGAATATTAAGAGATGCTCCTGAGAAGTTCAGCTTCTTACCCAAGACAGAGATGGATAGAGGTCAGGCATGAAGGCATTTAAGCTGAAAAAAGGAGGGTTTTTTAGTTGACAGTCAGAAAGTTGCTGGCTGTTAATGGATGCCAGTCATTTGTGTTGGGACTCAGCTGCATTGTTCAGTAAGAATTTCAGTGCAGCGGAGGTGGGCTGAGTACTTCCTGTGCTGGCCAGTGAGCTGGCTGCTGGCGGAGATGTGAAAGAAAGAAGCCACCCTGCCCTCACTGGGCTTCCAGATGGGGAGGTGGTGAAGTGGGGTGGAGATGTGAGGGTGGAATGGAAAGAATGAGAAGTAAAAGGACACTTTGTAATCTGACCCTGCTCCAGCAACTGTGGAAGCGTTTCAGGGTAGACACCTGTGAGGCTTTCCAGCCAAAGTCTGGTGGATACAGATAGGCTGTCCTTGAGAAGGCGGCAGCACATGGTGCTTCTGTCTGAATAGGAGCTTGTGCCAAAGGCCAGTGGTCCCCCCAGACGGTCATGTTCCTTCTTGTCTCTTCATCTATGTGATTCCTTTCCCATGACTGGGAGCGAGTATTTCCTCTGAGCCCACATTCCCTAGGCCTGGCCCTGGCTCCCTGCTAAGACCAGCTTAGCTCCCTCCTCGCAGAGGTTTCCTCTGGGGCCGGTTGATCCCTGGCCTCTCATCCTCGCCAGGCCTTATGTGTCCTCTGCTCCCTGCCTGTGTGCTCTGCAGGGCTCTGCACCCCTTTAGGGTGAGGGTGTTACCATCTTCATCTGCTTCTACTCCATTACTAGCATGTGCACCAGCTCAAGACTTTCTCACTCATAATTCTACTTGCCACAAGACTGTGGAGCTGAGCGGTTAGATTGGAGGGCAGAACTCCAGGCCCACTGTGGCCAGGTCGTCCTGTAATTGCTCTTGGGCTGTGCCTCTCTTGAGTCTCTCCGGGCTGTTCTGTGTGGGAGATGGAAAACTGGATTAGGCCAACCATTGAGGGGACTGGGTGGGCCTGTTGAGGCCATCTGCTCTTGTTGCTCCCTAGAAAGCCATAACTTCTTGATTTCAGAGCTACCTCACCTTGACTGCAGAGGGTTAGCCCTAGGCAATGACTCTGTAATTTCAGGTCCAAAGACACATCTAACAGCTGATGTGACAATGGAGAGCCTCGTGTGTAAACTGAACATGAGTGTGGGCGCACATCTTCCTTACTCAGATCTGAAATGATAGCCAGAGGGGTTTGAGGTGAATGAAACCCTTTGCCCTACACAGAGGTCCCTCTGAGATTCCTGCTGAGCACAGACGGAGACACTTGGTGCCCTTGGGGGCAGCGGATACTATCAGGGAGGGGCCCGTGCATTATTTTCCACCTCTTATCCTCTCTCAGAGTGCTGAGCAGATCACTGCACTGTGCAGGAGTTTTAACGACAGTCAGGCCAACGGCATGGAAGGACCGCGGGAGAGTCAGGATCCTCCTCCGAGGCCTCTGGCCCGCCACCTGTCTGATGCAGACCGCCTCCGCAAAGTCATCCAGGAGCTTGTGGACACAGAGAAGTCCTACGTGAAGGTAAGGGAAGAGCTGGGCATTTATGCATTCGTGCCTCTTTGATGATGGCGAGTGGTATGCTGGCAGAGGTCCCCAGATCACCTCTGCCCAGGACACCTGCCACTCCCCAGGGGGGGACACCTGCTCCTTGAATCAGTGAATTGCTCAAGGAAGGGAGGGGAAGAGTGAGAGGGTGGAAGAGCTGAGGAGACTCAGAAAAAAATTAGATCCTTGGCTTATTTTGTTACCAAGGTAGCTTTCACTATGGAAACAGATGTTCTGGTTTGTCATTTGCAATCTGTGGGAAGGGAGTCTGTACTGGTTTAGTATAAGGGGAGAGAGATCATTTTAGGTGATGAGGAACTTGGGAACAATCTGTACATACGTGACGGCTGATCCAGGCCCCACAGTCCTGGCGGTGGCCCGGGCCAGCCCTGCCTGGTGGTTGTCATCGTGTAGAACTGGGACGCACGCACTAGGTAGTGGTCAGCACGTGGGAATATCCTTGCACCATTATGAAGGGGCAGTTGCCGAGTATCTTGAGTACCCGAAGAATTCATTTATCCATCTCATAAGCCCCCAGTCAGTGGTTTGAGAAAGATTTTATGAAGAATACAGGAGCCTGGGGAGCAGAGTTCTTTTGCTTTGTTTCCTGGAGCTTTGGGACCATTTGAAGCTCACTTCATTTGTCAGTTACTGAAGCAGCGCGGCACGGTGCGGTGGGCTGAGGGTCCAGGCCCGGCTTTGCCTCCGTCTGGCTGTATGGTGGATGGCCCCCTTCAACTCCCTTATTTGGGGTCTGAGACACTCGGTCCCCCTTCTTCTCTAAATGTCTTCCAACTCTGACGTGCTGAGTCCGTGAATTAAGGCTTGGCACACACGTGCGGCTATTACCTTGCTCTGCAAGACAGATCTGAGCTTCCCCTTTTGTTGATGTCACTGTTTTACCAGGACTTCACCTAAGGCCTTATTCACAGGTAGCTTCCCAAAGCCCCTTCTTTTGGCCTCAGAGGGGAGAAAGGAAAGTTAGGAGAGATGACAGTTTAGTTTCATTTTCCATTATGTCTTGTCCTGCATCCAGGGTGTGGAGATGAAGTGAACAGCCAGGCTGTTCAGACTCAAGTTCTGAATAATCCCATCTCCACAGTCACCTTTTTCCAAGTCGCTGTGTGGCGCTGTAGATATTTTGGAAGCTTCAGAGCCCTTCTGACATCTTGAGAATAGTCATGGAGCTCTTGCCCCCAGAGTTAAGGGCAGAGTTGAGAGGAGAATCGATGTCCCTTTTTGGTAATAGTGTTGCTAGAATTTCCTGTTAGGCCACGCTGTACCGGGAGGGTCATTTCAGTGACAGGCTGGCAGAGTACTCAGATGGTGTCATGGGGGAAGTAGACAAGGACCGACTCTCCCTTCTCTCTGCAAGAAACCTGCACTTTGTTTTCTTAGGGCCCCCTGGGTTGCAGCCCTTTGCCCCCGCAGCTCCGCGCGGACCTGACCTTGCTGCCCAGGAAGTCCTCCCAGGCAGCACCAGCCTGTGAGGCATGACTGCCAGGCCCCAACACCCTCGGACAAAATAACCCACACTTGGCACCTGTTGTGATTCACACACACACCACCGTTTCTTCATTTCTTTTTTGTTGCTGACGTTTAACACAGAATCTTGTTGTTTTTTAACCTGGATCCCCTGCATGCTCCTTGAAATTTTTGACATCTATGTGTTCCCTGAGATATGATTCAGTAACTTCCGTCATCTCCCTTCTCTGAGCGGTCTGGCGTGGAATATGGTGAGGGAAGGCCAGGGAGGTTTTTATGGTGAAAGCATCCATGTCACAGGCCTTGCCTTTTGCTCTCTGAACTAAGGCCAGAAAGTTCTGGGGGTGCTTTGGGCTTTATAAAGCTCTGGGTCTTAGATTCCCCTCTTGGGAAGTGAGGGAGTTATTATAGCTGACTTTGCAGTCAACTGCCTCTAGTATTTTAGGACTCAAAATTCTTCAGAATAAAAGAGAAATCTTTTCTATCACTAAACTATATCCTGGTCTTGCCTTCAAATTATTATTATTATTATTATTTTGGAGATGGAGTCTCGCTCTGTCACCCAGGCTGGAGTGCAGTGGCATGATCTTGGCTCACTGCAACCTCCACCTCCTGACTTCAAGAGATTCTCCTGCCTCAGCCTCCTGAGTAGCTGGGACTACAGGCACCCGCCACCACACCCAGCTATTTTTTTTTCTTTTTTTAGTAGAAACAGGGTTTCACCATGTTGGCTTGGCTGGTCTTGAACTCCTGACCTCAGGTGATCCACCCGCCTCTGCCTCCCAAAGTGCTGGGATTACAGGCATGAGACACCATGCCCGGCTTTGGCTTCAAATTATTAAACAAAATCTTTCGCTCATGGGTTTTGTAACTGCAGTCTACTCCCACTATACTGTCCTGCTGGAACCTCGTTTGCAAGAGACCCAAATATGGCTTAGAGTTTAGCCATTAGAGCTGCAGCTCTGTGGGAGTTTTTTATTGCCTTTGAATATGTGAGTTTGAGATTCTGTGAATCAGTCAACCCCAAAGTTGAAGGGCTCCCCAGATCTTGACCCTCCCAGCTCCATGCTGGACCTCTCACTGTGCTCCCTGAGGCAGAAGAGGCCAGGAGCTGGGGTGCACCTGACACCAGTGCCACCCAGACCCCCTTCCTCTGCAGGGAAGTGAGTGCCCCTGCTGCAGTGGCCTGAAGAAAGGGTGTTTCTGTCACCAAGACACTTACCTAAGCAGAGGGAATGATCGAGCTGTAAAGGTGTGGAATCCAGCTGTTGCCTGTATTGTGATATTAAACTCTTTGAATTAGGTGAGCAATAATCACTACTTTTGGGGTCAGGAATTTCAACAAAGGCTGGGTGTGGTGGCTCACGCCTGTAATGCTAGCACTTTGGGAGGCCAAGGCAGGAGGATCACCTGAGGTCAGGAGTTCGAGACCAGCCTGACCAACATGGTGAAACCCTGCCCCTACTAAAAATACAAAAATTAGCTGAGTGTGGTGGAGCACACCTGTAGTCCCAGCTATGTGGGAGGCTGAGGCAGGGGAATCTCTTGAACCCAGGAGGCAGAGGTTGCAGTGAGCTGAGATCATGCCACTGCACTCCAGCCTGGGTGACAGAGCAAGACTCCATCTCAAAAAAAAAAAAAAAAAAAAAAAAAGAATTTCAACAAGGCATAAACTTCATTATCCTGATGCGAGCCTTGGGAGCTGCTGCCAGGTTGCTGCTACCCAAATCTCATGGGTATTTTGGAGACTAAAGCGTTGAAGACACTTTCTTCTATTTTCTTTCAGGATTTGAGCTGCCTCTTTGAATTATACTTAGAGCCACTTCAGAATGAGACCTTTCTTACCCAAGATGAGGTAAATAAAATCACCTTCCTTCTGTCCAGTGATCCACAGGTTAGTCTCTGTTTGCCTTTTAGCAGAACTCCTATGAGAGTATCTCTGCTGATCCCAAAAGAACATCCCAAGACTTAACGGTCTTCTGAGAGTCCCAGGCATAGCCTCCTCCTAAACCACTGCTGTGGCCTCGGCTGCATAACCCAGTGGCAGAGTGTTTACAAAGGCAGAGGGACGGTTATGGTCTTTTTGAGGTAGAAGAGAGTGTGATCAGAAATTCCTTTTCAATACATACCTTTGTAATGTGAAACCACATAATTAGTTCTACTGACTTACATTTTTCTTAATTTGAATTCTGAGAATTTTACATCCACTTAAAAATTTACTGTAGTAATAGAGAATTATGGGGGATGGAGCTGTGAAACTTTCTATGTATAAGCCATATCCCATAATGAATGTGCTGTCTTCTTAAAGGATTTACTTTCTGTCTGCTTTTCCGTGAAGAATTTCCTTGTGATTTATTTGTGGGCCTAAGAGTTAGCGTGGTGTCCTGAACTTCATGGCTAATCCCCTCATTTCAAATCCTGATCTTCACATAGATGGAGTCACTTTTTGGAAGTTTGCCAGAGATGCTTGAGTTTCAGAAGGTGTTTCTGGAGACCCTGGAGGATGGGATTTCAGCATCATCTGACTTTAACACCCTAGAAACCCCCTCACAGTTTAGAGTAAGTATCTCAGATTTAGGCTTAAAGTAAAAATACGTGGCTATGGTGCACAATTCTCTCATGAGAAAGAATTTCTTGTCCTGTGACTATTGACTATTTATTGTCCTGTGACTATTTCCTTGCACCGTTTTCCTCTGTCAGGTGGTAAAGGAAGGCTGCATTTTTTTTTTTGTTTTTCCTGGCGCAGGTGCTTTTGGTAGTCAGAAGTCCGGCAGCACCTCCCGCCTGGTTGTTGACCACGCACGTGCTCTTTTCTCAGCTGCTGTGAAGGATATCCAGGGTGGTTGCTTCTGAAACCAGAGCTCCTACCCTGTGTGCCCAATCCTTCTTCCCCGTGGTCATGTGGATCTGGGATTAAGAGAATAGGTTTCTAATTGCTGGGCTCAAGCCCTCTCTTCTATGAAGCACCAGTGCTCCATAGCATCCGTGTAAGCCGCAGTGTGGCAGGAAGCCCCTCCAAGGGGACCTGCAACCATGCAGACAGCACCACTCTCCCCAAGCAATGCAGAGTTGGCTTTATTAGTGAACCTCTCGGATTGTTTACATCCCACCTTGTCAGCTGTATTTTTATAGAACTTTCTTTGTTTCTTGTCCTTGGATTGCACACTGTCAGTAGGCTCTGCCGCTGGAAACTTTGCAGTCAAGCTAGAGACCTGCCAGGGGAGCGCCTGGGCTGTTCCCCACCTCCTGTGTGGATGGAGCAGGTCTGAACTTCTCCAAGGCATTAGTGCTATGGAATCTGACAGAAGCCATGGGGCCGTCAAATGCCATAAGCCAGCACGCATTGATTAAACCATGTCTGATTTGACTTTCCCCTCTGCCCTTCTAGAAATTACTGTTTTCCCTTGGAGGCTCTTTCCTTTATTACGCGGACCACTTTAAACTGTACAGTGGATTCTGTGCTAACCATATCAAAGTACAGAAGGTTCTGGAGCGAGGTAAGTTGCTTATGCCTTTTATAGTTTTTTTTTTTTTTTGCATTTTTAACTGTTAGTAAAGGGTAAATCTGTATTTAACAAGTAGAGAGTAAGTACAATTTTGATGTATTAAGGTCCATCCTTGACCTTGACAGTGACAAATATTAAAGGGAAAGGTTTCTGTTTCTGTCAGTTAATTAGTAGCTGGGAACAAGTATGCCTAAGAGCAGAGATGTTGCTTTGCCATGTGTCACTTTGCTGTCAGTTACATCTGGATTCTTTTCTTGCCAAATTCCTTTCTCTAAAAACTTGCAACCCCAAAACCTAGATGGGAGTAGAAAGAAATGCATGCTATGGTTTTTTTTTTTTTCCTTGTTAATCTTCTTAAGCCTGAGGAGCCACAACAGCCTACCATCAAACTCACAAGAAGTGTGTCAGCTGAAAGTAAAGTTTCTCTGGTGCAACTGGAAAGAGCTCACATTTCCCAAAGGTTGCTCTTCGGTGTTTCTCTCTGCGTGGGCCTGGAGGGCACCTGGAGGTTTATCCTGACGCCCTTAGTGCTCATTCATGTCCACGGATGCAGCTCTGCCATTGGATTTTAATCCAGAACGTCATGATATCCCAGAAGAAAAGCCCCACATTTAAAAAGTGGGGTCTTAGAGTGCTTCAAATGAGCAAGACCCAGCCCAAATCCATCTTCTCCAGTTGCTTTAGACAGTTGCTGAACTCTGTTGTCATTTCCTCCCACAAACACCCTCTTTTAAATTAAATTTAATTAATTAATTAATTTTAAAAATGTAAAAATGTTCATAGAAATGGGTCTCACTGTGTTGCCCAGGCTGGTCTCAAACTCCTGGCCTCAAGTGATCCTCCTATCTAGGCCTCCCAAAGTGCTGGGATTATAGGCATGAGCGACCACGCCTGGCCCACAAGCACCTTTGTATTGACAGTCTGTAGTACAGTGAAAGCATACCAATGTACTTGTCAATACATATTGACAGTCAGTGCAGTACAGTGAAAGCATACCAATGGCTTGCTCCGTTCCTCCTTTGTCATAAAGAAGAGGGGTCCTGTCACCACCTACTTGGCCTGGTAATCACATTCAAAATGGTATTGCATCTCCTAGAATGTTGTAGATTTTGATCTTACAACACAATCCCAAATAAGGGTGTATCTTCCTTCAGAGTAGCTGCATTCCAAGCAACTGGGCATCCAGTGCCAACTGGTGGAATCCAAGTAGCACTGGTGTATCTGCTGGTACCCAAACCAAATGCACCTGGATTCCTACACACACCCTTCATGGCACTCAGACAAAGGGGCAGTTTTCACTGCCAGAGAGGGTCCTACTGCCATGCCTGGTGGAAGGGAGCTGTGGCTCTAGGTATGCAAAAGGTGAATCTGCTTGGAGCTGTGGAGTGAAGGCTGTAGGCTGCAGGCTGCGGTGCCTGTCACCTTACTTTACAGGAGAAAAGATACTGCTTTCCAGATAGCCCTTAAGTGTACAGAATACAAATAAGCAACAACTAGAGTGAGGCCAGTGGGAAAAACACTGGTTTATTTTCCTTTATGAAATTTTTGTGGGTATGGTGTAGGGTCTGGATAACATTGCTTAATGGCTTTTTTGATGTTTTTTTTGAGATGGAGTCTCACTTTGTTGCCTAGGCTGGAGTGCAGTGGCACGATCTTGGCTCACTGCAACCTCCACCTCAGGAGTTCAGGTGATTCTCCTCCCTCAGCCTCCTGAGTAGCTGGGATTACAGGTGCCCACCACCACGCCCGGCTAATTTTTGTATTTTTAGTGGAGACGGGTTTCACCATGTTGGCCAGGCTGGTCTCGAACTCGTGACCTCAGGTGATCTGCCCGCCTCAGCCTCCCAAAGTGCTGGGATTACGGGCGTGAGCCACTGCACCTGGCCACGCTTCATGGCTTTTAATGAATTGTTTGAAACTCACTTTTTAGGCCACCTATAACAATATTTCTCATGGGTATGCATGAAATGTGTCTTTAAAGTCAGACATTCCTGCATTTTGAGTCGGTGTTAGTCTTTGGGGCGCAGCCTGCATTCCATCCTCGGAAGCTTCCAGCACTCCAGGGCTCTGTCAGGGCTGTGAGGCGGAATCCCACGCTGACAGCTGGGTGCCTGACCCACTGATGTGTTGGGGTTTTCATTAAAGAATGGCATGAGGAGGACTATAGAAATAGATGATCTATAAATGTTAAAAGAGAAATGAAGAATTTAATTCACCCCACTGTGCTCTTCTGAGGTCTTTTATCCATCTGCTTGTAGCTAAAACTGACAAAGCCTTCAAGGCTTTTCTGGACACCCGGAACCCCACCAAGCAGCATTCCTCCACGCTGGAGTCCTACCTCATCAAGCCGGTTCAGAGAGTGCTCAAGTACCCACTGCTGCTCAAGGAGCTGGTGTCCCTGACGGACCAGGAGAGCGAGGAGCACTACCACCTGACGGGTGAGGAGGCGGCGGCACCTCCGGGCGAGGGCCTGCACAGGGCGGCGAGGGGCTGCCAGCCGTGCCCTGGGCCTGACAGCTCACCTCTTCCTCGCCTAGTGGCACGTCCTAAGTCACTTTTCAGTTCTGCGATGGTTAATCTTAGGTTTCACGTGAATATGTGAAACTAGCTAGGCGTCTGGTCACTCCTTTAGAGCTTACAAAATACTTGGGTAAAAATGATCTCATCCGGGTAGCGCCATACCCCTCCTATGCAGGGATGATTCTGTCTTCACTCTCAAAATAAGTAAATTACCTCAGGTCACGTGGCTGTGAAACAGTGCCGCTGGAACTGAAAATAAGGCCTATTTTCCTACCACTTGGTTAAGTTTTGTGGGGTCCGCCGCCCGAGCTGCTGGTCGGATTTGTTGGGTGAGGCTCCACCTTGTGGAGATCTCTGAGCAGAGCTCGGCTTCAAAACCAAACTCCCAATGATGGGTTATGCTTTCAAGTCGCTGCTGGTGTGTTACTGTTTGAACCTCTGAAATTACTGGCCTGAGACACAATTTGTCAAAAACACAAAGCCTTGCAGTTTGATAGTAAATAGAGGATCCTTAAAGAGGGGCTTTATTTGGGTTGGAGATAGTGATTTGTTCATATGTTGAAACTAGGAGGTCCAATTAAACCACAGGTGATAAAATTTATGGGGAGAGAGGCTTATTAACACTTTAGTATTACTGAATAATAAATACTAAGAAGAGCGTAAATTAAACTGGCTTTTTTTCCATGACAAGCATACTTTGGTATCAAAATCAACAAGAGGAAAGCATTTTTGTATGACAGTTAAATTCTATAAGTAAATAATACAAATTATGTTCAGAATTCATACTATTTAAAAACTTCATTTTGTATTAAGATGATCTTTAGAAGGGTTTGATTTAAAAACTTCCTTCCAAACTTCCCTCCAGATAGAATTAAAATGCTGAATTGGGAGAAAAAAAAGTATAAAGAATACTGAATTTAGAAGTGACCTAAAATTTTGCTTTTTGGCTTTTATAAAATAATGTATCTCTCATATTCCCTCGCGAAAGTTATGAACATATACCATATATAAATGCAAACAATTGTTCTGTCAGTCAGTCATGTACTGGGGTGTTTTTAAGTTCCATTTAAACCTACTAGATCCGGGTTCCCAGAAGGGCAAGCCAAACTCGAGAGCTGGTGCCCTAAGCCCAGTCAGGCTTGGGTTTGAAGCCTGGCTCCATTCTTGTGCTTTCCTCTCTGGAACTCTGGCAGAATATCCTGCACTCACTTTTCTCATCTGTAAAATGGGATGGTTTAGTCTTTGAGTTATTGCGGGCACTAAATGAGATGATTCACAGAAATCACCTGTCGTGATCCTTGCTAAGTAGAAAGTGCTCCAGAAATGTCAGTTGTTGTTATTAGTGATACTTTTCACTGATACTCTGTCTCATTTCAAAAAGAATTTGAAGTAGGAGATAATTTTGCTGTTCTTCATTCTAAGGGCTGGGCTACAGAGGGCTGTTGTGACTTATTCTGAATGTAATGCTCCTGCTAGTGGGTACTGGTCTGGAATCCTGAGTTGAATCTTGACTCCATTCATTATTACTGTTGGATAGAATCTAAAACAAATAACAGTTATGAAATAAATATGATTTCATATCTTGCAGAAGCACTAAAGGCAATGGAGAAAGTAGCGAGCCACATCAATGAGATGCAGAAGATCTATGAGGATTATGGGACCGTGTTTGACCAGCTAGTAGCTGAGCAGAGCGGAACAGAGAAGGAGGTCCGTGAGGCATCTGCACCCTGGGAGCCTAGTGCATGTGGTGTGGGGTCTGTAGGTGACCTTCTAGATAGGCTGCCCTGTCAGGACTTTCCTGGAGGAGAAAATGCCTAAGATTTTTCTTGATAACAATGTGTCTAATGAACTACACAATTTACATATAGACATATCATAAAATTCATTACACTGGTTTAAAATATAACCTTATGTTCACATTGTCTGGAACATCCATGGAGGGTGAGAGCTGGCAGAGGGTGGGGTGGAGAAAGGACATGGGAACTGGCATGTGGAGTCTGGGGCTTTTCCTTTTTGATTTTGCCTTTTTTTTTTTTTTTTAACATCAAATATTGGTGGTTACCTGCTTACTTATAAAACTAGTCCAAGCAGGATTTGACATTTTCTGTATTTTTCCTTTTTATCTGATTGCTTAATTTAGAATCTTGTGCTTCTAAAGCCAGCATGCAGGAAGTAGCATAGTTTAGGGAGAAAATGGCAGGAACAGGAAAGAGCTGGAGATCAGTCCTTCACTCTGGCCAGTTTCAATGCTGGTGCTCTTTTATCAGCAGCCCGAATGGAGCTCAGAGGTGATGGATGTACTAGATCCCAGGCGAAAGCTTACAAAAGGCACTCTGGAAGAACCACGAACACTGGTAGAGTTCATCTTATGGAAATTGAGTTGGTCACAAGGCATGTCTCACCTACATGTGCGTGCATTGGAGCAAAATGCCTTCACCTTTATGTTATTCATCAGACACTTGGGTGCTTAACTCATATTTTCAAAAGCTCCACTGTTTAAGGCCCCATGTTTACAGGTATCATAAAAATTAAACCAGCTGTGCTTGCATTTTAGCAATGACTGTGTGTACATCACTATCTAACAAGAGATCATCTAGCCTGGGATTTCCGTATCTTCCTTACCTCCTGTTTTCACAATCTAGGTAACAGAACTTTCGATGGGAGAGCTTCTGATGCACTCTACGGTTTCCTGGTTGAATCCATTTCTGTCTCTAGGAAAAGCTAGAAAGGACCTTGAGCTCACAGTATTTGGTTAGTATTCCATTCAGAAGAATGCAGACTGAACAGAGGCTGGGATTACGGAAGAACTTCACTAGCCGCACCAGTCCAGCTCACTCCTGAGCTCCAGGAGTCAGAATTGCTATAATGGTTGGGGACTTAACAGGGCCAGCCCCCAACTATTTGAAACTCCGGCATTGCTCTGCATCCTCATTATCTTGTTCTCCCTTCTGCTGCTTGGCTCAGGCCAAGTGTTACAGGAACAGATCCCTGAGGCTATTTTGAAACCTGCTATCTTTTTCTTTTTCTTTTTTTGAGACGAGGTTTTGCTCTTGTTGCCCAGGCTGGAGTGCAATGGTGTGATCTCTGCTCACTGCAACCTCCACCTCCCAGGTTCAAGCGATTCCCCTGCCTAAGCCTCCTGAGTAGCTGGGATTACAGGTGCTCGCCACCAGGCCCGGCTGATTTTTGTATTTTTAGTAGAGATGGGGTTTCACCATGCTGGCCAGACTGGTCTCGAACTCCTGACCTCAGGTGATCCACCTGCCTCAGCCTCCCAGAGTGCTGGGATTACAGGCATTAGCCACCGTGCCTGGCCAGAAACCTGCTATCTTAATAGTCTGCTGTATTTCAAATGTTTTAATTCTGAGAGTTGGGAGAACAAGTGACAGTATATTGTCACTGAGATGAACACAGTGTCCTCAGCTTTCAATAAAACAAAGAGTTTAAAAAAGCCAAGATCAACTTCTAATAGTAGCTTTTAAATAAGCAGGTGCTTCTGCATAGTTCAAATATGAGCGAAAGGGAAGTACCATTTATTCACTCATGTTGGCAGAGTGAGGTCTTAGAGACTCATACGTTTGAAGAGCGTTACTGTTAAGACATTCAGCTCTAGTTTAACCTTGGAAGAGTTTGCATAAAATAAAGACTTTCTTTCTCTTTTCCTTTCTTTAGTTTTTAAGAGAGCCGTCATACTGGTTTATAAAGAAAACTGCAAACTGAAAAAGAAATTGGTAAGGCAAAAATTCATTTTAATTTAAGCTACCTTTTCATAGCTGTATCTTCCTATTAACGTTGAACTGAAAAGCCCACTGAGCACCAAGGCTGGGCTGACTGATACTGCTTACTCTGAGGGTAACTAACCCCATCACATACTGAGAGCGTTTCTGAGTCTCCCCATGAAAGATGTCTGTTTTAAAAGAAGATGTACAGCTGGGCACGGTGGCTCATGCCTGTAATCTCAGCACTTTGGGAGGCTGAGGCTTGAGCCCAGGAATTTGAGACCAGCCTGGCCAACATGGTGAAACCCTGCCTCTACCAAAAATACAAGTAACTGGGTGTGGTAGCACGTGCCTGTAGTCCCAGCTACTCGGGAGGCTGAGGCAGGAGGATCAATTGAGCCCAAGAGGTGGAAGCTGCAGTGAGCCTTGATCATGCCACTGCATTCCAGTCTGTGCGACAGAGTGAGACCCTGTCAATAAATACATAAATAAGTAAATAAAGTAGATAAATACTCATATGGGGGCCTACATAGAACATCGACTTTTATATCCCTGAAAATGGCCCATGTTTGTTCCATAAACATAGTCTGTGAAACTTTGGTTTATTTTCAAATGCCTTTACCTTCACTCAGAAAAAAACAAAGCCTAGCTGTGGATACCATATGCCATTGGTTTACCATTCAGAGGCAGCATCAGGGCGTGGAAGCCTTGGCTGCTGTTCTTGCTTTGAGACCTGTAACTGCTTCTGAACCACAACTCCGCCTCCGCACCTTCCCTAGCATGTGAGGTCTTTGAGAACTGGGTGCGTAGCTGATTGACTTCTGTGCCCTGAACACCCACATGGCTGCTCGGAGACTCGCCCACAGGGAGAACATAAACTTCTATTCACTGTGCACACATCCTCCCTCAGTGACAGCTTCCCTAACACTTTTCTTGGTGGGCCTTCATGTTACAGCCCTCGAATTCCCGGCCTGCACACAACTCTACTGACTTGGACCCATTTAAATTCCGCTGGTTGATCCCCATCTCCGCGCTTCAAGTCAGACTGGGGAATCCAGCAGGTAACTGTTTCGTGCAGTACGATGCCAGAAAAAGCATTTTAGTAGACTTAACTGTGGAATGTAAATTAAGAAAGGACCTTGGGGATAATTTTTGGTGCCTTTTATTTTATAGACAAGGAAAATGAGGACAAGAGAGGTTGTTTTGATGTTCCTTAGCAGACTTCTGGGAGAAACTAAATGCTGGTGGATAGCTTTTTCTTTGCCAAATGCCTTTCATTGTTTCCTTATTTTCCCTATCAATAGTTTTCAACATTTTCCTTTCTGCCTTGATACCCTAAAATGTGTTAGAAAAACAAAGATCCACAAATTTATGTTTTTACAAATTTAGAATACAGCAGAAAATTCCTTAAGGTTAGGTAGTACTGTAGGTGATATAAAAAGAAAAAAATCTTTGACTCTGGAAAATGTTCAGAGATCCTTCCAGAGTAACCTTGTTTTGGTGACAGGTATCTGGTGACAGAAGAGGCCAGCAGGCTGAGTCATGCAGTGACCTGCTGGGCTTCTGTTTAACTTTTGTCAGAAGTGCTTATGTTTTCGAGAAAATGACCACATTTGGGGCAGGCCTCTTTTACCTCAAGTACCCCAGCTCCTGTTCCTTCCAAGGAAAGGGCAAAACTGCAAAGGAGGTTGAAGAATAGGATCCACTGAATCTCCTTTTCCCCAGAGAGGGGCTCCAGAGAGAGGGTGAAGGCAGTTCAGATGGAGGAAAATCTGCAGCAGGAAATGTAAAAAGTAACCAAAAGGCATTTCAGTTCTTGTAACTGTGAAAATCATACATAGAACAAGCCACAGAAGAAAATGAGCCAGGACTGGGAATATTAGACTTTCTTAACTGATGAGATTTAAACTTTACAAGTGTTCTTAACCACAGCATTTTGGGCAAAGTTGTAGACTCTTGTTTCCATTTCCTTTTACATAGGGACAGAAAATAATTCCATATGGGAACTGATCCATACGAAGTCAGAAATAGAAGGACGGCCAGAAACCATCTTTCAGTTGTGTTGCAGGTATGACTGACTTCCAAAGATTAAAACCAACAGAAATAACATAGAATTATGTCTCTTAAGGGAATTTATATTTAGTGCCCTCCTGAATTTTGATGACATCAGGGTCATACTCCCCATCCTCCGAAAAAGGCAACTGAGGCCGCTAGTAGGAGACTATGTTGATTAAATAAATATCAAAATCTTAAGAGTGATCAATTCTCACCTCCTTCTGTACGGGAGGCCACATGGCACTGCTGTTGGGTGGCTGGCTGGCAGCCTGGTCCAGCAGGTGCAAGGCACAGGAACACAGGCGGGCGTGGAATGGAAGCACGATGAACACTGTGGACACTTCTGCTGTTTTCTCTCCCCCCCCACCCAGTGACAGTGAAAGCAAAACCAACATTGTTAAGGTGATTCGTTCTATTCTGAGGGAAAACTTCAGGCGTCACATAAAGTGTGAATTACCACTGGAGAAAACGTGTAAGGATCGCCTGGTACCTCTTAAGAACCGAGTTCCTGTTTCGGCCAAATTAGGTGAGAATTTTGCTAGCCTTGTGTTTATTCAACAAAATATTATGAGCTTCTGAAAAGGATATATGCTCTTGTAACATAGCTGTGACTTTTCACTTTGTAAGTCATCGAGGTACCTTTATCTCCTTTTAAGAAACCTAAACATGCCTCTTGCTCCCAGACATTCTACTGTAAAATACAGCCACCCCCAACCCCCAGTCCCTTGTCTTCCTACCCACTGACATAGTCCAAATGTACGATTTTGTTTCTTCCACTAAGATGTGCATGGGTCCAGGGACTTTGTTTTCCTCACTGCTGTATTCCCAGTGCTCAGAACAGTGCCAGGCATCCTGAAGGTCAATGCTGAATGAAGATCAAGAACCTTACACAGAGGGTCTCCACCTTCTGATGGTTCAACCTACAATTTTTCAATTTACCGTGGTGTGAAAGTGACACACATTCAGTAGAAATCGTACTTCAAGTACCCAGACAACCATTCTGTTTTTTTGCTTCTAGTGCAGCATTCAATACATTTCATGAGATACTCAACACTTAATTATAAAACAGGCCTTGTGTTCTGCCCAACCATAGGCTAATGTAAGTGTTCTGAGCACACTGAAGGCAGGCTAGGCTAAGCCGCAGTGGTTAGTAGGTACATTAAATGCATTCTCAACTTTCCATATTATCAACTTAACAATGGGTTGATTGGGATGTAATGCCATCTAAGTTAAGGGGCCTCTTATACTCGTTCTTAATCGATAAGGCACCAAGTAAGCATTTCAAATCACGTTGTTCTTTCTGCTTGTTTCTAAAATTTCAGCTTAAGTTTTCAGAACCTTATTTCTACATTAACTATTTTGTTATTATCTTTCTTGTTTTTAGGCTTAGAAAATGTAAAACTTCGCTTTTTCATGTCAAATCAGTGTGACCTCTTCAGATCTACCACATATTTACTATTTTCTCCATTGTCAAAATAAACTGGCCATCAAAATAACATGCTGTTATTACTTGTAGAAACACCAAAACTGAGAACTCCCTTCCTTCTTTCAATCCAAGAGAACAGAACTACACACACACACACACACCTATAACATAAAATTTCAGAAAGTTGGTTTGAAATTCCAGCAGAGACAGTTCTCATATGAGAGATAAAGAGCATTTTCTAGGCTGGGCATGGTGGCTCATGCCTGTAATCCCAGCACTTTGGGAGGCCAAGGCAGGTGGATCCCTTGAGCTCTTGAGAACAGGAGTTTGAGACCAACCTGGGCAACATGGCAAAACCCCATCTCTACAAAAAAATATAAAAATTAGCCGGGCGTGATCATGCGCACCTATAGTCCCAGCTACTCAGGAGGCTGAGATGGGAGGATCACTTGAGCCCAGGAGGCGGAGGTTGCAGTGAGCAGAGATCACACCACTCACTGCACTCCAGCCTGGGTGGCAGAGCAAGACACTGTCTAAAAAAAAAAAAAAGGGGGGGGGGGAGGGGCATTTTCTACTTTTAATTGAGCAGCAAGGGAAATCCACAAGGTGAGAAGATGCATAGGAATATGGTGTGATCTTCATGATCAAATTACAAAGCACCTTAGTGAAAGAAAGGAGCCTAGATTTATTACCAATTAACTTTTCAACTTACTCATTGGCAAAATAAGAATCTTAGCCCATGTAGTAGTTTCTAGTGTCTAGTTCTATCTACATAATTGAGCTCTGGTAATCTAAAAATGCTGAATTGCCTAACAACTGTAAACCTAAGTCAAAAATGTCCATGTTTTCAGTAGCTACATTTTTGCCTAATTACCAGGATAGTTGCTAACTGAAGTCATATCATAAAATAAAATCTTAATGTTAAATCTTACACAAGCTTTGAGGCAAACATTACACATTGTGTAACCTGTTTCTGTATCACAGCGAAATGTGTTTTTCTCACTGTAGCTTCATCCAGGTCTTTAAAAGTCCTGAAGAATTCCTCCAGCAACGAGTGGACCGGTGAGACTGGCAAGGGAACCTTGCTGGACTCTGACGAGGGCAGCTTGAGCAGCGGCACCCAGAGCAGCGGCTGCCCCACGGCTGAGGGCAGGCAGGACTCCAAGAGCACTTCTCCCGGGAAATACCCACACCCCGGCTTGGCAGATTTTGCTGACAATCTCATCAAAGAGAGTGACATCCTGAGCGATGAAGATGATGACCACCGTCAGACTGTGAAGCAGGGCAGCCCTACTAAAGACATCGAAATTCAGTTCCAGAGACTGAGGATTTCCGAGGACCCAGACGTTCACCCCGAGGCTGAGCAGCAGCCTGGCCCGGAGTCGGGTGAGGGTCAGAAAGGAGGAGAGCAGCCCAAACTGGTCCGGGGGCACTTCTGCCCCATTAAACGAAAAGCCAACAGCACCAAGAGGGACAGAGGAACTTTGCTCAAGGCGCAGATCCGTCACCAGTCCCTTGACAGTCAGTCTGAAAATGCCACCATCGACCTAAATTCTGTTCTAGAGCGAGAATTCAGTGTCCAGAGTTTAACATCTGTTGTCAGTGAGGAGTGTTTTTATGAAACAGAGAGCCACGGAAAATCATAGTATGATTCAATCCAGATATGGGTTAAATTCCTCATTTTACTTTTAAACTGGTGGTAAAGTGGAAATTGCAAAAAAAAAACAAAAAACAAAAAACTGTTCATTCCTGGGTTTTGTGCAGTATACATTTTCCCACATAATGGTTGTAAAGATTTAAGTTATTTTAATTTATTGTGGATCAGAAACCTAGATGAAACTGGTCAGAATCTGTAAATTACTTAGTTTATATCCACTTTGAGCAGGTATCAAATGATTTAGGATCCTTAAAATTACATTCTAATAATTATTTTAAGTTATGTGGAAAAAGTAAGGCTGGGGAAGTTGTGATTAATAGTTTTCAATCAAAGGGCCATTTTTTAAAATCCTCTGGGCATTTTCTTTCAGCTGTTAGTTTTTGCTTTATTTAAAGCATATTTAAGTTATTTTAATGTGGTTTAGGGGCAAAATGTGCAGATACTTCATTTTTGTAAGATTGTAATAGATGCTGTTTATACTAAACATGTCATATCTATACAGTATATAGTAAAAGAAAGCTTGTACTGTATCTTATTTGATGATATTTATTTTCTCTGCCAAGCTGTATAGTAAAAGGAAAATAAGTAAGTCACATCTGGTCATTGGCATTTGTATCGTCATTCTGTAAAGAAAGACAAAAGAGTACCTATATAAGAAGCTCCACGTAGTGCAAATCGACATCTGGTAGGCTGCTCGCCCCCAGGCAGCAGCTAGAGTCTGTAATTCTCTGCGTCATCCTCTTCTTTTTCTTCATTTTTGCTTTTTCTTCGCTTGAGTTCTTCTCTGAAATTATATGCAAAGAGTTGTGGGTCTTCATCACACATTTTTCTGTATACATCACAGAGGCTCTTAAAGTGTGAGATGGAGAGCTGGCGGGGCCGAAGAGTAGGGTCTATGTCTGCCAACTCTAACAGCCTGCCCGTGCTTTCCAAGCGCTGCGCTTCAGGGAATAACATTCTGAGGGGAAGACAGAAAAATCAGAATTTTACTTAAATTCTGCAAATCATGACACTTTTTAACCCTCATTTGAAAACAACACAGTTGCTGGCTACTGACAGCTGGAGAGAGTGGCAGGAGCCTCTTGGATTATATAGCACCAGATAAGAGGCACGGCCCGCCACTGAGGCAGCTCTAACCTGAGGCGTGAGGCAAGCACACAAGGGGAAAGCATTCTCCAAAGCTAACTCAGTACATGTACTTTTTAAAGGTAAGTAAGTTTAAAGTAACATCTGCTCAGCTGCATTCTTGTAGAAACATAAGCTTGATGTGCCTCATGTTTCGATGTGAAAGTTGTTGTATTATTTCTTATGTGACAAATCATCAGTTTTGATTCTCTAGAATTTGAATGTATCAGCCTTTAAAACTCTTCACGCTAAAAGAGTTACTTTTTTTTGCTAAAAGTTTGAAAATAGCTGATTGACAGGAAAATATAATTATTCCTCTTGTTATTTTTCAAGCATCTTTAAAACTGATTTGAAGTAGAGGATGTATTTTAAATTTCATCTATCCAAATTGAACCATTGTTTTAAAATGAATAGCAGAACTGCTTGAAATGCTCCGGAGTTAGGCCTGGATTGCATTTTTCTTCAAGTCTCAGGGCTCTTACAGAGCTCATCCCAAGGGGCTTGGAAGGTGTCATGGCCAGGGGAGATAGATAGCATGTTGCTTATAGGCTGATGGTCCTTTCAACAAGGAATTGCATGTCCCCCACACTTTCAGGGTGAGGTGACAGATCTTTGAGTTCAGTTTCATGGCAAAGAGGGCCTGATGGCAGTTTCTAATATCTGAAGAACACCAACAAGTCAAAGTCCTTTGACCTGTTACCCTGGGTGGCACAGTATCTGGTCCATGTCTGTCCTGAGGATGGTGTATCTGAAATGAATAGGGCCCTTCACTTAGCTGGGGGGTTGCCTTGGAAATGCTAGTGCCAGCTCTAGGCTCAGACCAATTCCAGGATTTCCAAAAGCACATAAAAGGACATAGTTTTGTGCTCCCCCCTCCCCCATGAATCAGGGCTATCAGGTACAGCTGTGTGGGTCCTGCTCTGCGTGAGGGGTAAGTGTGAGCCGAAATCCAGCTTCTGTTTCACTCACCAGCAGTGCACAGTAGCTGGGGGCTGCAGCCAAAATGGTTGGCCAGTGGCATCTCTGTCACCAGCTCTGCACCTTAAGTCTCTGCTAGAGAGCAGGAACTATCTGGTAAGGTGGGAATTCTGGCTTAATTAGAGGCAACAAGTGGCAGGCTGAGGCTCTAGCTTCTGCCATCTGGCATCCTCAGCAATGGGCTTTGTGGACTGCAGCACTCTTAGGAGCTGATGCCCAGCTGGCCCCTAAAATAATCTGCTGTCATTTCATATGCTAAAGGGACACTTCGGACCTTGTGAAAGAGAGAATTACAATGAAGCCATGTGAGGAGGTTTTAGAAAATGAGAAATATGTGCCTCTCACGCCGAGCCCCTTTAAACAGCGCACTATGGATGGATTATCGTAGATGGAAATCTTTTACAAATACACTTTCCTGCCTTCTTAAGCAGACTATCACTGGGCTTAACTGAACAGCTTCTTGGCTCTTTCTGGATCTGCAACAAGGCTGTGGTCCTTCAGAGCCCATCGAGGTGGGCGACCTCTAGACCACGAGGCCCTGTCAGGTTTTCCCAGTGATTCCTGAGAGCCTCTTGGCAGCAGCAGCTTTCTGTGAGATGGAAACGTGCTTACGTGAGGACTTCGTGATATGATTTTGGCTGCTCAGAAGTCATATTTGCTTCCTAGTTCTCAAGTGTGTCCTTAAAGAAGAGATAGGGCAACTCGGTAGAAAGCAAGCATTTAAAAAACCCACCATTATTATCTGTCTTGAGTCCTCACTGGGGAACCACGAGCTCCCTGGTACAGAGCCATTGTGAGCTGTGCAGTCACCAATTCCAGGCTGTGCTTATGTTTAAGCCACCCTGAGAGAGGCCACCTGAGGTCTAGCAAGTCTTTGCTCTCTCCTCATTGGCAGTGAAGTCTTGTCCGTCACAGGACTGAACTAAGTGTAATACTCAGAGCTTTAAGAATAGAGCAAACAAGGTTCTCACTCTTAAAAAGTGCCTGAGGATTTTATAAAGACTGCAACTGAAGAGAAGAAAAGGCATTCTTACCTGAGCCCTCGATGGCAGTATTTCCTTCGGAACTGAAATACATTCTGAACCACTTTTTCCACCAGCTTGAATGGCTGCTCTATCTTGGGCTGTATCAAGGGAGTGAAGTGCACCACGCCCACGTCCACCTTCGTTGTAAGCAAACATATTATCATTCTGTGGCATGATATGTGGCATAGTGTGATCAATCAACTCATCCTTGTAAAACAGGAGGATGGGCTGTCAACAGCCTGTTTTCATAAACAGACCTTTCCACGTACTTCGGTTTCATCTCTAGGCATGGAAGATGGTACATTCTGGATTTGCAAATGACATGGAGAAATCAGCTGGCTGCACCTGTTCTCTAATGACATCCACCAGACCTGTGCTTGATGGTCACTTAATTTTAAAACACAGTTTCACAATGGCTTAAAAATCAATCCAAATCATTAAAGTCAGTCAGCAGATAATAGATGGCATTAGAATATTTTAGTTTTTGAATGAGGAAAAAAATAAGCTGCAGCAGCAGCTTCAAGACACAGAGAGATGGCAGGCCCCCAGGGACCACTCAGTGCTAAACTTCCCAGATAGAGACACCACTTATTTTCGGTAGACACTGATTAATCAGCTGGACTGAATTCATGAGTGTAGTCTGAAAAGCCACAGAACTTTCTAGTAGCAATTTTAAATGCCCCGAAAGGCATAGGCAGGACTGAAATTGAAAATGGAAACCATCAAAAAATGTCACTGTTTGATAGTGTTTAAGCTACTGCCAGCTGTGGAGATTCTTTAATTGTCAGAAGATAAAACTTTTCAGGCATATCTGATAAGAGATTTATACCCTGATTTGTTCCAAAAATGGACTCATGGTGATTCACAAGGACAAATTCAAATACCAAAGGAAAAACATTTAAAGACAGAGGGAAATGGATTCAAAACAGTAACTACACGCACAAAAATGCTAACGGAGACCATGGTCTAGGAAATGGGAAGTCTCGTCATAATTGACAAAAGCCTCAGTCTCCAGGAATTGTTAAACTTGTTAATGAGGATCTCATACAGACTCAACAAAAGGCGAAGAAAGTATGGCAATTTAGGAGGTGTGGGCTGCACCACTGCTTTTCAAAAGGAACTCCATTGTTGAAATCCCATAGAGGTTGTCATTTTCTCCTAAGAGGACTTGCTTCTAAAGATCCTTGTGGCTACATAATTCCTTAAACAGATGAAAATGGGAGACTGGCTTTTCTGGTTGTGTTTCTTTTAGGGTAGAAGGAAAACAACTGAATATGATGTGAGACTTTATGGACAAGAAAGTGAAAATAAGCTGTGCTCAGCCTCACACAGCCTGATGCGCTTGTGGGAGGTGCCTGTGGTGCCTGAGCTGTGTCATCAAGGCCCCGGACCCCTGAGAGCTTGCACCTCCCTATTTAAACAATCAATGAGCCTGTCCCCGAAGGTTTCAGGTCAGCTACAGCTGCTCCTACTGGATGGAATGGGAAATAGAAGGCTTTGGTGGTAAGGGGCGGTGTGGGCTGGCGCATGCTGAGAATGTGCCAAGCGGCCTTTCCACACCCCAAATGCCCACCCCCAACATCCATCAGCCTTCTTGTGAAGTCCAGCAGGCTGTTCTTGTGAAGATTCTATGGTGGAACAGTAGTTATGAACAGTGACTTAACTAAGATGTCAAATGCTCTTAATAAATTTTAGTAAGTTTTTTGAATTGTGTGCTATATGTTGTTTCATGTTTCCTCAAGTTTAGTAACAACTACCTCTTCCTACAGGACTTCCCTTAGACTTTAACAAAACGCACCATAGAACAGTGCCCAGCTTGGAGAGGTCTGTGGTCATCAGGCAAAGAGGGACTGAAGAAGACGAGGGGCTGTGGAGTGGATGCAGGGTGTAGGTGGGGTAGATGTACTGCTATAGGGAGAGAAGAAAGGTGGTTTCAGCTCAGGGCAGTTCTGGGGAAGGAAAAAGAAGACCTGATCTATGAATGGCGGAGTGCAGGCAGCAGCCCAAGACACACTCCACTGACTTCAGATGTCAGGTTCCTTCCCACAAACTCTGAACTATCCTGCCTACCTCGCCTCCTCCTGATTTGTATAGAGAAGTGGTCCCAACTGTCAGGCATGTGTCTGACCACTCTCTACACCTCGCCAGCCTTCTCTCACTGGACTCTCCATTTCCCTTTCATCCCCTGAGCTTCCTGGCACCCTTGTCCCTGCCTCCCGTTCTCCAGGACTCATCTCCTGTAACCCTTCAACTCCAGTTCTCCCAGTGACACAGAGCCAATTCTATCAATTCTTACTAGCAGCCTGCTAGTCTCCAGAAGAAATACTCTTAGCAAAATCTGAGATAAAATCTAATCCCTGCCTAGGCCTAAAACCATGAAATATTATCAAAACTCTACATAAGGCTTAAAAACCATTAAGACCAAAAGCACAAATACAGAGATAGATGCACTCTCTTCCAGTACAGAAACTGCCACTTTCAGCTTCCTTAGATTTTAAATTTTGGCCTCATCTTTATTTGCCTGATTTCATTCCTTTGAGATATAGTTGGTATTTGCAAATACAGGAAGTGTCTAACTTTTGCTTGATTTAAATAAAGTTTTAAAACCCTGAACAAATATAGCAGTACCCCATGTAAACTATAGCGTCGACTTCTAAAGTTTGAATACAATTCCAATACTCTGTTAAGTTGGCTTATATTATGTCACGGCTAAAAGAGAATTCCCCTCAGAAATGCAGTTACTATTTAGTGGGAGATTCTGTAAAACTCAGTGTCAACAAAGCTCTTCCAGTTATGTCTCCTGCTTCTGGGACGGCCAGGACCTCTCCTGTACCGCCCCTTCCTCTCCCTTTCCCCCAAAGGCACCTTTCAGAATTACTCTGAATGATGGAGCCCATTTTTTTCTAGAACTATAGGAAAGCTGCCTGGTAACTATGGTAACGAATACAAAAATGCTTTTTACTTATAATTGAATGCTTATTTAAAATTACAAGTATTATTTTTTCTTCCTTGAGTTTTAAGTCTATTAATGGGTTTGATTACAAAAAAGAAAGCAGTACAAAGGCATCAGAAGTACTTAAAATATTCTAGTTTAATGCCGCCAGCCCTTTTCCGAACTCAGTCTATCAGTATACCAAAATGACCTACTAAAATTTCAAATGAAAGGATTTAAAATGAATTTAAATATTTGCCTTTCTAACCCTATATGTCAACGCTGTAACAAGCTAAGACTGTTTCTCAGTGTTAGCAGCCTTGGCCGTAACAGGCCTGAGGCAGATGTCCTAGTTTCCAGGCCAGGGTGTCTAGGACGTGACTGGTTATCAGCTCAGAGCAGCATTTGGAACTCACAAGGGACTCGGGCTAAGGAGATATTAAATCTTAAATCTTAGGTATTAGATATTACAACTGAGAACTGTAATCAACATGATATACAGAGGACACTGAAGAGACATACAACTCAGTTCCTGATGATTATCATGTGCCCAAAAGCTAAGTCACAACCACATGCACAGACACAGAAACAATGCTGGCCACTGTCTACGAAAGGGTCTTCATTCAACACTCTCACGGTGTTCAAGACCATTAGAGGACAAGACAGTGGAGATGAAAAATGATGAGGAAGTTACTATGTAATTAGCCAAGACACAGCCATAACTTAAGACAACAGAAGGGCTAGTGGAAAAAAAAAAAAAGACCACAGGGAATAATCAGTAAGACTTTAAAGAACAACATATAAGAAGGATTCAAAGTTCGAAGTGGGATGATCACGGGCAGACCTGGGTGGTTGGGAACAGGAAGCATATGGCATCTTGCAGGCTATAGGCACCACAAGATGGAACGCAGGAGGACAGGGGCTTGGGAGAGCCACTTCAGTGTCGGGTAAAACAACGGAGCCAGATGAGTGCCTCCGGATGCTTGGTTTCCCCACCCTCCAGTGTCTGCTTGCTCTTCAAGTACCTCCACCAAGCTAATGACAGTCCACTTTAGGACATCACAGGCCTTGAGGTTACAACTTTCCCAGGTAAGGAGAATCCCAGGTAGAGGCAGCAAGTCACTGATGCCTGTGATATGATAATTATGCATGTCATAGAAAAAGAAAATACTGACAAATGTGAATGTAGATCACATTTTCTGGAATTGGTTCACTCTACCTGTGATCCATGTCCAAAAGCCAATTTAAGGAAAGAATTTCCACTGTAAAACCTTAAAGCTGACAGCATTCTAAGTATTTCAAACCAACTGGTTCAATAAAGATCAACTACACGGTCAGTACCTATCCTAAAGTTTACAATTTGTGTTATTGTAACAATATTTATTTCTGCAGAAGTTCTGTCCTCACCCTTTTTTCTTCCTACAGATCTTTGTTTTTTTCTCTTTCTTCTTGGGATCATAAAAAAAGAACAGATTTTAAACAGTCACATAGTGTTTCCTCTCAGAGCAGATGTGGTAGGAAGAACTGAGGCCAAGAGAATGACAGCAAACTCAGATCACAAGAGAAATAAGACTAAGAAATGTGGTGAGGGGGATGAAGAGTTTTTTTACTGTGTAAATTATGTAAATGTACATATGTATGTATGTAAATTACACCTATTAGTAATAACAACAACAAGATGAGTCAGTGTCTCTTGGTCCCAAGAGATTAAACAATTTCAGGGAGATGCACGTGTAATCCTCAAGAAAGCACAAATGGAACAAGAACTGACAACTGTAGTATAAAGGTTTTCTGTTATATTTAATCTGGAGTTCCTGGACGATCAGAGGGAAAAGACCTTCCTAAAACTAGGCCTTTTCCACAAACCATGCCCTTGGTGTCTGTGAAGCAGCAGCATCTGGACGTGCCCTGTGTTTCCTGTCCCGGGCTGTGCTCCCGCTTGGGTTTGTGGATGTGGCAGGAGCTGCCTGAGGCAGCTTCGAGGCTGCCCAGCCCGGCCATGGGTGTGGCAGCACATTGGCAACTGCCAGGGTCTGGACCCCAGCGCTGCAGGTCCTGAGCAACTCCCGTCCCTCAGAGAGAAGCCAGGACCTCAGAGAGGCTCGCAATCTAAACAAACTCAGAAGGCACTTGATAAATGCTGCTGGTAATATTATTAAAAGACTGAGAAATAAAACATGCATACAAATAAAGTAATTTATAATAAACCATAATTATCAAATGGACTAGACATCACACTGAAGATGCTTGGTCAGTACATTAGTATATTCATAGCTGATACTGTTAATTTCCTAAGGCTGGGACAGAAGAAGAACATTATTTTAGGATTAGGTCAAATCACTTTAAATTTGTGGGGCTGGAACAGGTAACTATTTTATCTTACTCTGAACTGTCATTATTTTCAAGATTGAATGGAAAGCAAAGAAGAAAAAACATTTGTATTAGGGTTCTCTAGAGGGACAGAACTAATGGAATATATATATATGAGTTTATTAAATATAAATATTAAATATATTTATATATAATATATAAGATATATTTATATATAATATATAAGATATATATAATATATAAGATATATATAAAATATATAAGATATATTTATATATAATATATAAGATATATTTATATATATAATATATAAGATATATTTATATATATAATATATAAGATATATTTATATATAATATATAAGATATATTTATATATAATATATAAGATATATTTATATATATAATATATAAGATATATTTATATATAATATATAAGATATATTTATATATATAATATATAAGATATATTTATATATATAATATATAAGATATATTTATATATATAATATATAAGATATATTTATATATATAATATATAAGATATATTTATATATAATATGTAAATATTAAATATATATATAAAGAAGAGTTTATTAAGTATTAACTCACATGATCACAAGGTCCCACAATAGGCCATCTGCAGGCTGAGAAGCAAGGAGAGCCAGTCCAAGTTCCAAAACTGAAGAACTTGGGAGTCCAATGTTTGAGGACAGGAAGCATCCAGCACGGGAGAAAAGATGTGGGCTGGGAGGCTAAGCCAGTCTCTGTTTTCACATTTTTCTGCCCACTTATATATTCTAGCCAAGCCGGCAGCTGATTAGATGGTGCCCACCCAGATTGAGGGCGGGTCTACCTTCCCCACCTCACTGACTCAAATGTTAATCTCCTTTGGCAACACCCTCACAGATACACCCAGGATCAATACTTTGTATCCTTCGATCCAATCAAGTTGACACTCAGTGTTAACCATCACAACATTTTTTTTAAAATTCAGAACCCCAACTTTTCATTAGAATTAAATGGACAGCATTTGAAAAATACAAGGATGGGGCTCCATCCCAGAAAATTAAATAAGAGCCACTGGGTTGGGCCTGAGCCTCTTGGGGCTTTTCCAAAGCCCTCGTGTGGGCAGAAATGAGAATCACAGGTTTGGGGAACAATCCCAGTTGCTTGGGAAAGTATCACACAGTCAACTCAAATCCTGGAGATTAAATTCACCAGAAGTGCAGCTAGAGCCCTGTGACACCCCCAAAGCCAGCCTGAGTCCCTGCTGGATACAGCTCACCAGGGGGGATGAAAAGCCAGACACAAACTTCCCCAGTCTCGCTCACAGTTAAGAATGACCAAATGAGGCTGGGCGCTGTGGCTCACACCTGTAATCCCAGCACTTTGGGAGGCCGAAGCGGGCGAATCACGAGGTCAGGAGATCGAGACCATCCTGGCTAACACGGTGAAACCCCGTCTCTACTAAAAAATACAAAAAATTAGCCGGGCGTGGTGGCGGCCGCCTGTAGTCCCCGCTACTTGGGAGGCTGAGGCAGGAGAATGGCGTGAGCCCGGGAGGCGGGGCTTGCAGTGAGCCGAGATCGTGCCACTGCACTCCAGGGTGGGCGACAGAGCGAGACTCCGTCTCAAAAAAAAAAAAAAGGAATGACCAAATGAGCCAGTTCTGGAAAGTGAGACATTAAAGCATAGTCTGGGGTGGTGGTGGGAGAGGGGAAGAGAACTCTAGAATACTTTGCTGCCTTTTTTTTTTTTTTGAGACAGAGTCTCACTCTATCGCCCAGGCTGGAGTGCAGTGCAGTGGCATGATCTCGGCTCACTGCAACCTCCACCTCCTGGGTTCAAGCAATTCTCGTGTCTCAGCCTCCGAAGTAGCTGGAAATACAGGTGGGTGGCACCACACCCGGCCAATTTTTGTATTTTTAATAGAGACGGGGTTTCACCATGTTGGCCAGGCTGGTCTCAAACTTCTGGCCTCAAGCAATCCACCTGCCTTGGCCTCCCAAAGTGTTGGGATTATGGGCGTGAGCCACCACACCTGGCAGTAGAATAGGGTGCTTCTTGATGAAAGGGTCAGCTGAGGCAGCCATCTCATAGCTGTTGAAGTAAACATAAAATATAGAGACAAATCTCCAAATTCAATGTTTTATTTGGGAAGCAAGAATTGTAAATTAGGGCCTACACACAGACCAGGCGGTCTTCAGTATGTCCAAAGAACAAAAGGAAGGTTGGGAGTTTTATTAGAGAAATGTTATGTGTTGTTTTGAAAGAAAGCTCATTGGCACTAGAGAAGCTTTTGGGTGTGGGCAAGCTCTGACTGGTGAGTGACGACAGCAGGTAAAACCAGTCTTAGAGTCACAGTAGGTGGTGCCAGCAGCTACTAGGTAAAACTGGTCCTGGTGTTACGGCAGGCCATTTCAGCAGCTAGGCTTATAGAAATTGTAAATTTTGGAGCAGGTGCGACAGTGCTATGTGCCCTGAGTGCTTTTTCCTCCTGGCCCCTTGACTCTGATTTAGTTGGGTAAGACAAGAATGACCTAATTTGTATAATCAACTTTCACACAGCCAAGAAAAGTTCAGTTTGAAGGAACAGAAAAACAGAATGAGCTGGAATACTTAAGAAGAGTTTTAAATTGCAGAACTAACCTTGAACAGTACTGACTTTCAAACAATGAGTCCTTATAGTTTAGTCTACTGTTAGATTTTTCTGTAATTTGTCCACTGAAACATCTGAAACCAATACAAGCCCAAAGCCCCTTCTACAAATTTGTTTTCAAAATGTAGACAGGAAATTTTGGGTTCTTTTTACAGACCAAAGATGCCCTTGACTACATTATATATATTTAATTATATTTCCAGAATTTATGAACACCCTTTATCTTGAATCCATTTCCTATGCAATATCTCTACTCATCTAGTTACTTCCATTTAATCGCTCCCATTACCACAGCCTCCCAGAGTCTGTCTCCAATTCTGATCTCTTTAAATCCTCCACACCATAGCCAAGTGCTCTTAAACCACAAATTCCACCACAAAAAAACACTCTGATGGTTCACACTGCCTCTAGTGGTGGCCTTCAAATTCTTTCTTGAAGAAAATGTCAGCCACCAAAGTGTTTCCCCTCAACCCTGATCCCCAGGCTTCTTTGATTAGGGTAGAGGTCTCTCTCATAAGCCTGTTACTGGGATCCAGTGATGAGAAGATGGAGTGCAATGCTTTATAAACTGTTAAGCTCTATGAAAAGGTGTGGTATTGTTATTTCCAAAATACTCAGTTAAATTACTGATTCTTTCAGAAAGACAATAAAAGCCTACCTGAACATCCAGATTAACATCACTAAGCAACACCACACACTAAGGGAAGCTAAAGTAATTTCTGCTTAAAGATAAATGAAAACATGATCTATGACCTTACCCCCAACCCGGTGCTCTCTGAAACATGTGCTGTGTCCACTCAGGGTTAAGTGGATTAAGGGTGGTGCAAGATGTGCTTTGTTAAACAGATGCTTGAAGGCAGCATGCTTGCTAAGAGTCATCACCACTCCCTAATCTCAAGTACCCAGGAACACAAACACTGTGGAAGGACGCAGGGTCCTCTGCCTAGGAAAACCAGAGACCTTTGTTCACTTGTTTATCTGCTGACCTTCCCTCCACTATTGTCCTATGACCCTGCCAAATCCCCCTCTGCGAGAAACACCCAAGAATGATCAATTAAAAAAAAAAAAAAAGAAAAAAGAAAAAAAATTAAAAAATTAAAAAAAAAAAAGATAAATGAAAACATTCTAAAGAAAGATGGACTGCAATCACTCAACCCACAGTGGACTTTGCGGGACTGAGAAGTAAATGCTGATATGTAAAGCTACAGAGATTTCTGGGTTAATTTGTTTCCATAGCTTATAAACTACCAAGAGAGGTAGGACTTACAAATATGCTCTTTTCTAATTAGAGGTGGGGCAATGCTATGTAGTATGTCAGGGTTTCAAAAATCATTGTTTTGGGACTCAACCCCATTCCTGCAATTTACTCATTTTATGGCCTTAGTCAAAAGTTACTTCTCTGTAGCTTAGTTTTCTTTTCTTTTCTTTTCTTTTTTTTTTGAGATGGAGTCTCGCTCTGTCACCCAGGCTGGAGTGCTATGACACAATCTTGGCTCAATGCAACTTCCGTCTGCTGGGTTCAAGCAATTCTCTTGCCTCAGCCTCCCGAGTAGCTGGGGCTAATGGCATGTGCCACTACGCCTGGCTAATTTTTGTATTTTTAGTAGAGGCAAGGTTTCACCATGTTGGCCAGGCTGCTCTTGAATTCCTGACCTCAGGTGATCCGCCTGCCTCAGCCTCCCAAAGTGGTTGGAATTACAGGTGTGAGCCACCACGCCCGGCCAGTTTTCTTGTCTATAAAATTCTTCTTATCTGCTAGGTTTGTCTTGAGAATTAAGTATTATAGCACCTTAAACAGTACCTGGCATATGGAAAGCAGGTTATAAATGGTAGATAATGTTATTAGCAAGATGACAAACTAGAGTTCCAAAATTACTTAAAATTCTAGTCCTGCTTAGAAATAAAACTGTATTTTTAATCATTCAAGTGCAATTTATAGTTTAACATTTTATACTTCAAGTCAGTTTCTGAATGCATTCATTGAGCAAATATTTATTGTATCCCTACTATGTGCCAGGCACTGATCCTGGCACAGGAGAATCAGTGATGAACGAAACAGAGAGAAGTGCTTGCCCTGTGGGGCTGAACTTCTACTTCAGAGGTCTTGCGCTACAGTGGAAGCAGAAGAGGAGCTCAGAGGTGGAAGGTTCTTGTTCTAGTCTGAAGTCAGAAACAAAACAACTTGTTGACTCAAGGGATGTTGGGTATGGAATCAGGGATTACTTTTAAGATCTCAGGCGGCCAACTGGAAGGAAGGATTTGCCACTAATGAACCTGGGAAAACCGTGGGGAGAACAGTTTGGGAATGGTCAGGAATTCAGTTTTGTGCCATGACAGGTCCGAGCTATCCATCAGTGACGCCAAGTCAGCAGACAGAAACACAACTTGGGAGTTCAGGGGAGAGGGCTGGGCAAGAGATTTAAGCTGAGGGGTCATAAGACTTACCTAGGAGAGTCTCTGGACTTAAAAGATTAATATCCCTTTAATGTCCACATCAGAAGTGGATAGTAATGTTGATAAACTATATTTCTATTTACACTTCTACTTTCCTAGCTCCTTTTTTATATAAGAAATTCTGCCTTCATCAAAGGTCTATAGCTAACGAAAGTTGCTTCCAGTTCAGAAGTTTTCCTTCTAAAGCAGGCAATTAATATTTTATAGGATTATTGTTTTCATCAAGGCAAAAAAATAATCAACATGTTTTGAGAATGGAAATGTACATTAAATGTACATTAAAGCATGCTTAACCCATTTATCCTCCAGCCAGCTTCCTTATGCTAGAGGTTAGAGTGGGGAGCAGCCGGGTCCCTCCGCCTGCCATCAGTCAGCCTCACAAAGCTTATATCTGCACTAACAACCATGGTGACCAGCAAAACAAGCCAGGATGCTGGAGGGCCCTGGTGAGGTGTCTTCTGATGCAGCACTAATGACACTGCTGTGACTATTAGTGTCTGCAATTCAACTCAACTTCTTCCAGTATTTATTTATGCACTGAATTGTTTGTATTTCCCATGAAATAAAATAAAAGAACAAAGCCAGTACACATAAAGCTTACAATGACTTAGAGAGGTAAGACTTAACATGTAATCAATACTATGGCTGAAAAGCAAACCCACAGATGTTAGACTTAGAAAAGAGGAAAAAGAGTATCTTGCTCAATGCAAAACTTAGGATTAAAACAAACAAAAACAAAAAATCCAGATAACTGAAACGTGTTTATTTACTACTTTTAAAGAAATGATTAAAGTCTAACATGGTTATTAACAGTTGTTAAATTTAAAAATCCAATAATAAAATTATCTTCTTTCTGTATAATGGCTATGAATTTATAGCTTGTAGAATAAAACTTACTGAGGAAGAAAAAAATGAGAACCCAAAAGGATGGCAGTGAAATCCATCTGTACCATTATTCATGGGCTACAACCTCAGTATCTGATCACAGTCTTATCTGATGTGTCTCATCACATCATTTTGGGTAATTTATTCATAACATTTCCTGAATCTCTATAGTTATACTCCACAAATCTAAGTGGAAGCAATAACAAGAAAACTCAGGGCACCACACACACACAAATACCTGTAGGTTTAGTGATCAGATTCTAGTCAAAAGTTGTTGCTGGGTTTTCTTTTTTCTTTTATTGAAAAAAATACATATGTTAAAAAACTTTCTTCTGAATGATTATTTTGAAAATTAACAATTTTGTGAATTCAGGTTCCAGACAAGTCAAGAATACCAGGGAAAAAAGGGAGTCTCAACTCTCATTTGCAAGGCACGACATAGTTAAAAATATTTCAGACCACATTCTTGAACTGAGGACATAACATAATACATTATATCTTTCAACACAGAGAAAATTTCAAAAATAAATTATAACTATGGGACTAAAACATTATATTAAAAGAAAAGAAGGCCTTTTTGTGAGCACCCAAATAATTCCTCCTCTGTACACAGTGACACAAAAGCATTTTTAGCTTTCAGGTTTCAACAAATCCTGTTGAAACAACAATTCCCTCCCTTCCCCGCCTCTCCTTTCTTAATTCTCCCACATCTCAAAAAATGAGATGGAGAACCTGGTATTTATCTTCTAACACCATCAGCAGTTTTTACCTCTCAGATTTCTACGTTGTCCTTTATTTGCTTTTTTCAAGTTAACTTATTGGAGCTTTATAAACATATCCAGAATTTCTGAAATAAGCCTCATGTATTTGGTTTTTCTTCACCGTAACTAACTGAGGTTAATTTGAAGACAACTGACCAAAGGAGTTAAGATAGTGAAGGCTACTGACAAAAGGTATGGTAAATAAAACCTGTCTTAATGCTTAGAGATCTAAGGATAGGTCTTTCGGTATTATTTAGTTCGAATTATAAGTAGTAAATCTGCTTTTAAATATTATTTTTGATATAAATAAATCTTGTCTGGAAAGCTGACTTTACATTTTAGTGAAATCTACAACAGACTTTCTGTTGGCGAGTAGTTCATAAACTGAAGGTGCTTGGGTTCCGTTCTGTGTGCACTGTGTTTTGGGACCATGAGAGAGTTTTCACTGTAGACCATGTAAGTGTTTACATGCGACCCCTCCCCTCTGCTTCTGCTTGCCTTCACAGTGTTTCTCTACCACCACCACCACAGCCGCTGGAACAAAGTGTGCCTTTATTCTCTACGAGATAGAAATTTTGAGACGACAGGCCACAAACGGTATTATACTTGTGGCTGGAGGGTAAAGCGCAATGCAGCTAAAATGCCAGTATATTTGTATGAGCAGAAAGTGACCTTCATTTGGAGAACAAATTCTTTCTACATAAGTTCTCTATGCAGAAAAAAAAGCATTTGAATCCAATATTCAACAGTAAGCAAGCACTATGCTAATTAAATGCCATGTCATATTGTTTACACTGATTTTGGCTGTCTGTATTGATCACTGCCAGTACTTGTTAATCATGATGAACAAACTGTCTTCATGTCTGAAATATACTGAAAGTTATAAAATGTATCAGTTAATGGGAAGAAAAGGATTATAATTGGTAAACTGAACACAGATTGACAACAAAGGTTATTCAGTCAAAGTAGAAAGAAAGAGAGAGGGAGAGAGAAAAGTGAGCAAGCAGATGCTGTTAGAAAATGTTCCAGCAACCCCACACTTGAAGAATCCCTAAGCTGAAAATGGTCCAGAGGCAGTAATTTAGCAAGCTGGCTGTAGTCTGAAATGCTAAAACCTAAACTTGAAAACAGCTATTATAAAACTGTAAACATGTGCTTGATTTTTTTTCTAGAAACTTTAACTTTTGTTCTATTTTGGTCTAAGTTTGGAAAACAGAAAAGAAACTGTATGATAGCAGGCGAATCCTAGGCACACTGATGTCTACAGATAAGTCTGACTCTTAAGAACTTAAAATCCTAGGGAAATCTTTTTCTAAAATGGTAAGATTTACATTTTCAGATTATGAACAAAAACAGAACAGCACAATCTAGATAGTCTAGGATCTAACGTCTTAGAGAATCAATGTTTGTAGCTATGCAAAGTTTATACTTTAAATATAGGCAATGGATTAGTACTATTTCAAATATTTAACCAAAGCCAGGCGTCAATCTCCTTGCTGAGTCATCTGAAGCTGAGCCATGTGGCCTATTAACATCCTCTACAGTCCTTTTTTTCCTTGGTGGGGAGGGGAGTGGGTGAAGTAGACAGTTAATGGTGCTTTTTGCCTCCAGATACAGTGTTTTCCCTGGTTCCCACGGGAAACACACGGGGGAGAAAGAATTTCAGCACGAAGTGTTGTGGTGAAAGGGGAAAGGATGCGGGATGACCCTGTGAGGTAGGAGGGGTGGAGAGAGATCTGGACGCTGCAGGTTGGCTGCTGAAGACTGTATGACATGGGGTGATATCCTATCTGAACATCCTGATCTGAAAAAACAAGGATGCTTGAGATTGTCTGTCTGAGGTTTCTTTCAGCTCCAAGATTCTATGAAAATAAATCAGCCCAAGGAAGGAAGAGAAAAAGGGAAAAGATCCAAATAATTTTAAACATCAATTGTCACAATACACAAGAAATAAAAATACTAATAATGATGTCAATTTTAAATTACTGAGGACTTTCTGTGGCTTAAATATTGGTCTAAGCCCTTAAAATGTATTAACTTATTTAACCCTATGAAAGAAGTATTCCAATCCTCCCCATTTTCCAGAAGAGGATACTGAGGCACAGAGAGGTATAAAGCTAAGAACTGGCCCAGGTGTCTTTGACTCAAGAGCCTGTATCACCTTTTGTAAAATACATATGAATCACAACAGAGCCACTTTAGCATACCATTCAAAATTAACTCAGAATGACAAAGAAAGTCAGTACTGCAGTATTTCAGAAACCATTACATTTTTCTCAAATAAGGCAGTAAGCAGTGCCAGATGGGCTAGATAGGGGAACAGGAATAGAAAGATGGAATCGAAAGCCTTTTTGTTTCTTAAAACACAGCCAAGCCACAAAGTAGGTGGTCTTTCCCTTCCTCTTAAAAATAAACAAAGAAAATAAAGGGTTAATTTATTTCTGGTATCCTTTCACATACAACTAACGATGTGGTTATTTCTGGTATGTATTTTTGAGATCTGCCATCACTACTTCTGAATTGTTCAGAATAGCCGGCTTCATTTGGGCCAGGAAATGATTCTGGTCCCAATTAGAAAGGACCTCATGTTCTTATATACAAAAAACAGTGGCTTAATTGTTTTGAGTACCAGGCACCTGAAGTAAAACAAGTACTAACCTCAGTCAGGATTTTGCAAACAGGTATTAACTAGAACTTAGGGATAACCATGCCAGTGACTCAGACTTCTTTCCGCTGCTGTCCTTCCTCCTCAAATGGTTCACTTGGGCTCTGTGCCTGGCACTGTGGGTGTGTCATAAAGATCTGTTTATGAAAGCCACTTCTTAAACACTTTTCTAAAATGTATTTATAAACCATCTTTAAAAGGTGGCCTTAATTTATTTTCTTCCTTATTATGTACTGAGTATTTTCATTAAAAATAAAATCATTTGGGCGAGGCGTGGTGGCTCACACCTGTAATCCCAGCACTTCGGGAGGCCGAGGTGGGCGGATCACGAGGTCAGGAGATCGAGATCATCCTGGCTAACAGGGTGAAACCCCATCTCTACTAAAAATACAAAAAAAAAAAAATTAGCCGGGCATGGTGGCGGGCACCTGTAGTCCCAGCTACTCGGGAGGCTGAGGCAGGAGAATGGTGTGAACCCGGGAGGTGGAGCTTGCAGTGAGCCAAGATCGCGCCACTGCACTCCAGCCTGGGTGACAGAGCGAGACTCCATCTCAAAAAAAATAAAAAATAAAATCATTTGAAAAACCTATAATGCTATTAAAATTCTTTATCAGATACTATAGCTGGAATTTCAAATGTCTAAATCTCCTAACAACGTACATGTCCACGCTACAGTTTCAGCATATGTTGAGTTTTAAAAAGAATTAAGTGGGCAACTGCTTTCTTTATGCCCTGTATCAACACCACCCATGCATATCACTCAGACCAGTCTTCAAGGCCTGGTGGGAGCTTTTCTCCTCCAGCCTACAGCATCCTCATCTGCTTGGGGGCTGGAGAAGGGGGGTACTCAGGTGTGTTCTTGGCTCCTACTCTAAAGGGAAGCCTTTTGTTTACTTACTTTCTTTCGCTCAATCCTGGTTTTGCCTTTTTTCCTTAGGCTTTGTTATTTGGTTCTCTACTGCACAGAAATAGATAGAATTCTGACAGCCATCATTGTTAAACATCAGGATTTTCTAAGAGGACAGACTTAACAGTAACATCATGGCCTCAGCAGGACTCCAGCTCCTTGCTTTCATCCTGGCCTTATCCGGGGTCTCTGGAGTGCTCACAGCCACTCTGCTGCCCAACTGGAAGGTGAATGTGGATGTGGACTCCAACATCATAACAGCCATTGTACAGCTGCACGGGCTCTGGATGGACTGTACGTGGTACAGCACTGGGATGTTCAGCTGTGCCCTGAAACACTCCATTCTCTCCCTCCCCATCCACGTGCAGGCTGCGAGAGCCACCATGGTCCTGGCGTGTGTTCTGTCTGCTTTGGGGATCTGCACTTCCACAGTAGGAATGAAATGTACTCGCTTAGGAGGGGACAGAGAAACCAAGAGCCATGCTTCCTTTGCTGGAGGAGTCTGTTTCATGTCTGCAGGAATCTCTAGTTTAATCTCGACAGTGTGGTACACAAAGGAGATCATAGCAAACTTTCTGGATCTGACAGTTCCAGAAAGCAACAAACATGAACCTGGAGGAGCTATCTATATCGGATTCATTTCTGCAATGCTGTTGTTTATCTCTGGCATGATTTTCTGCACCTCCTGTATAAAAAGGAATCCAGAAGCTAGACTCGACCCACCCACACAGCAGCCTATCTCTAACACACAGCTCGAGAACAATTCCACACACAATCTGAAGGATTATGTGTAAATAACTGAGTAATGCATATGAAATGGAACTTTTGGGTGCCAAATGGGACTTTTAGATGAAAAAAAATCAGAATTATGCTTAACTTTCCCTACAAAGAAAGTAGAATGTAAAATACTTTAACAACTACAAGGTAGTTTAAAATGCCAATGAAACTATCATATACAATTACACCTGTCTGAAGAGTTCTTTATTTTTTCCATTATTGTTTCCATGTTTTACTTAAAGATTTATAATTGAAAGAGGTTCTGATTACATTCATAAGGCAATTATTTGATAGCTTTTTCTTTTTTAAGATAATTTGATGATACACCTTTCAAACTGGATTTTATAAAAGAACTAAACTGCCAAGTATAAAAAGTACCTTGCCCTGGTGTTAACCAAGAATATTATCCACTTTGCTATCTGGTTGGCAACAACACGGCAACTTGCTTCTGTTTTAAAGCTACAGTGTGTGAAAGTACATTAGGAATACAAGAGCTGCCTACTCCATTCAGATGCTGCTAAAACCATCCATCCCAAGTCCCTACCTCCTGTGACCAGCCCATTTCTTTTTCATTTTAGAAAACTATCTACATATATTTGTAAGAGCTGACAATATTATATGCAAACTAAGATTAGGCAGAACTGAAGAAATTGGTAAATGCTACCACAGTAAAGAAAGCCAAACCAAACTAAAATCTCTAGGACTCTTAAAGCATTAAGTACAAGCTAAGTGATAAGAACAAAAGTTTGTTTAAAAATGTTTAAGAACTCCCTTCTTCTGCTTCTAGCAAGAGGATTCTCCACAGATTAAGTTCATTTATCCTATCGCATTCTGGATTTACTACCATCCCACTTCCTCTCTCATTTATTCATATTTGGATGATAAAAGTTACCTTTGTCACTTTTTCTCTCAAATTTCATTCATGTTAACAAAAACATTCTTACAAATAAGCTGTTTCAATTAATGAATGTCAAAATATATTTTAAAGAATGCTTTTAAAATATAAATTATGATATGTGATTCAAATATTTTAGCAAGTAAATAAAAATCTAGGAAACATTGCCCACTATTGTTTCTAACAATTTATTTGTTAATTGAAGCTTAGTCATTGTCAATGATTCAATGGTAAAGGGGAAAAAAGATTATTTCTTTGTACATTAATAACTCAGGAAGTGGGAAGAATATCCTTTACGTAAGTAAATAACTTTCATTTGTGCATACAGAAATAGACTAACATATCCTACACCTATTTTACTGGGTAGACGTTCTCTTCTGCAACGATGTCATTAGCTATTAATGGAATAGCTAAAACGAAAAGGTATTATCACAAACGGGAATTAGGAAGGGGATCATTTTGTAGAAGGTTAAATGATTGTTTAAAGTATGTATTCCTTTTGAGTGGTCAAAATGTTATTTTATACACAAGTGTCATGCTAAAAAGAATTCTGACGCGAAGAATGATTTCATGCAAATTAATGTGCTAGAACTGCTTTGATCCCATTAATAGTTCTTCTCTCACTCTGCTGAATGTGGCTGGGTTTATATAGTCTATGTAGCCTTTAGTCCTACAGTAAAAGTTATCTTTATATCTGCTATATCATTCTATATATACTTCAAAAATAATTTTTATTTAGCTCTGGAGTATTTTCTTCCTAAGTAGAAACAGGAATGTTTCAAACTCTCAGAAAACCAGCCATTTTATATGAAATAATGGCCCAGTGTATTGTTTGGAAGTGGCAATCCTGCAATAAATGATGTGGAGTCTCTCTATTCCTACAGGAATTCCTATCCCGCTGTGTTCATTCCTCCACCTGCACTCCTCCCAGCCTCACTCCCTCGCTACCAAAGCTCCTGCTCACCCTTCAGGATTCACACGGACCTCTCCTGTAAACTCAATCCTGACAGCCTAGAAGTTCAAGCCCGCATCTGCACTCGCAGAAAATGCTCTATTTAACAAACTATGAATTTAATAAATGCTCTCATTTAATCCTCACAATAGCTCACATGAGCACACCAAGACTTAAGTAATGTGTACTGTGTAAAAACGCTCTATTTAAGAAGTCATGAAATTATGAGTTTACATGATTGCATCTCCAACTAGACTGGGAGGTGTGGTGTCATTTTTAGCTCTGCATTCTCAGTGACATGTCATGGCAAGTGCTTCCTAACACATGCCAGTCCTGGTCTAAAACCTAACACATGCCAGTCCTGGCTTAAACCTAACAACTCTACCAGGTAGGCACTATTCTCAGGATCTTACAGGACACTGAGGGCGACAGAGGTGACATAAGTTCCCTAACTTGCCCAAGTTCACACAACTAGTAAGTGGGGAGATGGTTCCAACCTGAGGGAACCAGGTTCTGGAGTCAAACCACCCGGGTGCAAGCCGTGGTGTGGGTGCATGGTTACACAGCATGCATTACTTAACTAAGGTCTTGGTTTGCTTAAGAATGGCATCTACCCTCAGAGTTCTCGTGGGGATTAAATGAGATGATACACAGAAAGCAGTTGGTGCACAGAAAGCATATGACTAGGGTTACTCAATGGTTCTTAGTCTAATCCAGTGGCTTTCCCTGGGGTGAGTTTAGCCTGCAGGGGACATTTGGCAATGCTGGGACACTTTTTTGGTTATCTTAACTGAGGTAGTGCTACTGGAATCTAGTAGGAAGAGGCCAGGGATGCCTTTATGTATCTTACAATGCACAGGACAGACTCTGGCAACAAAGAATTATCTGGCCCCAAATGTTAACAGTTCTGAGTTTGAGAAATCATAGTCTAATTTATCGAATATACTTATTCATTTTTCTTTGATAAAAAGTTACCAAAACAAAACCCAAAAGACCAAAAATATCATACTTTTTTTTTAACCGGTGGAGCACGTGTATATCTATACATATGACTGAAGAATTCATCTAGTAATTCTGACAAAAATGATAGACTTAAATTAAGTCAGAAGAATTGGGTACAAAATTGGGATGGGTTTGGGAGAAATTTAGGTAATGTCAGAAGCTGGCTAACGACTGACTAGTTCTGAGGGTCAGCAGTTGTAAAGGTCTGGGGAGGTGGTGCTTAAGATGACCTCCAAGGTTTAGGCTTGGATGACCTGGGTGGATGATGCCATTAGTCAGCATAGTGAATAAGAGGTACGGGGAGGGCAGGCCTAGGGTAGTTAGACAGAAGTTCAGTTTTGGATGTGGAACAATGTTTTCTCATATGTCTTTCATCTCTATATTGTCAGCTACATGACTTTAGCAAATACTAACTTACTTGACTTTTGAGATTTTTAGCCTAGCCTATAATTCTGCAGAACACTATCACATTATTATCATTATCTCCAGTTACTTTTGTATTAATTTCATTGCATTTTACACACACAGAAAAGTACTGTCTGCAAAAATGCAATTTTGTTTTTTCCCTCCTTGGATTTAGAATACTTACCATTTATTCTTGAGCAGTTTATGGAAGCATGCCTGGTACTGAATTAAAATTGTAATAGCAAATACTCTTATCTCTATTCAACATGTATTTTACCTGATTTTTAAGGAGGATGACTCTGGTACTACTTTAATTATAAAAATGGCTTTTGGTTTATATTTATTTTTATTTTGGACTCAAGGGCTTTAAAAAAGAATTTGAGGCAACTTATAAAATTGCAGGTATAATAAGTATAAAAACAACTGATAAAGATGAAAGACTAAAGTTACAAACAAAAAGAAGAGAGAAAAAATGCTATTAAATGTTCCTGGTTGAAGCATGCTAAAGCAATTAAACATGAAACTTAGTTTAGAACTTCCAAGCAACCGCGGCAGAGAGGTGGCCATGTAAGTAATCTTACAGCTTTGTCTACTGGTAGGAAGCTAGACAGGATGCTGTGTCTTGGCCAAGCTCCTTCCACTGGGCCAGGGCAGCCACCCCCAGCTGCTGGCACTGATGGGTGCTAATGGCTCCCAGAGATGGAGCTGCCGCTACTGGGAAGTGACTGGCCCACTGCTCCCTGCAAAGACTGGCTGGCACAGGTTCCAATAAGCTGGTCCCTTGCCTCAAGGGAACACAGACGCGTGGGGCAATTTGTGCTACACAGCTTCTCCTCCCACCGTGGTTCTAGGCTGAAGCTCCTCCAGGAGGAACAATATGCTTACTTAGCTCTTCCCCTGCCCTTTCCTGCTACCCTCATGCCCCTTCTCCTGAGGGCCCTTGTCAATACATCGCCTTTATGAAAATCCCATCTCAATCTGATTCTAGGAGGAGAATACAAACCAAAGACAGAAGAGTCTTAGTTAAGTAGGAAAATACTAGTGTTCTGACCTTATACCAGAATGATTCTTGAATACAAGGTAAATATACAGCAGAAATAACATCCTCGATGTCAGATTTCAAAAAACACAAAAGCATGAAAAACAGTTGTCTCTTCTGTGGACCCATCCACCCACCAAACTCAAGACTATCTCCCACAGAGGTCAAGGCCTCAATAGCTGTGAACAAGCAGGGTTGGAAGCCTCTAAAATGCTTTTCAAAGGTCAAGAGTGGATGTCTCAAGTTCCAATCTTTTCTTTATATGTCATGGATATATCATTAATTCATCTACAATTTAATGGACACTATTTATGCTTTAAATGTGTACCATGTTTGAAGGTAACTTGTTCTATATACCACACTTCCAAATAGGAAAAATTAAATATAAATTCTATATATAGCTTAAAAATTATAATCCTTATTTTTATATCAGAATACTACAACTTAGTCCATAAATATTTGTTTATATCATAACAATAACAACTACTTTGACTGGCAGCATTCACTGCCAGATACTCATATTAGGTACTCTGCATTGATTATTTCTATTCCTCACAAATGTCCTTCAAGGGCGGTATTATTGGTCAAATCTGGATGTAGTAAACTCAGCCTATTAACCCGACCAAGCTCTCAAAACTAGCAGTACTGGAATTCCAGCAGGTCTAGCTTACTTGGAAGTCTACTGCCTCTACCAGTGTCAATTAAAAAGAACCTGTTACAACTCTCATAATATAACTAAATGATTTTTCTACTAAGTCAGAGTAGAGAATAGTGTTGAGAACTGGCTGGGCGTGGTGGCTCAGGCCTGTAATCCCAGCACTTTGGGAGGCCGAGGCGGATGGATCACCTGAGGCCAGGAGTTCGAGACCAGCTTGGCCAACATGGTGAAACCTCGTCTCTACTAAAAATACAAAAATTAGCCGGGCATGATGGCGGGCGCCTGTAATCCCAGCTACTCGGAAGGCTGAGGCAGGAGAATCATTTGAACCCAGAAGGTGGAGGTTGCAGTGAGCCGAGATTGTGCCACTGCACTCCAGCCTGGGCGACAGAGTGAGACTCTGTCTCAAAAAAAAAAAAAAAAAGAAAAAAGAATAGTGTTGAGAACTAAAAAGCCTGTCCACTCTTTACGAACTATGTTAGATTATGAAGCCTATCACCATAATTCATAAAAAAAAAAGACAGAATTTTGAGGATCTAGCTAATAGCTCAGTATTTCCCAAACTTGAGAAAAGTGCAGAGTAGCTGAAAAAAAAGATTAAGCGTGGAACCCCAGAAATATGTGGATTCTCAGGGATCTACAGAGGCTAATAGAGAAAAGCTAGCTTGAGAAACTTAAGAAACAGGTTGTATTCTGTCATGAAAACAATTTTAGTTCTGAATTTGCATTGCAAATGACATTGTCTTGTAAATGTAAATAATTTCATTAACAGTGAAATGAAAACACAAAATTAAAAAAATTCTAACTTAAAAGCTACATACTACAGACTCTAATAGTTTAAGAGACACTAAAGTAGACCAATTAATTAGTCTAATTTTAAGAACCTCAGAGGTTGTCTGTTTTGCAGACACAAAGTATTTTGGGTTCAAATTTTGGGAACTACACTAGAGAGCTTAATAAGAGTAAAGTTCAGCAGTAATTCAGTTCAACTAGTCAGAACAGGATTGTAATAGTTCAATGGTAGTGAAAGTTCTGCCATTAAAGCTTGATTGAGTTAGTTAAAAGATTGAGAAACAGAAGGGATAGCAGATTCTCACAGGAAAAAATCCCGAAAGTGGTTGTAAGTAAGCCCCTCATTGTATCACAAAAGAAATTCTCTATATCTGATTCTTAGAGTTTTGATTGAGAATAAGTAATGAATGTTAGTAAATTTCTTCTGAGCATTAATCCCCCTCTCTCAACCACCCAGGAATCTGCCCAACCTCTATTTTTAGCGCTTAGCTTATCTTACCTTGTGTTGCAATTATGTGTGTCTAGGACTTTCTCTTCTTGTATGCAGAAGGTTTAGTTAGAGTACTAGCCTTGAATTAGTTTATCATCTCTGTAAAAACTCTTCCTCTTTCTTATTTGAGAAAATGAATTTTTTTTTTTGAGATGGAGTCTCGCTCTGTCACCCAGGCTGGAGTGCAGTGGTGCCATCTCGCCTCGCTGCAAGCTCCGCCTCCCGGGTTCATGCCATTCTCCTGCCTCGGCCTCCTGAGTAGCTGGGACTTGAGGCGCCCACCACCATGCCCGGCTAATTTTTTGTATTTTTAGTAGAGACGGGGTTTCACCATGTTAGCCAGGATGGTCTCGATCTCCTGACCTCGTGATCCGCCCACCTCAGCCTCCCAAAGTGCTGGGATTACAGGCGTAAGCCACCGTGCCCGGCCCAAGAAAATGAATTTTTAAAACATTTGCTCAATGTAACTGTCAGCAAAATATTTTCTGGCTTTCTTCAGAACATTTCAGCTTTGCCCTAATATGGTAAAACTACTTCAAAGCAGCAGAGAATTCTTTTAGAACTAAAATTTAGCCTGTAATCCCGGCACTTTGGGAGGCCGAAGCGGGTAGGTCACTGGAGGCCATGAGTTCAAGACCAGCCTGGCCAATATGGCGAAATCCTGCCTCTATGAAAAAATAGCCGGTGTGGTGGTGCACACCTACAAGTCCTTGATAAGTGCTTTTCTGGATTACAAATAAATCCCCTGTATGTAATAGTTACAATATAATTAAAAAAGTGAAGTAAATTGCTATGAAAATGTTAAATTTGCCAAAACGTAAACATCCCTCAATAAAAAAAGGAATCAAAGACACAGCTAGCTTTTTTCCAAATAATAAATATTTTCTTGTGGCCTTAATCCCAGAGAAGGTAAATTTTAATTGATAAACTACATATGTACCTTACCACTAAATCAAAGATAAAGTGGATAATAACTTCGAAACTCCATCAAATAATCTCAACTAGGTAACTAAAACAGAGTTAGAAAGCTTCCACTAAAAATATTCGAATATCTATCCTAAGAACCCGTTAGTAAAACTTAAATAGCCTGGAGATTCTGGATAATGGTCATAACCATAACTATAGAGGCCTAGGAGTAAGGATCTTGGTTTTTGATATAATGAGTCTTACACTATTTAAAATGTTATATGCACACACATGTGCATGACAAGAAGAAATCAAGCTACATGGTCACTGGTTTTTTATTTTTATTTTTTTCATTATAATGGCCACCTGTACTAGGAGAGAAAGTCCCTGAAAGCACAAATGTTTTAAATTTGAAGATAACCTATAAGATACCTCCAGTCATCAAATTCTGTCTTGGATCTAATTATTCTAGGAGAAGTCATTCGCAATGTCTCTGAAGTCTGAGATGCTGAAGGGAGGTGGCACCGATAGCAAGCTCCCTGAGCTCGATTTAGAAAAAGCTGACAATTATGTCTATTACGTAAGCGGAAGATGGCCTGACTTCCTAGTCACCTGAACGCTCAGCTAACTGGCCAAATGGCAAAGAAGTATGAAGGTGGCAGCAAAGAGCATGGAGATCACTTAGGCGTCTTCAAGACAGACAAGTAGATCTAACACTATTGGTTAGGGTCTCCATTCTAAATCTAGAATCTATATCTAAATCTACAGTCACATAATGCATTTTTTTCCATGCTATCTCTTGTTATTTATGAAGGATACATGATGCAAGGGAAACTCTGCAAGACCTTATATTTGAGAGTTTTAGGGACCAGTGAGAAATTTCTATTCCTCATGAGGCTGTGAACTCCCTGAAGGCAGACTCTGTATCGGATTAGGCTCATATCCCTGTAGACTCCCCTTGCTACCCAACGCATTTTCAAGCAGCAAATGCTCAATATACATTCACTGAAGAAAAAGATGAGTTTTTAATAGTACACATCTTGTAGTAACTCACCAAGCAGTGGTTTTGCTAAAACAAACAACAGTTTTTTTAATTTTAATTTTTGGCAGAGAAACTCTGTTTCTGTAACTAGCACTTACTCACATAACTAGCATATAATAGTCAAAGCCTAGTTTAATATCCAACTGTTTCTTCCACAGATGATTTACCACAAATAACACTACCATAATAAGGTCTCCCAAAAAAGTGTTACGTAAATAATGTTTGATGTAGCTTTAGTTAGAGGTCTCTAACAGAAAACACAAAAGTATTTTATTTCTTTTCTCAAGTATTGGGTGACCGTGTAACTTATCTTCCATACGGGGATACTTTAAGAGTAACATCATGAAGATGAAGATGATGAATGATACTGCCACCAGGGTAACATGCATGAACCTAAACATTTAGTCACCCTACTTAAGGAGAACAATTATAGTAAGAACTAGCTATTCATATTACGATTTTTGTGGTTCTTATTCAGAAGTAAAGTACAGTGTCAGTTTGCACATAAACAAAGGTTAGATCCTAGAGGTTATTTCCTATGACACATCCTCAGGGGAACAAACATCCTAATTCTGATATACTACAACAAATAAGCAGAAACTTACCTCTGGTTTGGGGACAAAAGCTTGTCCTGGAATTGTAAAGATGTGTCGAACATTGCAGAGGTACTGAGCCATAACAGAGAGGCGACTACGCTGTTTGCTTCCTGTATTGGCTGCAAGTCTCTAGAGAGAGACAAAAATGAATTTTAGCAAATAATTAGTCCAGCCTGATTAGATGAAAAAGAGTCAACATTCCATTATTTCTGAACACTAGGTAGACTTTTTGAGGCAAATTTGAAAAGGGTGGGCTATCTGACACATGACACACAGCAAACATGGGGAATATTTTCCTCCAACATCAACTGAGGTACACCTAAGAAATGTGAATTATGTCATATATAATGCACTACAAAAATAAGAACATTTGCTCTACCAATGGCTGTTGGGATTTTCGAACGACTGTTATATTCTATAGAAGGCCCTACATAAAACAAGCAATCAATAAATACTTGATGAAGAAATTAGCAAGCATAATGAAAAATGAAAGATGCTTAAACCCTTAATTTTCTGAATCACCCCAATATATGAATGAACATTTTAAATGGTGTGCTTTTCAAATTCACTTAATATAGTAAAACCTTGAGTATTCAGAACCTTTGGGAAATTGGCTGTTCTTGACAAATAATTTTTGTAAAAACCTAGTAATTTATTCTTTTAAACACTCAAACATTTTTGTTTTGCAATTAATTAGGTATATTTCAATTAATTCATAAATGCAATGCAATTTCAATTAAAAGTCCAACAGGATTTTAAAAATTAATTTCCATATGTATTATATATATATTTAAATTCCATGTAAAATTTATATAAGGCCAAGAATGGCCAGGACGCTCCTGAAGAATACCAACAATGATGGGGAGCTCACCCTACCAGACATCAAATTGATGCAGGCCCAGACAGATCAATAAAACAAATGCCTTAGAAACAGACCCAAGCACATTAGATATTTAACACATGATAGATGCGATGTAGCAACTGCTAACAGAAAAGGAAGGATCATTCGGTAAGTGACACCGGTGTAATTAGATATCCATAGGAGAAAACAGTAGGTCCTTATCTCATGCCATAACCAAAAAAAACTCTAAGCAAATTAACAATAAGTGAAAAGAAAAACTTTAAAATTTTTATAAGCAAATATCTATGACTTCCATGGTAGGGAAGAATTTCCTACAGATGTAAAAGCAGAGCTATATAAGAAAAGACAGACAGACAGACAGACAGACACACACACATATATGTATATATGTATGTATATACATCTTTCTAAAATATATGTATCTATGTATGTCTTTTCTTATATAGCTTTGCTTTGGGGACAAAATATATATATATGTGTGTGTATATATATCTGTATATATGCGTGTATATATGTGTATATATACACATGCGTGTATATATGTGTGTATATATATGTGTGCATATATACGTGTGTGTATATATATGTATATATACATATATATATAATATATATATTTTTTGATCTTGGCTGGGAACAGTGGCTCATGCCTGTAATTCCAGTGCTTTGGGAAGCCAAAACAGGAGGACTGCCAGAGGCCAGGAGCTCAAGACCAGCCTGGGCAACACAGCAAGACGCCCTCCTCAACAACAACAACAACAACAACAAAAACTACTGTACTTTATTAAAATTTTAAATTTCTGTATAATAAAACTTTATAAATGTTTATAAGTCACAGACTAAGAGAAATTATTTGAAATTTATAGTGTTCAGAATACAGATGAAATTCCTGTACATCAATAATCATAAGATAAATAGCTAATAGAATATATAAGGCAACTCACATAAGAGAAATCCAAATAAACCATAATATAAACTATGCTCCACCACAGTACAAAGTAGGAATATGCAAATTAGAACATTAGATATAATTTCATACACATGAAATGAACAATTAAAAAAAAACCTAACAGAACCTGATATTGGAGAATATCTGCAGCTACAGGAACTTTCAGATACTGCTAGTGAGAGAGGAAATCTGTACAAGCATTTGTAGCATAATTTGGCAATATACAGTAGAGCTGAAGCTGTGTAAAACCTCATGACCCTCTAGGTCTCTAAGAACATGTATGTATGGAAATAATGATGACGAAGTTTAAGACAGTACAACTCATAGAAGGGAAAGAAAGGGGATAGAAGAGGGCTCCAAACATATCAATAATATTTTATTTCTTTAAAAAAGATATAAAAATATGGCAATATATTAAAATTGAACAGAGCTGAGTGGTGGGTAAAAAAATTTAGGGATGCTTATCTTTCTAAAATGTATCTTGCCTCTCTGTGTTCTTAAGAGCTCAAAGGACATTCTAACCCTCTTCTGAATGATTCAGGGGCAACATTACAAACACCAATGATTACTGGAATAATCCTGGGGCTAGGTAGGCAGGGAGGGGGCCCCACTGCTCAACAGTAAAAGACACAGTGCTTTCTGAGCTGGTTTGCAGCTGCTGGGTTTGCTCTTTCCCGCTTCACTGCAATGCACACACATAGTCTAATCACTTCTTTTCCTTTGCTGCTTGTAGCCTGCTGTGGACATGAAAACCATATAATTTACCTTATTAGAGCTTTGCCTTAAGGAAGATTAAAAAATAGGTTCTGTGTGAGATATGGAAGAAACTTCCTATGGGCAAAGTTATAGATTGTACTCAAAGCCAACCTTTCATCTCATACCTCTTCCCCATGACCTTTTCATTTTAAACTGTCTGGCTCTTGTCTGTTTGGAGAGTTGAAATTATTGGGATGCCGTACTCAAGATAAGTGATGAGTTAGTATAGCATGTAAGACAAAATATAATCTTTCTTACTAAAATGTAAAACCAAGACACATATACTCTCATACAGCTACAAAAAATGACAGAAGTAGAGATTTAAGTTAAAGAATAAGCTTATGGATCAAGTGGTCAAAAATATTTCTAGTTCTTCATAAAGTAAAAAAGGAGCTTAATCTTACTACTGGCAGAAAATTCAGAAATTCAAAATGCATTGCAAATTTTAATATCCAACTGGCACAATTCAAAAAAGATCTTATTTAAGTATTTAAGTATATTTCACTTAGAACACATCCAGAAACGTCAGGGGAATATGTGTCCCAATCCATTAACCTGACCCATTCAATTCAATCTTTGTAGCATATATCCCCAGGCTGTAGAGATGAAAACATGCGAATCATATATTTCAATTTACAAAAAAGCAGCACACATAGCTGTCCCTAACTCATTAAGGAAAAATTCAAATCACAGACCAGAAAGCTCTACAAAAGATTTCATTCAAAGCTAGCATAAGACAGAAATGGTCTATCAACCTCAAATATACATTACTGTTTCTGTGATAGATGTACTATTGGGAAAGCTATAAAAATTCAACATCCATTACAAGATAGATGATTTTAGCAACAAAAGGTCAGGAAACCAAACTAGTTAATTTTTCTTTAAAAGGAAACCTCTAACCCTTGAGCTTTTAAAAAGCATTTTGATGGAGTATGAGAAAAACAAGGGGTCAAAGAATTTACAAGGACAGTGGTTTTTTTTTTCTTATTAATCTAAAATAATTTTAAGTACAAGGAGAAAAATTAGGCTTACACTTGAGAAGCTACACAGCCATATATCAGGGACAATGAGAACTATGTAAGGTAATTAATGGAGAGGGTGACTCCCTCCCTGCTTGAGATGTGCTCATCAACAGCCAGGGTCCTCTGGAGATGGTGGGAGAAAAAGAGGCTGATGCTGGACCCAGAAAGAAAAGAACACAGGGCCAGCAGCATCGAGAATTTGCACATCATGACTTTAGCAGAAAACACACTACCTGTACTCAAGTTCAGCCTTCCCTGTAACTACTCCACGACCTTCTGGAAGGCATTAAACCTTTTGAGCCTCAGTTCATCATTTATATTAATAAAATGAGGTTAGATGGGGTTAGTTCTCACTTACTGCTTAACAGTCTGATTACATTTTATGAACTGTAACTTCATATTGTCTATATGTCCCTTAATGCATATGAGCTGAATTCTTACACTTAGATCCTGTAGTGCTAGAGACAGGAATAAGACGACGGTGCTCATTTATTTCTGTTTTGTAATTCACAAAGCCAATCAAAGTAAATGTTAAAAAGAGCTTCCTGTGGCTAAAATACAAAATTACATATACAGCCATGTCAAGAGTAAATGGCATATAAGAAAATGCTGCTATATGAAATGGTGCGAATTACTGTCCCTGCCCAAATCTTGCCAAATTGTAATCCCCAACGTTGGAGGAGGGGCCTGGTGAAAGGTGACTGGATCAAGGGGGCAGATTTCCCTCTTGCACGACAGTGAGTGAGTTCTCATGAGAACTGCTTGTTGTAAAGTGTGTAGCACCTCCCCCCTCTCTCTTCCTACTGCTCCAGCCACATAAACCATGCCTGCTTCCCCTTTGCCTTCTGCCATGATTATAAGTTTCCTGAGGCTTCCCCAGCCATGCTTCCTGTACAGTTGCAGAAATGTGAGCCAATTAAACCTTTTTTTTAAAATAAATTACCCAGTCTCAGGTATCTCTTTATAGCAGTGCATAGAATGGACTAACATAGGGGCTGGGCATGGTGGCTCACGCCTGTAATCCCAGCACTTTAGGAGGCTGAGGCAGGTGGATCACGAGGTCAGGAGATCGAGACCATCCTGGCTAACATGGTGAAACCCCGTTTCTACTAAAAATGCAAAAAATTAGCCAGGCGTGGTGGTGGGCACCTGTAGTCCCAGCTACTCGGGAGGCTGAGGCAATTGAATGGCATGAACCCGGGAGGTGGGGCTTGCAGCGACCTGAGATGGCACCACTGCACTCCAGCCTGGGTGACAGAGTGGCGAGACTCGGCCTCAAAAAAAAAAAAGAAAAGAATGGACTAATATAGTATATATTCTCCCACTGAAACTTTCACTTGCAAAATGTGAAAATCAGAGGACCAGTGTTACCTAGACTTCTAAGGCATTCCATAAATTATAGACTCCATATAAACTCTTCTCAATATTCATGCTAAAATTGAACTAAAATCAACTTCTTTTGTTAAAGAAAAAGAATTGCATATGGTGAAGTCGAAGCAACACTATTATTAATAACCACAACTGACAAGCTGAGTCACCGAAAATATTACTCCACCTCTTTTTAAGCCTCTGTTTCTTTGTGTTTCCCCCCACACAAATAGAGTACATAGTATTTTGTATCTCTATTGTGTTATTCAAGAGCAGAAATACCAAAATAATCATGTCGGCTGAGAAAAATAAATCCACAGATGTGGTTTAATAAGAAATATATTTGGACTTTGTCCCTGGCTCCTAAAGCCCTTGAAATTTCCTGAGTAATCGGCATGTCTTGCTTTAAATTCACAAGTCCCCCAGAGTTTACAGTAATGAGATAACTTAGGATGAGGCCTCTAGGTAGCTCAAGATGGGGCTGGTCACTGAGACCAACTGATTACCCATTACTCAAGTGTAGGTAAGGTGTTTCCCTGAGTTTTTGAGCCATTCTGAAAAATGATTCAATCTGAGGAGGGGGACATGGAAACCTCTGATTTATTTTATAGCTGGTCGCTCAGAACTCCTAGAGGCCCAGATTTGTGACTGTCATCTGAAGTGAGGCGCAGTCTTGTGGGACTTGGCCCTTAACTTGTGGGATCTAACACTAAAAACATGTGGACAGTGTCGGAATTGAATGAAACTGCAGGATACCCAGCTGGTGTTTGGAGAATTGGAGATTGCTTGGTGTGGAAAAAACCCACACGTCTGGTGTCAGAAGTTGTATAAGTGCAGAGGAAACAAGAATGGTTTCTGTCAGAACCAACATATCCAAAGGTTGAGAAAAACAACAAAGAAAACTCAGCATGGGCCCAATTCAAACCAACCCAAGAGAATTAGCAGGTTCATGAAGAGGAAATGACAAAGACCTTAAGAAAAGTGGTGATATCATCTCAGGGTTCCTAACAAACATGAAACGGTCCTACGTTTTTATGATGGGAAGTTCCAAGACTCCTGAGAGAAAGATTTTATGGCCAAATCATCTAAAGGAAAGTTTTCCAACCTTGGCATGACTGACATCTTGGGCTGATTAATGTTGGGTGGTTCTTCGCTGTGGGAGGCTCTGCTGTGCACTGAAGAATGCTTCCCAGCATCCCTAACCTTCTATCCACTAGAGACCAGAGCCCCCTCCCGGGTGTGACAACCAAAAACATGTCAGACATTGCCAAATGCCCCTGAGGAGCAGATAAGGCAAAAGTGCCCTTGTTGGAAATGATTCCCCTAAACAGAAACAAGGGTAAAAAGAGAGGGATAGATCTAAGAAATGAAATTCTTATGATACACTCAAATTATCTGAGAGGAAGGCATTTAAAGAATTAAGCTTATGTAGTAGTAGAGTCTATTGATTTCAAACAAATTCTGGCATTAAAAAGTTTTGTTCTGAAACAAGTATAAAGCTGAATAAGTCATAGGAAACAAGAGTTTGCATAAACAGGACAACAGGTGGAGCAGGACTGTCATTACTGAAATGGAAAGGAGATGAGCCTTAGATGCCCAGCCTGAAGAGGACTGGAGGCCCTTCTCAGGCTGCAGCAGAGGCAGGGGGCAGCTCAAACTGAGCCTAGAGGTCTCCTGGGCTCAGGGAGCCAGAGCTGGAGATCTGGGAGGCCTCGGCAGGCAGAATTTGTGGGGCAGACTACCAGAGACATGGAAAACGCACATACGCGGTGCTCACACGTGTGCAGCAGCAACGGGTGGGGGAGACAGGAACAGGAGAGGGAGAGAGAATGTGAGGCAGAGCTCCTGAGGTAGCAAAAGGGTCCCAAGGGTCCCCCAAGTCCCCTGCTGAGCACTGATCTGCAGGTGCCTGAGGCTTGGGAGCCTGAACTAGAACCAGGGGAAGGCAGGAGCAACTGGGGCTCACGTGGCTCAAGAGGCCCTGCAACATGCAGGGCGTTGGGTGCCTTCCTCAGAAAGGGCATGATGTAGTACTGGGGCTCAACAAGCCCCAAATTAAAAGCTACCCTGGATCCACCAGAACAATAAAAGCCTCAAGCAATCTCATCTATGTGTCACAACAAACCCAACCTCAACCCAATACCACAAAATCCAGCCCTCATCAGCATTAAAAAAAATAAAACTCTCACAATACCTGATGTTTTGTCAGAAATTATCAGGCTTTCAGAGAAACAGAAAAATGCAACCTATAGCAAGAAGGGGAAATCAATCACTAAAAGAGTACAGAAATGATAGAGGTAATGAAATTAGCAGGCAAGGATCTTAAAACAGCTACTTATTTGTTCAATTTTTTGAGACAGGGTCTTGCTCTGCCGCCCAGGCTGGAGTGCAGTGACATGATCATGGCTCACTGTAATTTGATCTCCTGGGCTCAGGTGATCCTCCCACCTCAGCCTCCTGAGTAGTCGAGACCACAGGCATGCAGCACTGGACCTGGCTAATTTTTTATTTATTTTTTGTAGAGACAAGGTAACATAGGGAGCTATGTTACCCAGGCTGGTCTCGAACTCTGGGCTCAAGCAATCCTCCCACCTTAGCCTCCCAAAGTGTTGAGATTACAGCTGTGAGCCAGCACGCCTGGCCAAAACATCTACTTTAAATATCATACATACATACATACATAGAAAAATGCCAAGGAAGGCATGAATGTAATGAGGACAGAAAGAGAAGATCCAAAGACCCAAATGGAATTTAGAGATAATTTTTTTTCATAATAGTTAACCAAATATCCATGCATTTACTTAATTCTTTCCTTCACTGCTGATTTTTGATCTGACCATTATCAGATACTGCTAAGGTGTCTGCATCGGGCTTTCTAGTCTAGTAATTGCTCTGTCATGTGCTGCTTCTCATACTGCTTTAATTATTAAAGCTTCACCATACATTTTAGCATATGACAAGGAAGTCTTTTCTCATCACTCTCCCTTTTCAACATTTCTTATGTATTGTTGCAGGTCTATTCCTCCAGATGATCCTTAGAACTGCGTATTTCAAGATAAGTTCTTTGAGGATTATAATTAGATATACAGAATTCTTGGAAAAATCAGCTTCTTTAAAATAATCATTTTTCCTTCTGGGGCTATGATATTTCTCTGGATTTATCTCAGTGACCTTGAGATTCTCAGTTAGGTTTTGTAGTTATTTTTATATATGTCTCTCATTTTTTCTTAGGTTTTCAAAATAATTATTTATCTCCAAATAATATTTTTGTACTTCTCATTCCAATAATGGTATATTTCCCTTGATTCACTCCCTGTTATATTTAGTTTTCTACTTATTTATCATGGATTCAATCTTAAACTCTCCTGAGCTTTTGCAACTTTTTTTTGACTCTATGCAAACTTGACAGTAGTTTTATCAAATTCCCCTTTTAATTGGCTCCAATCTGGACTGGTTGTTCTTCCTGAGGACTCCTTTCTCTCTGTCCTGTAGGGAGCCCTCTGCTTCCTGGATTTCATGTCATTTTTTTCTTGATGTTTCTAATCAGACCAATGCTTATATGATGTCTCTAACCAGACCAATGCTGACAGAGGTGCTGACAGGGATCAACGAGGGCTGACTTGTGAGTAAATGGAGCTAGGTTAATTGGGACCCATATGTTAAAAATAGTAAAATTGCTTCTACTTCACTATACACAGAGATCAAACCCGAGTGGACTATAGATATAAATGTGAAAGGTAAACATAAAGCTTCTAGAAGATAACAGAAGAATATCTTCATGAACTCAAGATGAAAGTGTTTCCTCAACAAAACACAAAAAGCACTAGACATAAATTTAAAATTAAGAATGCTTGCTCTTCAAAAGACACCATAAAAAGAAAATAACAACATGCAATAGAGTAGAAGAAATGCTCAACACATTTAACTAAGGACTAGTATGAAGAGTATTAAAGAGCATGTGAGAACTCCTCCAGATCAGTAGGAAAAAGATAAGCAACCCAAAAGAAAGGTGAGCAAAAAGCATGCACTAAAAACAAGGAACTCAAAAAGGCCAGTAAACACACAATAGTGCCCAATTTTGCTACAAACCAGCAAGGACAAAATAAAACACAATGACATTCCATTACCCTGAGATTAATAAAAATGTACAAGTCTGGCAATAGTGAGTACTGGCAAGAATATGGAGCAAAATGAACTCATACACACTGCTGGTGGGAATATAAACAGGCGTGATGATTTCAGAGATCAACTTAGCATTATCTATGCAGGGGTGAAGATTTGCAGTTCCACTCCCAGGTAAATACCCTAGAGAAATGTTGCCCATGTGCCCCAACTGACACAGTATGGAATGTTTACGACAGTTTTGTTTGTAAAAACAGAACAATGAAACTAATTCATGGTCCACCAACATGAGAATGAATAGATAAGGATCTTACACAAATAGTGGGTAGTATATATAGCTACCTAAATAAACTACAGTCATAAGCAAAGTCAGTGAATCCTACAAAGAATGTTCAGGATAAAAACAATACATACTATATGAATACATATTATATAAACCCAGTTGTCAAAAGTGGACAAAACTGGGCTGGGTGCAGTGGCTCACGCCTGTAATCCCAGCACTTTCGGAGGCTGAGGTGGGTGGATCACGAGGTCAGGAGATCGAGACCATCCTGGCTAACATGGTGAAACCCCGTCTCTACTAAAAATACAAAAAATTAGCCGGGCGCGGTGGCGGGCGCCTGTAGTCCCAGCTACTCAGGAGGCTGAGGCAGGAGAATGGCGTGAACCCGGGAGATGGAGCTTGCAGTGAGCCAAGATCGTGCCACTGCACTCCAGCCTGGGTGACAGAGTGAGACTCTGTCCAAAAAAAAAAAAAAAAAAAAAAAAAAAAGGACAAAACTAAAGTGTATTCATCATAGGAATATAAATCTGTGTGATAAGACTATGCAAGGGAATAAAGCCAAAATTCACAGTAGTGATCACCTTACTAGCATGGGATGGAAAGGAGATGCAATCAGAGTAAGGAATACAATGGGGTCTCAAAGATACTAGTGATTCAATTACCCATGTTGGGGGTGGGGATTCAGGAGTTCCCTTTATTAAGTCATCCATGTACACGGGGATTCAGGAGTGCCCTTTATTAAGTCATCCATGTACATTATACAGTCATCCGTCAGTATCTGTGGGTTCCATATCCATGGATCCAACCAATCCCAGATCAAAAATATTCAGGGAATAAAAAAAGGATGGTTGCATCTGTACTGAACATGTACAGATTTTTCCCTTATCATTATTCCTCAAATAATACAGTGTAACAACTATTTATAAAACATTTATACTGTCTTAGGTATTACAAATAATGTAGAGATGATTTAAAGTATATGGGATGATATGCATAGGTTATATGCAAATACTACACTGTTTGACATCAGGGACTTGAGCACCTGTAGATTTTGGTATTTGTGGGGGTTCTGGAATCAATCCCCTATGGATACCAAGGGATGGCTGTATACTCTTGTATTTATATGTCATAATAAAATTTTTTTAAAAAACCACTTAAGAGTCTGCACATCCCTCCTTATACCTTTGCCGCTCAAGCACCACCCCTGCTTACCCTGGAGGGTTTACTTTCTAGAGTGAACCCAGAACACTTCCGCCATGGGAATGCAGGCATAGCAGACTTCACTGAGGTGAGGGAGGAAGTACAATTTATATACTGAATAATGAGACCCTCAATCCCCTTCTCTTTCTCAGCTCCAAATTGATTATCACATTCTTCCCGCACGCCCCCGCCGAGACAGAGTCTTGCTCTGTTACCCAAGCTGGAGTGCAGTGGCACGATCTTTGCTCACTGCAACCTCCGCCTCCCAGGTTCAAGCAATTCTCCTGGCTCAGCCTCCTGAGTAGCTGGGATTACAGGCACCCCCCACCACACCCGGCTAATTTTTTTTTTTTTTTTTGTATTTTTAGTAGAGACGGGATTTCACCATGTTGGCCAGGCTGGTTTCAAACTCCTGACCTCGTGATCCGCCTGCCTCGGCCTCCCAAAGTGCTGGAATTATAGGCATGAGTCACCATGCCCGGCCAATTATCATATTCTTTAACTGCCATGCCATTAAGCTTAAAGATCAATTTTAAGGTATCACGTGCCAATCCTGGGTATGGCCAACAGGGCATCGCTTTTGTCTTTCTCCAGTGGCATCGATGGCTGTTGCATCCCTGTGTTTACCACACTACCTCCTTGGCTAACATACATCATTCATGTTTTCCCAGAAGCTCACAGCAGTTACATCTGTCATCATCATCAAAGGTTTAACTTTTGGCTGAGCTGCTGCTGGGTTCTTGTGGGTGTAATAAGATATTAACTTAGAAAACACAGACTGTGGTAAAAATGCAGTATTATTATTTTGCTTTGGAATTTGAACATGTGATAAAATAGTCACAAAATGTTAAAACTTACCTCTGCCACTTCCTTTTGAAAAGTCAAAGTCATCTGAGTTCTGCCATAAACAAAAGGTCCATCTCTACAGGAAATATTTTCAAGCCACTTGATAATCAGTGGAGTTGAAACACTAAAAGGCAGATTTCCAATAATATGTACATTTGGAGGATCTGGTGGCAGAGGAAAAAACAACCTGAAATGATTCCATCAATATATTCTGAATACAATTTCAGTGACGAGTAAAATCAGACTGGATATTAATAGCATCAAAGAAAAATATATAAATAGACATGGCTAAATTTTTTTTTTTTCACTTATTCAAAAGCAATGTTTTCTCACAATCTGCTTTGGATTATTGAGGAAAAAATTATACTTAATTACTGCTCAGTTACTCAGAGAAAAGTCCTTGAATTTCTGGCCTAGGAAATACAGGAAAAAGAGTTGGCTTGAGGAAAAAGAGAATTCATTTTGGACATGATGAGGTTAAAGTGCCTATGGAACACCTAGATGAAGCTGTCAGAGGTCAGATGCCAGGAAGGGGGTACAGGCAGCATATAAAGTGTGAATGTCTGCAATACGTAGGTGGTAAGTGAAACCATAGGAATGGAGTAATCTGGCAAATTTGCCCAAAAAGAAAAACCCCAGAAACAACAATATGTACAAAGTGGGTAGAAAAACAACCACCAGCTAAGAATAGTTAGAAAAAGTTCACAAATGTAAAAGGAAAAACAGGAGGGGCTGGTATCAGGGAGAAAAAGAGCAAGAGAAATCCTCCGGAAGACTATGGATTACAGTTAAATGAATTTGGGAGAACTCAGTCAGATAAGGTTTGAAACAGGTAATGAGGAAGGCATTGTGGTTCCAGTGTGACTGGGCTGGGGCAGAAACCTGAAGGCTGCATGCTAAGAACAGGAGGGCCTGTCAGCTGGCAGAGACTGCAAGTGCGGCCCATCTGAAGGAGTCTGGTCATGGGGGAGGCCAGAGACATGGGGGCAGCCAGATGTGGAGGCACCTAAGCCCTCCTCCGTTTGTTCTGAGAGTCTGTTATAGGAAGAAACATACCCTATTTATCTATGCATTCTGAAGGGCTGCACACAGCAGGTACCCAATAAACACTGTCTGTGAATGAAGACTGCCTTGGTTGGTCATTGAATGTGAAGAATAATAGAAAAAGTTAAAACAATGGCTTGGGCATGGCTTAGTTTACTAAAGCACTTCTTTTTTTCCACTATTTGGAACAAATAACAATTGATAGTTTACCCTATCCTTATATGGTATCACAAAAAATGGTAAGTTTATTTGCACAGAATACAAAACATTTGAAAATGAGACAAATGAATTAGAACTAAAAAAAGTAACTAGATTTTATAATTTGGAAGCAAGTAGCAAGAGAAAATTATAATACACATTATTTAATTCTGTTCAGATAATTTAAAATATAAACATATAAGACATTTGTAATAAATGTATCATAAAATGAACATTTGTGATATAAATAATCATAAAAGAAATGTTTTATAACTACCCAAAAGCACTTACCATCTTCCCAGGGTCTTTTAAGACTTTCTGAAAAGGCCTTTTCTACCTTAAATGTCAAGACATCTCCATGAACAATTCTCAGTTTCCCAGGTGCTGCATCAGAAAGCATCTAGTTTATAAAAAGATCAGTAAAATGAGCTCATATACTTATGTGAGTAACAAAACTAAACTTTTTAAACCTGTGCATTTAAAAAATCAGTTAAAAAAGTCAGAGACTAGGGAATGAACAAATACTACATCACGTCTATTGCAACAGACAATGGTGGCATTTCATTTTAACACACATGAATGATTAGGGATAGTAACAGACAGTACAACACTAGCTTACAATTTTACAAATATATTACAAATATATTGACCTTCAGGATGACTTCTATTTCTATATAGATTTAGCATAAACTCACTCCTATCAATAAGTTTTTAAATTAGAGACTAAGGACATTATCATGAAATACAGAGAATTAATCAGGAGTCAACCATATTGAAAGATAAGCTTAATTTAACTAAATCTTTATAGCCTAAATATATATACAAAGGATTCTATATATCATCAAGATCTTTAACTGAATATATGCGTAGATTTAGCCAAGTAGAAAGTCACCTGTCGATGCCAGTCTCCACTTGGCACTCCGAGATACTCCTCTGACCAGAGCATCCCTAATCTTAATATTTGTTGATCCATAGCCCTTATCGACCTAATGAATTACCCTGGATGTTTAACAATAGCTACTTCCCAACCTATTTCCACATACTAACCATTGGCTTTCTTTCCTTTTCCTTCTGTCTTTGTGACCAAAAAGGGGAAAAAAAGCACTTTTTCCTTTGTAGTCTTTTTCTTCTTCACTCCACCTACTCTACCACCACACTCTCACAGTACTGAAGAGTTGGCAGTTAATTCAAAAAACTTTATAGCTAAGTTATCTATAAATTCATATTGTGTTAAGTGCCCCATGCCCAACACAAAACTGATTCTTGAAGTCCTTAGTTAAATATTTAAAAAGTCTCTGAGCTTATAAATTTACTTAAAAGGCAGGAGTGAATGTATCAATGAGAAGAAACATCACTGCTAAGGTAGATTTCAAGGGAAGAAGTGACTCTCTTCCCACATTAAGTCAGAGCTCGGAGAACCTTGGCTTCAACTCAGTTGCCAAGATTCTAGAATGTGCCCAGCACCTTATAGGGATGGTGAACAGGCTCAAAGGGAACATTTGCCCTGAGCCTACCTTGGTCCTAATTCTCTAGGTCCATTAAAGCTGATTTTTTTTCTCCTAACACCTCTCCTTGCCCAACTCATACAACCAAGAGGGAGGATAAACAAGATGATCACAGAAGCCAGAGAGGAGACACTGGACCAAGAAACATGGCTTGTGGATTAGTCCACCTTTGTGTCAACACTGTGCTGTGCATCTGCCTCTTTACAGCACTTACAAACTGTATCTCAATTTCCCCTGCAACAACATATGCTCCTTAAGGGCAGGACCCATTTCCTATCTACCTTTATAGCCCCTGTAGCTACAGCAATGCATGGTGAGTGTTTAATACATACTTAAGAAGTGCATGAATAAGTGAATGACCAAATGGCATTTAGGTCTCTGTAAAGCTGGAAACTTTCTCTTTTAGCCTGGGAGATGTTGGCTTCCCAAATTTTAGGGTCTAGAAACTTGCAAAGATTTACTTCACAAGTCAATCAGGCAGATTTATACAAATAATCTTTCAGAAATAAATAGCTGAAATGCCTCTACTGGTAAGAGGCTAAACATACTTTAAGTCTGGAAATCATCTAGTTTGATATGTTTAGCCATGGTAGTTTAGCAATAATAACTGCATGCCTCTGATACTAATGTACTTATGGATTATTTTAAATTACCACTAGTTACTAAAACTTGATCTGGTGAGTTCCAGGCAATAAATCTTGGAAAATATAACGATTTCAATATACTAAAAATTTAAGAAGAGACAGCTCTCTATGCGGCATGCTCTTAATGTATAAAACCACATATTTAATCATAGTACTTATCATCAATGGAAAACGCTAAAATTTTTTCTATAATTATGTTCACAAAGTTAAAACAAATTAGCAAGCCAAAAACAAAGAGGCAGAACTAATAGCTTAAGTCTCATGATGTCAATATATAGAAAGTATTTAATAATTAGTAGTTAGGACTAAAACACAACAAAACAACATAAATTTGGCTGTTTGACGTTAACTTAATTTGAAACGTTAACTTTTCCCACCCTGACAGGTACAACTGTATATCTAAAAGCTAATACAATATAAATAAATTTACCTTCCTTTCCTGGGTTTTCTTTTTTGTTTTTGTTTTTTGTTTGTTTTTTGAGATGGAGTCTCGCTCTGTTGCCCAGGCTGGAGTGCAGTGGTGCAATCTTGGCTCACTGCAACCTCTGCTCCTGGGATTCAGGCAATTCTCTTGCCTCAGCCTCCCTAAGAGCTGGGATTACAGGTGTGCACTACCACACCTGGCTAATTTTTGTATTTTTAGTAGAGACGAGGTTTCACCATGTTGCCCAGGCTGGTCTCTAACACCTGACCTCAAGTGATCTGCCCGCCTTGGTCTCCCAAAGTGCTGGGATTACAGGTGTGAGCCACCATACCCAGCTCCTTTCCTAGGTTTAAAACTACATTTCTTTTGGATTCCCATTCACTTTTCAATCTCAGTCAATGACAAACCAAATCCTCCCCACACTTTAAAAGGTACACCTCCTTCTTGACAATTTGTAGCTTGATCTACTTTGCAACTCCCCACTGCAGAAGGAATGAATGCTCATGTTAACAGATTTATGTGAAGTCCTTAAAGCAATTATGGGGAAAAAGTGCTAGACAGAATAAATTGATATTATGATTATAGACAGTACCCTTTTAAACACTTCAAATGATATTAGGCAATAACACATGAAGACCTTCTAGCCAACCAGTAGCAGAAATGTTTTCACTACCATAATGATACATGGGGTATGGTGGAGGGGGTGGGAAAATCACTATTATATGCATTCGAGAATAACAATGGAGCATTACACTTCAAAACCCTGGAGGTATTATCACAGAATGTGCTTAAAGGCACAGCCAATCACAAATGCAGGCACCAGATTACAGCCAAATGAGTATTTTTACAGACACTCTCAAACTGTTCTTTCATTTTTATTTTAGTGTTCAATTCTATATTCTTCCAAAATGAGATGTATGCCAGTTTAGAGTAAAAGGCATCATTACATAAGGCTATAAAAGAAGAAACCGAAAATCAAACCATGAAGAGGGGAAGAATATATGTAAAACACAAGAGCTAACAATCCCAACAATCATGAGAGCTAGCTCTCGTGATTTACATAATGAAATATATAATTTTTGCTTTTCAATAGTAGTTGTACCAAGACTCCAAGAGATAATTTTTTTTTTCCTGGTATTATGCTTTGTAAAGGGTACATGAAACAACGTAATAAACAATGCCTTTAATAAAAGTTAAAACACAAATGTAGAAGAATTCTTTCTGTGGCCATTTAAAAAAAAATCTCTCCTCTAACCAAAGTCTTAGTGAAAGCTCCTCTGCAGGGGCAAGTAATTGTGGTTTGGCTAGGCAGCTTTTTGTTGATTTTACTGGATGAGGAAAGAATTTAGGCAATTCTTAGAACTTACACAAAATTATCGATTCCTTAAGACGAAATACTACATTGAATAGCTATTTCGCATATTTTATGTCACCTTCTCATGTAAGGGGTTCATGGCAGCCAACACTGTAGTTACGTTAATTATCTTCTTCCTGATTTGCCACATAGTAGGGCCCAAATGCTGTTGAAATAAATATTTGTAACAGGGCTGGGCAAAACTGTTAAGCAAACTGTATGAGAAGGAAAGAATCTATAGTATAAAATATAGTAGGTGAAAGATAAAATTTGTATTCTTATATATAACACATATAAAAGACTACTGCTATTTATTCATTAAAAAATTAAGATGTTACAACAGACTTTTCAGACTTTTAGAGGGAAGGTTACAGCATGATGTCAAAATGTCAATTAGCTTGCTTTATTTTTTTTTAGTATGTAAAATAACTTGAATTGTATTAAAAATGTACATTTTCAGACTTTCTCAGTATTTTAAATTTATGAACAGAGCAAAAACAAACAGAAATCACATAACCACTCATATCTTAAATGATACTACAAATATCTAAAATTATTTTTATAGGAATTTTAAGTTTGTTGGACATTTCAATGTCATTATCAAATCTTTCACTCTCTTTTTTAAATTTGACATTAGATTTGTATTAGTCCGTTCTCATGCTGCTAATAAAGACATACCTGAGACTGGGTAATTTATAAAGGAGAGATGTTTAATTGACTCACAGTTCAGCATGGCTGGGGAGGCCTCAGGAAACTTACAGTCATGGTGGAAGGGGAAGTAAACACGTCCTTCTTCATATGGTGGCAGCAAGGAAAAGTGCCGAGCAAAAGGGAGAAATGCCCCTTATAAAACCATCAGATCTCGTGAGAGCTCACTGATGAGATTTGAGTAGGGACATAGCCAAACCATATCAGATTTTATTCTATTTGTTTGTTTTATTTTTAATTGACACATAATAATTGTGTGTTCTCACCACAAATAAATGATAAATGTTTGAGGTGGATATGCTAATTATCCTAATTTTATCATTATACATTGTACACAACGTACAGGTATGCCAACTACACAACCTTCTTCCTTAGGCCAATGTATAGGGATGCTATATGGCACAATCCTCTTCCTTAGGCCAAGAACACTAAACCAAATTTCACCCTTTTCTTGATGACCTAGGGTTACTGTTGTCTTTAGAATAATGGCCTCAATAGTTATGAAGGTGTTTTTGCTACCCTATTATTATTATTGTTTCTTCTGCATTTATATTTGTCTTTTATAGCTGTTACTGTAACAACTGTTACTTCTTACAGTTGTCAGTGGGCCTGCTTCTACCACTGATCTCTGTACTTCTACTTTGTATGGACTAAAAAGTCACTTTGGCTGTAAGCCACTTTTTGCTTACTTGTTGAGTTTTGTCTATGTTATGATTAACTATGGTAACATCAAGTAAGTTACATGTGTAAAGTAAATAGTTATGTCACAATAGCAAGGAAGGCAATCTTCCTTTTTAAAAAAATTGTTAGAGATTAAAGAATTTCAAAACTTCATTATCTCTAACTAAAAATAGCTCTTTCTGCCTGGACGCTGAAATTACCTCATATGTCTCTTAATAAGATGACTGGAAGGGGAATAATTAAAATAGCAACTATTACTGGCTACTGGGATTATGCCAGGCTCTTTACATCCATTTCTATCCATCTTTGCAATATCCACAGAAGAGAACTATTATTCCCATGCTGCAGATGAGAAAGTTGAAGCTAAAAAAGGTTTAACAGCAAGCTTAAGGTCACAAAGCTAGTAGGTGGCATATCTGAGATTTGGTCACTAGACTATTTGATGCTCAATCCCATGAACTTTCCACTATGCCAATGAAGTATGGAAATAATCAGTGTTTACCTATAAGAAAACCCAAAGGTTAGGAGGCCGAGGCAGGTGAATCACCTGAGTTCAGGAGTTCGAGACCAGCCTGGACAACATGATGAAACCCAGTCTCTATTAAAAATACAAAAAATTAGCTGGGCATGGTAGCGGGCGCCTGTAATTCCGCTACTCGTGAGGCTGAGGCAGGAGAATCGCTTGAGCCTGGGAGGTGGAGCTTGCAGTGAGCCGAGATCACGCCACTGCACTCCAGCCTGGGCAACAGAAACGAAACTCTTGTCTCAAAAAACAAACAAACAAACAAAAAACCAAAGGCAATACTAACAATACAATGACTTACTTTCTCTCTCCAAAAATTCCTCAAAACAACCACATAATTTAATGGTTAAGAAGAATCCTGAAACTTCCTATTCCGACAAAGATGGGGTCTAAGGGACCAGGCATATTCTCCTACCTTAAACCAATTTAAAAAACAGAGAAAATAGATGAAACAACAATTTTCAGACATTAGACAACAAAAAGCACAGGAAAACCTACAGATCCAAGAAGCTCAATGAATTCTACACACAAGAAACACGAAGAAAGCTACTGTAAGCACATCATGATGAAATTGCTCAAAAACAGTAGAAAGTATCAAAAGCAGCCAGAGAAAAAAGAACAAAGATAAGGATGAAAAAAGATTTGTCAGAAACAATGCAAGTGAGAAAATGGCGGAGCAACTTTTTTAGAGTAATAAAACAAAATACTGCCACAATATTTTCCAAAAATGAAGGCAAAATGAAGGCAAAATGAAGGCTTTTTCAGTCTTCAGTCTATAGTAATAAATACAGGTGGCTGTTGGTGAAACAATAGACCTATAGATAAATAGAACAGAATTGGAAGTTAGAAATAAACTGACACACATAAAACCAACTGATTTTTGACAATAGTACTAAGGCAATTCAATGAGGAAAAGACAGTATTTTCAAAAAATGGTGTTAAAAAAAGAACCTAAACCTTACCTCACACTATATGCAAGAATTAGCTCAAAATGTATCAAAGACCTAAATGTAAAAGCTAAAATTATAAAATAATGTTATATTATTTATATATAATATATATTTTTATATATACATAATTATATATATATAAATATATATTATATATTTAATTATATATAAATAAAACAGAAATTTTTAGTGATCTTGGTTTGGCAAATATTTTAAAAATAAGACATAAAAAGCATAAAGTCTAGAAGAAAAAACTGATAAATTGCACTTCATAAACATGAAACTTCTGTTCTTCAAAGACATTGTTAAGAAAATAAAAAGGTAAGCCACAGCTGAGAAAACATTTGTAAAATCTGTATCTGACAAAGCCTCACATCTGAACTATATAAATATCTCTTAAAATTCAATAAGACAAAAAAAGTAAAAGTACTAAAAATATTTGAACAAATAATTCCCCAAAGAAGATACAAAGATGGCAAATAAGCACATCATATGTTCAGTATTATTATCTATTAGGGAAATGCAAATAAAAACCACAAGAGGATACCATTACATATTCACTAGGATGGCTAAAATTAAAAAGACTGACCATGCCAAGTCTGAGCAAGCATGTGGAGCAACGGGAACTCTGAAGTACAACTGGTGGGAATGTAATATGGCACAGTCATCTTATAAAACAATTTGGTATTTCTGTAAAAAGTATAATATACGTCTACCACATGACCCGGATATTCTACACAGGACCCGGATATTCTACTCCTAGGTCTTTACTCAAGAGAAATGGAAGTGTGTATCCACACAAACACTTGCATATGAATGTTCATAAAAGCTTTATTACAGTGCAAGAGCCAAAAAAGGGAAAAACCCAAAGTCTATCAACAGGTGAATAGATTCACAAATTTGGTATATTCAGAAAATGGAATGCTATTCAGCAATAAAAAGGAGCAAACTACTGATAAACACCTCAACATGGATGAATTGCAAAATAATTATGCTAAGTAAAAGATACCAGACCAAAAAAAAGTATATATTGTATTATTCCATTTATATAAAATTCTGAAAAATAAAAAATAATCTACAGTGACAGCAGATTAGTGGTTGTCTGAGATAGGTAAAGGGGGAAGGAAGGGACAGATTACAAAGAAACATGAGGAATCCTGAGGACGATGAGTGTTTATTTTCTTGATTGTGATAATGGTTTCATGCAATCACACATATGTCAAAACTCAGTTAACTGGGTGCGGTGGCTCTTGCCTGTAATCCCAGCATCTTGGGAGACCGAGGTGGGCAGACTGCTTAAGCCCAGGAGTTTGAGACCACCATGTAGAAATGGTGAAATCCCATTTCTACAAAAAAATACAAAACTCAGCCAGGCATGGTGGTGTGCACCTGTAGTTCCACCTACTCAAGAGGCTGAGGTGGGAGGATTGCTTGAGCCCTGGAGGTCAAGGCTGCAGTGAGCTGTTGAGTTGTGCTTGTGTCACTGCACTCCAGCCTGGGTGACAGAGTGAGACCATGTCTCAAACACATACACACACAAACACACACACACACACAGACAAATCCTCAGTAATTTGTACACTTTAAGTATGTGCAGTTTACTGAGCATCAATTGTATCTCAACAAAGCTGTAAAACAAAGTGTATTAGTTCGTTTTCATGCTGCTCATAAAGACATTCCCGAGACTGGGCAATTTACAAAGGAGGTTTAGACTCACAGTTCCACATGGCTGGGGGAGGCCTCACAATCATGACGGAAGGCAAGTAGGAGCAAGTCACATCCTACGTGGATGGCAACAGGCAAAGAGAGAGCTTGTGCAGGTAAACTCTCATTTTTAAAACCATCAGATCTTGTGAGACCCATCCACTATCATGAGAACAGCACAGGAAAGACCCACCCCCATGATTCAATCATCTCCCACTGAGTCCCTCCCACAACACATGGGAATTATGGGAGCTACAGGAGGAGATTTGGGTGAGGACACAGAGCCAAACCATATCACAAAGTATTTACTGTGATAAACTCTCCATAAATATTAGCTATTATTATTTTTAATATATGAAGCCTTTAAAACAGTGCTGTGCAATTGCAATCTTTTGTCTTCCCTTGGACACAATGGAAGAAGAACTGTCCTGGGCCACACATAAAATACACTAACGATAGCAGATGAGCTTAAAAAAATGCAAAACAAATTTCATAATGTTTTAAGAAAGTTTAAGAATTTGTGTTGGGCCGCAGGCAGCCCGTGGGCCGTGTGTTGCACGGGTTTGCTCTAAAATAAACAGAAAAAAAAAAAATGAGAGGAAATCTGTACTACTTCTCTGAAACGGTATGAGTGATTTACGAATTTATCTCCAGTTCACAAATGGAGAAGAACCTATCAAAGCTTCAAATTCCCTGAGATGTCAGGAAATCTAAGTTATTTCCAATTCAGAAAGAGGAAAAATCTATCAAGGCCTCAAGCTCCTTGAGATTCAGGAAATCTCCTCACTCCTCTCCACAGCACAGAGAATCCAGTCAGTCATAAAAATGTAACAAGAAACAACGAAAAACTTAAAAACCTAGAAACGCACAATCAGAATGTGACAACAAGAAAAGAAACCCTAGGTGTCCAATGCAAGTCTGATGAGTTGGAAAACGCCCCAATGTTTCCATAGCACTGGAGAATTTTCTAGTGCTCCAATGGAATAACACGACTTCCTCCTATACCTCTTTCCAGATTAGCAGTCTCCTGATCAGTCATTAATCACCAGAGGTAATCAAGGCATGGGGATAATAATTTAACTGATTACTTATAACTAAGATATTATTCAGTGCTTTCTAAGTATCAGGCATACACTGAATCCTCATATGAGTCCTAAGAGCAAACTGAGGCACAGAGCACAAAATTACCTACCCAAAGTCACCCAACTAGTAGTAGAATCTGAAGTTAAACCCAGGCAGTCTGATGCTGAACTCTGCGTCTTTACCACAAAACTATACTATACTAAACATACCAGACATGTTTTTCTTACCTTTATAACATGCTGAGCATGAATCCTCTATGTTAGCACCAGTTTTTCTTTCCCCTAAACTGCCTCATGAAAATACTGTAGGAATTGAATTAAGCTACAAATGACAGGCTTTCAGCTAGAAGGTATTTTATAAATTATTGCAATTTCTTTAAAAAGTAATTCTATTAGCTTAGAAATCACTAAAATGGAATCCTTAAAATAGATCACTTTCTTTCTGCTTTTACTCAGCTTTATGATTAATTTAGTACCTCTAAAAGAAAGTAGTTTTACATATTGAAACATTCCTCACTGGGGAAAAAAAGGCCTATTTGATATTTTAGTACCCAACATTTCTTTTTAAGGCAAATTCCTTTCCTGCATATAAGATACTAAGAATTAATTTTGTTTCTACTAAAAACAAATGAGAAGTCAAATATACATTTCCTCTAGAGTAATTTAACTTGAAATCAGCCTTCACATTTAGAAAAAAGAGCATAAAACTTTTTCATTATCAATGCTACACAAATATTTACTTTCACTATTTAATGATACATTTAATTAATATGAGAGATACATATACATTTGTGTATATATATACACAGATGCAGAAATAGTGGTCAACTTTTTTGTTTCTCATGTGAGACATTTACTGAACACCTGCTATGTGCTAGGCACTGTTACGTGAGATAGAGGTACAGCAGGGAACAAAACAGACACACATTTCTACCCTTATGGTACTTACATTCCAGACAGGTGAGTCAGTTAACAAACAAATGGGAAGAACATATATACAGTATGTCAGATGATGATAAATCGAATGAGATAAAACAAGGCTGGAATTAGGAACACAGCGACTTATGGGTTTGGGGGAAACTGAGAAGAGAAGGGTGGCAGTCGCTCTTTTCAACAGTCTGCCTTCAAAGATCTTTTGTTCATATCAAAGAGGAGAATATGTGGGAATGAACGGAAATCTGGTTCACCCCCTGGCCTAATAAGAAAGAATAAACCCAGCGAATGGTGAGATATGAGGGACAAGAAGTCTTTTTAAGAGCAAAAAAGTCAGGTGAGTATTCCCTATGTCCAAAAAGGGCTGCACGAATAAGCCTGAAGGGGATTATACAGTTATTTAGTTTCTTTTTATAATCTCATGATCTCACCAAAAACAATAATATTCCCACGTCCACCTCCAACTTATATATAATTCTTAAAATAAGAACACAGTTCAAAACAAAAATCACTATTAAATTCCACATTTGATCAAGGAATATGTGCCATGTGACTATCTCAACATAAAGTTTAGTATCTGAAACCAATTCTGTTAGTATAGACTGGTAAAACTAGATAAAAGGAAATATTATGTAATTTTTTTAAGCATAAAAACTAGATAAAGCAAGATTAGCGAAAAACTGCTAGGTTTCTTAAAAAAATCAGATACATGCACACAAAGTTCTAGGTTTTCAAAAACAATTTCTCAAACCGTTCTGACAGAAATTAACATTTTTCCATTAATATATATACAAGTTAGTAAGAGAATATACTCGTTTAAAATCAATTTGTCCTTTTGTATGGAAGTAATAACGTAGATAACTATATTATTCTATTATAGTCACATGATAAATTGCTTCTCATCTGAGCCAAAGGTTCAGGACTCTTTTAAAATTTTAGAATTATGGAGGAATCAAAGGCCTTTAAGACATTAAGTGTTCCCCTATGAGGAAATCCCTTTACAAGATCCCTGATACAATCTATTTCACTGTTTGCCAGCGTTTTAAAAAAAGTAAGTTCCTCCTTATTTCAAATCCTCAATCCTGCCTCCCTCAATTTCCATCTATTTGTTTTAGCTCTTTCTTAGAAAAGATCAAAACAAGCTTATCCTATGTACCCCCAACCTTGGATGTGCTGCTATATACACTCTTACCCAGGGCCTCTTTTCTCCAGTTGAAACATGCCCAGTTCCTTCAACTCTCATTTCTTATGCAATAACAGTGCCTGTATTTTAAAGATGCATGTATCATTTCATTTAAACCTCATCCTAAATCTATAAAAGTACAACTTCCTTCCTTCACTTAAAAAATTTACCTTATAAAAGAATGCTTAAGCTTCATAATTAGTCTCTCATGATGACAAACGTGCATATGTCTTACTCATCTTTTGTTTGTGGAAATGCTTTTTGAACCTAAATGAAATTCTCAAAAGTCATACCAATGAGTCATTACTGGCCATTATTTATTTTTATTTATTTTTGAAGGAATGGGCCACGACATGCACAGCTATTAGCAGACTTAAAAAAAAATCACACAAAACAATTAATTTGTTTAGCATAAATGCTTAAAGCAGGTTTTTTCAAGGTGTAGTCAATAGACCCTCTGAGAGTACTTGTTAAAAATGGAGATTTCCAGATTTCTTCAGACTATGGAATCAAAATCTCTGGAATGGGGCCTTGGGGATCTATAGTTGAGGAAAAACCTACATAATCTTTGGATACCTTGGGGTTTAAGCATCATGGCATAAAGATTTAAATTCAGCTTTTGCCTCCTAAAGAAGACACTTTAAGCATCTCACCTGTAATCCAGGAATAAATCGAGTGTCCTTTTCAACCACCAGAAGTTCAGCGACATCGGCATTAAGAATAGATCTTGTGATTCCCCCTGGCCCAGGGCCCACTTCGTAAACATAAGCATTTGTCAGATTGCCAGCTTTCCTTACAATTTTATCTAGAGGAAAAAGAGTTTTAGTTATCTCAATTAACTTGGCAAATTTCAACGTATGAAATTTAGAGAGAAAAATCTTCTATAAAAATTCAGCCATTACCCAATCAATTGATCCTTTATGTATAATATGTATTTGACTATTTAACTCTCTACCTAAATTAACATGAAGTGGCAATCGAATATGCTACCACATCACCGTTGAACTGTACCAGTCCCTTAACACACACAGGATTATCATGACAAAGTTTCTTAGCTTAAATTTAGCTAATATTGTAGTTTCTATCTGTCCCATGCAAATTCCTTTCAAACTGATTTGAAACCAACCGACTCCTAAGAACAGACTGGATAAGAATGCAGCACTTTTCTATAGTTATTGAACATTGAATATCTGAATAAGCAATACTAGTTTCACATTCAGAATCTTCAGTATTGCTAGTGAAATCCAAAAGCAAAAAGTGCTGAAGTCTCATTTTTATCTAGAGACATCTTGGTGGTGGTCAGTATGGCAATGGCAATAAGTTCTTAGATCGTAAGATTTTCAGAAATTTGAATTCTTAGTCATTTTCAGGAAAAAGTTAAATTGAGCAGTTGAGGGTTTTTAAAGCTTTGCACACATGCATGTTAATACAGAAAAATTAATTTTTTCATCAATCAAATTCAAGTTAGCAGCCCTTAAGACATCATAAAAAGGTAGAGTACTGACTCTGTGCAACCAGTCATCACATCTGGAAAAACACGCAATGGGCTGGTCTTAGTGACTTTGAGATATGGAAATCCAAGGAACTGGTCTTCCTAGGATAGTGGAAATTTAGTCACTAAAAACATACCAGCACTTCTTGTAGGTGTTCACAGTCCTATTTTTGCTTGTTTTCAACAACAAAACTTTGTCAGCTAAAATGTGGAAACTAGTTTCTCAGCCATCCAAAAATGGTTTAGTCTTTAACAGGGAGGGAATTAGCATCCACTGACCATCTTATCTATTATGATCGATTTACACACATTCTCACCTAATCCTTACATGTTAACCAAGGACTCCTATCCCAATTTCATTTCTCTTAACTTTTCAGTTTCCTTGTCTATTGTTTTATTTGTACAAGGTCATGGACTTCAACATAGGTATAAATCCTAAAGCCAATGCCTCTCAGAGGGAAGAGGAATGATACATTATGGAATAAACTTAATACTCTCCTTCTTTAAAATGGAGAGCTACAACAGTAGGCAGGTCTCTGCTCTCAAACTTTTCAGGCACATTGAAATACAAATGAATATTAAAGAAGCACTATCAAATCAATGAGCTTGGATTTCAATCTTGCTCTCTTCTGCCTGAGCTTCTAACCTCAGGTAAGTACCCTCATCTCCTTTAACTCTGGTTCCCATAGAAAGAGTGGATAATATCTAGAATTTGAAACTTACTCCTGAAGATAAAGGCTCATGAGAAAATGTATTTGGAGGATTTTAAAAAATACACAGACCTATAACTTCTGCCCTGAGAATGGTGATTTATATTTAGAATGTGGCTAATAACAAGCAGAAAAGGCTGGTACTAGCTATTACTAGAACCAAAGAATTTTAGAGTGGACAATCTTTTAAAGTAGCAGGCCCTTCTTCCAATTAAAAGATGAGGAAACTACTGGACATGGTGGCTCACACCTGTAATCCCAACACTTTGGAAGGCCGAGGCGAGTGGATCACTTGAGATCAGGAGTTTGAGACCAGACTGACCAACATAGTGAAACCCCGTCTTTACTAAAAACACAAAATTAGCTGGGCACGGTGGCTCACGCCTGTAATCCTAGCTACCTGGGAGGCTGAGGCACGAGAATCACTTGAACCGGGGAGGCGGAGGTTGCAGTGAGCTGAGATCATGCCATTGCACTCCAGCTTGGGCAACAAGAGCGAAACTCCATCTTAAAAAAAAAAAAAAAAAAAAAAGAGAAAACTTAAGAGTTAAATTATTTTATCCAAAGTCATATTGGTACAGGCAGAATAAAGACTACATGTCCAAGAAATAAAACATTTTATGTTTTCTGGAGTGTGCTTCATTTAAGTGAAAATGAACTTTTTGGGTGTGATTTACTGCTCTTTTCAACTTCTGAAGTGGGACTAAATAGAATGAAATATGAAAATCTCAAAACCTAAGTACTCCAGCCGTGACTTAGTAGACGTATTTGTAATATATTTTTGCAACCTCATCTCATAGAACATCACTAAGCAATGGTGATGGTGGTTAAACCAATATATATTAATACATTCGTCAAAACTCATCAAATTGAGCACTTCAAACTGATTAATTTTATTGCACATAAATTATATCTCATAAAAAGTAACTTTAAACAATTAGGTGTGGGAATGTAAACTTGCTAAAACTAAGCTCCTCGAGGAAACACCGCCTTGTTCACGCCCACATCCTACCCCCGGCACTAGCACAATGTTGCTTGTGTAATATGTACTTATGAATGAATATTAGCGCCCCCGAGGCTTTCTTAGACTGAACAGGTAAACGTTTAAATAACGAATCATACGAGGGATACTCTTTTCACCAAGTTATTGATAAAATCCTCGCATCAATTTAAATTCTGGTAACTTTAAACTGCATGTAAAGCAAGTGCAGTCAGCATGTGCTGTACCATTTCAGAATGATTGATTTCACAGTGACCCAGATTCCAATATTCACTAGCGCCTTTCACGACCCATGAACCCTTCCTCCTCTAGGGAGCCTGGCCTGTACGCAGCCTGCCGGCAGGCTACACCCCCCCGAACGCGGAGTTTTGTGAGCAATCAACGCACTTCACGTGTCTCCTGGGCGGTGGGACCGGAGTTCTTCTGATACAAAGAGGTCGAAGGACCTGACCAAAAGCCCGTTGCACGCCAGTGCCTGGACACCCGCCCGCGGGGACGTGCAAGACCCCCCGGCCCACGCCCCCACGGACACTGGGGAGACATCCGGGGAGCACGGGTAAGCCATCCACCTGTCAGCCTCAAGTCCAGGAGGAAATTCTGTGATAGCTGCTTCGCTGCTTGCAGTCTTAACAACTTAATGATTTCTCGAATCGTGGGCAACGGAGGGAGACGGCAAGTGCTGAGTTTTCCGGAGGCAGCCATGATACGCGGCAAGCACCAGCCACCCCTAACTCACCCAGGACCTTCACCGCCGCTCCGAAAGATGCGCGCAGGGGAGGAACCTGCGAGACCTAAGGCCCGCCTCGGAGCCAGCCCCATTGGTCAGACCTATCCCACCGGAAGCGATGACCGCGGACAGGAAATCCCGGCGTGCTGAGAGCGCATGCGCTAAGTCCTGCCGAGAGAAGGGCAGGCTGGGTGCTCGGCGGCTTCCGCCTGTGAGAGCGGGGGAGGAGCCGGGTGGGCTAGGCTTCTCCGGGGCGGGCTATGGGGAGAGCGCCCAGGAGGGCGGGACGAGGCGGGGCTTGGACAGGGTGGGGTTTTTCGGAGGAGTTGCTCTGAGAGGTGCAGCCGGTTTACTCCCGCCCTGAAGTTCCCAAGGGCTTCCGGCCCTTTAACGTTCTAAATACCCGTCTGTGACTATTAGAGGAAAAGCGGGTGCTTAGACGCAAAGCTATTGTTTGTTAGCAATTCTTTCTTACAGTGAGGTGTTTTTAGAACCGCCGCTCTGCAGATGCTGCATGACGGGTTTTTAACTTCCTTCAGCCTCAGTTTTTTCATCAGTTAAATGGAGCTAATGTCTACCTCAAAATTGTGAGCACTAAATGAGAGAGATCGCCGGGTGTGCACGTTCAGAACATAGTGCACGCATGGCATTGGATAAGCTCCCACGTGATCAGTGGTGGCTGTTATTATTTGGCAGATGAATAATTGGCCAGTGTAAAGAGGTCTTTCGATTTGCTAGGATTACAGCTAAGAACAGAGAGAAGACTGAAATATGAGTTCTGTCTTTCCGTTATACGAGATAACAACGAAGCAAAAAAAAAAAAAAATAATAATTAAAGTTTCTCTGATAGGTGGGAGAATTTTGCTGTTTTAACCCTGCTTACATTTGGACATTGCTGCATTGATCACAAATGAATTTTAAAGTTTCTGTTCCTCAATTAGTAAGTTTTTAAAAAAGCTAATGGAAAACGAAACAACTATGGGTATGGATATAAAAATGAGGAGTACTTTGAAATTCCAGTGGAAAACTCAACCACCTTCTATAAAAGCTGTTTTAAAAGGAACTGAGATAATCTCCTAGCTTTAAAAAATAGTGATGACTACCATAGAGGTAAGGAGATTTGCCCAACGTGGCATCAAAATGTAGACTGAAAGTACAAACTCTTGATTCAGATATCTTATCGTCCAAAACACAGTATACCTGACAAAGCATTATTTCACAGTTATATTCATTATTTCCCGTACTCCTCACAATGGTCCCATGTGAATGAGATTATTATTCTTAGTTTGCTGTGAAGAAATAGGGGAGGTGAGGTCATTTGACAATGCCCAGAGTCAGACAGCAAAGTACAGAGAGAAGACAACCTGAGTTGTGTTTTTTCTGAGTTCTGATCTCACTGGCCACACTCAAGTATCAGCTTATTATTTTTAAGTTAATATATGTTAATTTTGTAACATTTATATAGAAATACGAATCTAGGTGTAAACATAAGCTTACAGTGTTCATATGACTATTTAAAACAATTGCAATAAATATATACAAAACCAATACAAATGGTCTTATTAATTGACAAGGATGAACACTGTTAAATCATGACACTTAGTGCTAACTGGCAGGATTCCTTTTTTTTTTTTTTTTTTAAGTTTCAGCCTACCGGTGATCCAGTGTGCCATGTAATGGCTGAATGTTCTCATTAGTTTTCTGGAGTCAAACTATTACCAAATCTTTGTTCAATTTTTTTTCCATTGTCGCTTGTCTTTCTTTTGGAAGAATGTGGAAGCTAGATATTAAGTCTGCCTGCATTTGTTTTCAGTAGCTTGGAAACAAGTGAATTTGAATTATTTGGCACTAATACTACCATGAACACACACGTTGTGTAACAGGTATAAAGAGGATGTTCAGATGACCCCAAATATAATCACATGAGCTTTTTAAAAGATTAACATCAACATAAAAACAAACTAAAATCTAAATGAGTGAAACACCTTTGCGTGGAGAATTTGTAGATTCCTGATAATTTGTCCCCAGATCTAAATATGAATTTATGGATGGTTTATACCATGCCATCTTCAATAACTGAAGTTTGTTAGATTATGACCTATTTATAAAGCAGCTTCCTTTGTTACTTAATTCTCATTTCAATTCTGTGATGTAGGTTCACAAAGATGTGTCTTAGTTCATTCCTGCTGCTATAACAAAATATCTGAGACTGGGTAATTTATAAAGAACAGAAATGTACTTCTCACAGTTCTGGAGGCTGAAAGTCCAAGATCAAGGAGCTGGCAAGTTCGTTGCCTTGTGAAGGCTGCTCTGTCTACCTCAAGATAGCATCTTGTTGCTGCATCCCCCAGAAAAGAGGAATGTCATGTCCTCACATGTCCAAAGGCAGAAGGGCAAAAAGGGATTAGCTAATTCCCTCCAGCTCTTCATAAGGTTGCTAATCCCATTTATGAGAGCTCTACCTCAATCAATTAATCACCCACTTAGGGCCTCCCTGTCAATATACTATGACATTGGTGATTTAGTTTCAGCACATGAATTTTGGGGGACATTCAGACCATAGCACAGTGCTTTGCTAGTAAGTGGTGGAACTGAGTTTAGATCTTCTGACTGCACTGTGCTTTTTATTAACCTCTGATACGTGTTAAATAATTTTTTAACTGAGTTAAAAATTCTAGCTTGGGAGAATCTTCCAAGTTTTTAATAGTTCTTGAGATCCAATTTTTATCATAAATATCTAATCCTCAGTTTTTAATTTTCAGAAAATTATGCATAACTCCCTGCAAAAGCCTAAGAAATCAGCAGGGGGTGTTTTAGTAGTGTATTTCACATATTAATGCAAGTGGTTTTATCCCTTAAAAGAGAGGTATGCAGTTTCATCAGTTTTGAAGCTTTGAAGTGTCTGCTTCATCTAGATACAGATTTTAATATGCTAAAATATTATAATTAATACAGTAATCACTAGCCCCACCTGTCAGTGAAGATGAAGAACTACAAATGATTCATGCTAAACTATATTGCAGTATTCTAATTTGCGTAAAATCCCAAAATGATTATGTAGGAAAATTACTTATTATTTTAGTATTTATTTTAATAAAAATGCATATGTGACTTTATTTGGTATAAGTGATTTAGTCTCTATTTATAGAAAAAGTGCTAATTTTAAAAGGTTGTCATTTTACCGTTCCCTGAAAGAGACTTGAAAGCTGCAGAGAGCAATATCTTCCTGCCATGTGGGAATTTTCAGAGAAAATTAAATGTGGCTTGGAATTGCCAAATTGAACTTTATAAAATGACTATTATGGTATGTAAAGTGCCCTTTTCTGATAGTATTTTATAATTACATATAATATGATTCAATGCTCCAGAGAAATACTAAGAGCTGCATTTCACACATATTTAGGGTTTTTTTGTTTTAATGGCTCTTTGATGCACACTGTTCATTCACAAAGGAATCTAGTGACCTACCTAGAGGGAAGAAGGAAAAACGTGATAACTCTGAGCAGACGGACCAAATGCTTATTCTGTGGGGATAGAAGTAGGGCAACTTATGGCAACAACACGAGCTAATTGCCTGAGGGAACCATGGAACACTTACACTATTTTTGAAAATACAGCGTTTACCCTGTTTCAAGCAGTATTTGAAAGCCTGCTCATTGTCCCCAAAGGTCTGTGAATTATTGCCAAGTATCCTAATAAGATGTTGAGGATGGGCAACTCGTTCGACTCAGGGAGCTATGGGTAGGGCTTTTTCCTATACAGTAAGCAAACCTTTTTGTGAATGAAGAAAATATGCTAACAGCATTATAAACGAATTAGTCTTTATTATATAGGCAAACCTTTGAGATACTATGGGTTCAGTATCAGACCACCAAAATAAAGTGAATATCTCCATAAAGTGAGACAGATGAAGTTTTTGGTTTCCCAGTGCATATGAAAGGTATGCATACATTCTATTGTTGTCTATTAAGTGTGCAATAGCATTATGGCTACAAAAAATATGTACATACCTTAATTTAAAATACCTTATAGCTAAAAAAATGCTAACGGTCATCTGAGCCTTTAGTGAATGTTAACCTTTTTGCTGGTAGAGGGTCTTGCCTTGACTTGATGGTTGCTAACTGATCAGGGTGGTGGTTTCTTAAAATAAGACCGTGAAGTTTGCTGCATCTTTTAACTCTTTTTGTGAAAGATTTCTCTGTAGCAGAGAATGCATTTTACCCATGGTAGAACTTCTTTCAAAATTGGAATGAGTCCTTTCAAATTCTGCCACTGCTTTATCGACTAAGTTTATGTAATATTCTAACTCTTTTGTTGGCATTTCAACAGTGTTCACAGTATCTTCACCAGGAGTAGATTTCATCTCAGGAAACCACTTTCTTTGTTAATTCCTAAGAAGCAACTCCTCATTTGTTCAAGTTTTAACATGAGATTGCAGAAATTCAGTCATATCTTTAGGCTTCACTTCTAATTCCATTTCTCTTGCCACTTCTACCATATCTGCCATTACTTCCTCTACTGAAGTCTTGAACCCCTCAAAGTCATCCATGAGGGTTAGAAACCACTTCTTTCAAACTTCTGTTAATGTTGATATTTTGGCCTCCTCCATGAATCATGAATGTTCTTAATGTCATCTAGAATGGTGACTCCTTTGTAGAAGGTTTTCAATTTACTTTGCCCAGATCCATCAAAGGAATTACAATCTAGGGCAGCTATACCATTACAAAATGTGTTTCTTACCTAATAAGACTTGAAAGTAAAAATTACTCTTTGATTCATGGGCTGCAGAATGGATGTTATGTTAGCAAGCATGAAAACAATATTAATCTCCTTGTGTATCTCCATCAGAGCTCTTGGGTGGCCAGGTGAGTTATCAGTGAACAGTAATATTTTAAAGAATCTAAAGAATCTTTTTTTTTTACCTGAGCAGTAGGTCTCAACAATGACTTAAAATATTCAGTAACCATGCTGTAAACAGATATACAGTCATCCAGGTTTTGTTGTTTCATTTCTAGAGCACAAGTAGAGTAGATTTAGCATAATTCTTACTTGCCCTAGAATTTTTAATAAGATAAATAAGCATTGGTTTCAACTTAAAGTCACCAGCTTCATTAGCCCCTAAGAAGTGTTAGTCTATTGTTTGTGGCTTTGAAGTCAGGCATCAAATTGTCTTCTCTAGCTATGAAAGTCCTAAATGGCATGTTCTTCCAATATAAGGCTGTTTTGTCTACATTGAAAATCTATTATTTGATATCACTACATTCATCAATGATCTCTTCATCCCCTCAACACCTGTATCCCATACTGTCATAGATTCCTAAAATCCTATCTCCACAACAGATCTCACACTTGACCTCTCCAGTTCTGCTGCCAGCATCTTTCACGTTCATTCCTGCAACAGCTTTCAGTCTTGTTCTACAATACATTTATATTCAGCAGCAAAATGATCTTTAAAAGTGGAAATTGGATCACTTCACTTATCTGCATACAGCCCTTCAGGGGCCTCCCATTGCATTTAAAATAAAAATCTAATCGCTCGCTATGGACTAAAAAACCTATGTCCAACCTCATATATATCCACCTTCCTGGAGATAAGCTGTGGCCATGCTGGTCCTCTTTCAGTTCCTCAAACATGCCAAGTGCTTGCTTCCTCTCTTTTCTTGCATATGCAGTTTTCTCTGCCTGGGATGATCACCTCCCACTCTTCAGCTGGCTATCGCCTTTTCTTTTTCTGTCTCAACTTCAAGGTGACCTCTTCAGCTAGAGCTTTTCCTGACAAATTCTAACAAGAGAAGAACCTAATTTGACCTTTGACAAGCTCCCCTTAAGAGTTTGCTCTTCTATTGCTTCCTTCAATTTTTTTTTTTTTTTTTTTTTTTTTTTTTTAGCATAGTCTTAAGTGTCACATCAACACATTTCCTCCAAAGGTTCCATCTTGGTAGAACAGGTTCAGGTTCAGAGTACAGAACTGCTCCTCTTTTCCTCTATCAATGTCTTTGCTAACTGACCTACCAAAAGGTGACAGTCAATGTCTAACAATAAGAAAAAATGCCAGAGGTCACAGAGCTGGAGTTAGATCTAGATCCTCAGGCCAAGCATTAACTCTTTGGTTGGTGGTTTATGCGGACTTCTAGGAAGTCTTAAGGGAGAATCCAGTGTGGCTCAGGCACCAGTGGCGGGTATTTTGGGGAGCCTGGGAGTATCTATTTTTGGCAGTTGTGGCTGTGTCCTAATTCAGTATTGTAACAAGTATAATATGGCCATTCTGGTACATTCAGACTAAGTATCAGTCAGTCCTGTTTCTACTCAAGGGTCTCACTACCTGTTCTGTGACTCTTCATCTCAGTCTTGTTTGCCCCCTTTGGTACAACTACCCTTTATTTTCGTTATTATTTTTGTTGCTTATTTGTTTTTCTGTGTATATGTCTGTCTTCCCTACTAAAATGTAGGATCCATGAAAACAGGGCAGTATCTATTTGTTCACTAAAGTGAACCAATTGTTCACCTAGAAAAAATGCTGATACACAATGGATATTTAATACATATTTGCTAAATAAATGAATGAAAATGACTTCCTCTGATTAGTTAGGCCACATTTTATTTTCTATAAGAATATGCAACTCCAAAAATTATAGCTGTTTTCAAACTTTTAAAAGTCCTGGGTAGATCTTTTTGTAGACTGTCTTATATTTCTTCCCAAGAACCCCTATCATGAAGCCATCACAGTAGCCTTTCCAAGAAGTTTATGTTTCTAAGTCAGATCTCTTTCTCCACCTCATGCTCCTCTTTAGCTTAAAATTTTTCCTGGTTCCTTTTTTTCCACTTACAAGGAGAATGTTCAGATCTCTTACTCTGCCACTCAAGGTCTGACACGATCTGGGTCTAAATTCCTTTCTAGTTGCATTTCTGTCACACCTTCCTTTATTTCCTTAGTATATCCTGAGACCTGCTACTCCACACGAATGCCTCTGCAACTTTATCCGCTTTGTGGGGCGAAATCCTATTCATTTTTCTGGGCCCAACACAAGTGTGACTCCTTGTGAGAAACTTTTTGATATTTATTGACCACCTTCTTGTCACGCTGTCCACTCTGGTCCTGATCCCTTCCACTCTGAGGTCCTGTTGTGCTACATTCATAAACCCAGCAGAATCCATGTTGCATTTTGCAATATAGTAACTTGCATCATCATATACTGCATTGTAATATAATATAATTTCAGGGCCTCCTTTGTCAGACTCTCAGCTCTTCAAAGAAAACAGTGTATTTTATTCATCTTTGTGTATGCAGCACTAGCAGGGTGCCTGGCACACAAGGGGCACCAAGATATGTTTCCTGACGAGACCCAAACCATGGAGATTGTTGCCAGTTTTAGACACAAACTGTACAGCAAACTGTATTGAATAGAGCAGGGGTGCTGGAGTTAAGAAAACTTGGATAAAAATCCAGGCTCCATCCTCCTTTTACTTATGTGACCTTGGGCAAGCTACCTAATCTTTTTGGAACTTAGTTTTTGTGGTAAGCAGAAAAATGGCCCCCAAAGATGTTCACATTCTAATCTCTGGAAAATGTGAATATGTGAGGTTACATGGCAAAAGGGAATTTAGGTTGCAGATGGAGTGTAGGTTGCCAGTCAGCTAACTTTAAGACAGGGAAATGATCCTGGATTATACGGGTGAGCCCATTGCAATCACGAGTCCTTAAAAGTGGAAAAGAGAATTGGAAGAGAGAACCAGAGAGATGACAGTGTGTGAAGGACTTGGCCTGATGTTGCTGGCTTTGCAGATGGAGGATGAAGGTGGAAGAGGTTCAAGAGGCAAGAAAGTTGAGCATCCTCTGGAAGCTGGAAAAGGCAAAGAATTTGATTCTCCCCTAGAGCCTCCAGAAAGGAAGGCAGCCCTGCTGACATCTTGATTTGAGCTCAGTGAGAGCCATTTCAGACTTCTAAATGACTGAACTATAGGATAATACACTTGTGTTGTTTTGAGCCACTAAGTCTATGGTAATTTGTTACATCAGCGACAGAAAACCAATGTAGCTGCTTTGACTGTAACATGAGAATAGTAACAGATGCCTTATAGCATTACAAAATATGTATTATGTCTCATTATACTTCATAAGACAATGCATGTAATGGACCAAATATAGTGCCTAACACACTGAAGTTGTTTCATAAATTCATTAATTCTCTTCTCCTTCCCTCTTCCTGTGTGAACATGCTCATCTAGTAGACATAGATCTAGCTATATATAATCAACATACAAATTGTATGGTATTAAAATAAATGTTCTAATGGTATTGAAATGAAATAACCGTCAGGATATAGTTCCCTTATTGTTGTAACATATGACAAAGTAAGCTCGGAAGATTACTGCTCATTTATTATTCTGTAGCTTTCATAAAAGATGATTTTTCCTTCTGCAGATTTTTATTGAGCTTGGCTGTTGCATATTAACTCTTTATTCTTTTGCTTCATTATTTAGAGGCATTGACAATTTTAACACTGGAGAGTTATCTTCAGGACAGAATTACAAATGTTATACCTTAACACTAGTGCATCATTTGATCTTAACTGTTGTCCACTTTGAAACTATTCATTTTAGGCCTATTTGGCACCTTTCTTGTTCTTTTTGGGGATGGGAGTGAGGAAGGGTCAGTGGTTCTAATTCAGCAGAAAGGTTTAGGTAACAATTATACCAAATCAAGTGGAGGTGCAAAATATAAAATCTTGAATTATCATAATAAAATGTTAAATTGTGTTGTGAAATTATATACATTATGTTGTGATGGAAATCCTGTAATTTTAGATTATCTTCAAAACCGTTTGCTTAAAAGTCTTATAAATGGTAGGGACTATGGGGAAGGAAAGAAGAGTGCTGGCTTAGGACTATAATAACTACAACAGTTCATTTATCTTGCATTATGTTTTATTATATCATGTCATATTAACATCACACCTTATCATAGCATATCATATTATAATTTATATATTATTTACGAGTTAAATAGGCTTTTGTAGTTTCACCTAGGAATCCAATTATGGCTTAAACTGTTTTTAGTTTAAAGTTTAGTTTATTTTTAGTTTAAACTGTGTTTAAGTCATGATGGATTCCTAGGTGAAACTACAAAAGCATATTTTAATGACTTCCTATTTCTATAGGAAAAATGCCTACCAAATTCCAATGAATTTAGGAATGATTTGTTGCAGATTGCCAAACCAAGTTTTGTAACTGTCCCTGTTATTCTTATTCTCTTGTGCTTCAATCTGCAGCCAACCGTTTTTTTGGTTTTTTGTTTTTGAGACAGAGTCTCGCTTCTTCACCCAGTCTGGAGTGCAATGGTGTGATCTCAGCTCACTGCAATCTCTGCCTTCCAGGTTCAAGCAATTCTCCTGGCTCAGCCTCCCCAGTAGTTGGGATTACAGGCATGTGCCACCACGCCCAGCTAATTTTTGTGTTTTTAGTAGAGATAGGGTTTCACCCTGTTGGCCAGGCTGGTCTTGAAAACTCCTGACCTCAAGCGATCCACCCACCTCGGCCTCCCAAAGTGCTGGGATTACAGGCGTGAGCCACCATACCCGGCCCCAACCCTTTATTTCTCATATGTATTATTCAAACCTTTTAGACCATGAGCCACAGTAAGAAATGCCTTTTACATTGTAACCCTATATATACACCCACCCACCCACACATTTAAAAGTTTGATAAAACATTCTATATGTGTGATGCAATCTTTTACAAACTATTTTCTAAACTATTTGCCTTTTAAAAAGTGATTGTTACCAAATTTATTATAATAATTATTACTGCCCAATAATGGGTTATGACCTGCTGTTTATAAAACACTGTCTTACTTTCTTATTAGTCCCTAAGCCTAAAGAGTGTAACATGGTATACTGATCCATTATCTCTGTCAGTTTTCCTTCATTTGCTTGCCATGACTATCTTTGTAACTCAGATGACAGACTTTTTTTGTTTGCTTTTTAAGTTTGGGAACCACTAGCAGTGCAGGTCACTAACAAATGTGGTAGGCATGTAATTTAAATGTATATACTCTCAACTTAATTTATTGTAAAATGTAATGATTCGTGTTGTGAGAAAAGTTGTATACTATTTTCCCACTCTTATATGCATTGGCTTTTTGGGAGTCTTGTGGTATATGTCCTTTTCTTGTGTATTAAGTGGAACATAGAGCATTTTGCTTCTTTTTTTTTGTTACAGGAAAAAGGGCCTTCACTGTTAGAGGAAGCTTTGGGAAGAAATGGTCCTGGAAGCTTATATAATTTAGGAGGCTTTCTTTAAGAAAAGAATACCACATTATAAATGTAAAATTAAGTATCAAAACCATTTATTTGGACTAAGAAAAGGACTGACAAGAAATGACAGATACTTAAAGACAAACAGCACTAAAAACAACATCCTGAAAAGTAATAGAATATTTTTTATTTTAAAAGTAAACGAATACATTTTATTTTATTTAGCCTAATATTTAATCGAATTTCCTACTTTCAGACTTCTTTGATAATTTTTCCCCTCCATTTTTGAAAGCAAATTCTTCAGTTTCATCTTCATATGATAGTGTTTTAGGAATAACATTCCATAGAGAGAATAGAAAGATAATTTAGTCTTCTACCATGATTGATTACAGTTTGTTTTTTATTTTTGATAATTTAGAAACATTTCTTATAGCTTTCACAACTCATAGTTGGCAATGTCATATAAATTGTTAGGACTGTTATCAAATTTGGAAACCTCCATTAAGTTTTTGGCACATATGATCTGTTTGTTTTCAAGGCATTTCAAGCTTTCTAGTGCACTATCCTATGTTGAGTACTTTGAATTAATGACACTCATTAACCAATTTGTCATAGGTGTACTCATTGTGGTGATGTATTTTGAGTTTATATTTTATTCATTGATACCAATATTTGGTGTCAAAAAATTGGGGTATTTAATTTTTTCCAGTGTATTCATATGATTCACTTGTGTTTATTAATTGTGTTATCAAGTAATCCATAAGCCTATCATTATTTTTACTCTATTCTTCTGACTGCATTTGATATGCTGAATGTTTTTGTTGCAATTTACTTCTTGATATTGAAATAATTTCTATTGATTTTATTGCTCACTCTGTTGCTTTTGTGTCTTACTCTATTACTTTTTTATTGACATTTTCTCTCAGTTCTTTAAATACTTGATTTAAAGATAGCAGAAAGAACACTCCATATTCTCCCAACAGGAGTCTGTAATTTTACATTTATTTTACTGAAATGTTCTGAAACATCTTGCCAAATTTCAGTTAAAATGTGTATTTCTAACTCAATTTCCCCTTTAGCTAGATTCCCAAAGTACTCTCCGTCACCAGAATACAACCTGAAAAGAGACAGTGGTCTTGACTGACTAGGGTTAAAATGTCTTGCTTTTGTAAATTTTACAAAAACATATACCATGAGAGTAGATTTCTAGAGCCCTTCCCAAGGCTTGAAAATGGCTTGTTCAAATGATAGGCCCTGACATTTCAACTTCTCATGCTTCCTAGTTAATCTGCTTGTATACAGGGAGAAAGGCCAGACTGAACAACCTCTTGGGACACCATTATTAGAGACTAGTTGTGTCATCAAGGCAAAACAGGGCTTCTCTACAATGCAGTCAGTTGTTTGTATTCCCTGAAAATCAGGCCCTGAGGCAAGGGTGTGGATGCAGGTTGTTTGTTTAATTGCCCCTCCTGGAGAGGTAATCCCAGGAAGCACAAGTGAGGAAGTGGGGAAAATGCCAGGGGAAAAGGAGAAAGGCCAATTCCAGGGTTTAGGGAGTAGTTTCATGTTAGGGCTCCAGGGCAACTGGGGCTCAATCCCAGGGGATCTTTTGAAAAACCGTGTGCAGCCCAACTCAGCATTGTCCCACCAGAAGCTGGGGAGGCTCCAAAGCCCCCAGGCGTGGAAGACAGCAGGGGAGGTGGGGAGCTGTCAGTTTGCCTGGATCACAGCTGCAGATGAACTCAGGAGGACCATGCGGATCTGGGGTGGGGCAAAGCCAGGCAGCATCCGCTACCCTCTGTGAATCTTATTCACCTGAGTTTAGGAACGCAGAATTATTTAGAGTGATAAGGAATCTTCAATGTTGTGGATCTTTCTCATGCCATTAAGAGGACTTTGAAGTTAGTGGACAATGTGAAGTCATCCCTAACTTGCCAGAGGAAGTGTTCAAATCCAAGTATTGAAATTCTAGAATCAAGACATTTTGAACCAGAGATGAGTATTCTCTTTTTTTTTTTTGAGACGGAGTCTCCCTCTGTCTCCCAAGCTGGAGTGCAATGGCGCGATCTTGGCTCACTGCAAGCTCCGCCTCCCGGGTTCACGCCATTCTCCTGCCTCAGCCTCCTGAGTAGCTGGGACTACAGGCGCCCGCCACCATGCCAGGCTAATTTTTTGTATTTTCAGTAGAGACGGGGTTTCACCGTGTTATCCAGGATGGTCTCGATCTCCTGACCTCGTGATCCGCCTGCCTCGCCCTCCCAAAGTACTGGGATTACAGGCGTGATCCACCACGCCCGGCCAAGTATTCTCTTTAAACTGAAAGAAGGCATAGTTAGAATTTCTAATTGCCTTTAATTAAATCTATCACCTCCTAAGTATAAACAAAAGTGGTGAAATATTTTTGGATATACCAACAGTGAACAGTTCATTAATGAGAATGAATTTTACCTTTCTGAGGGTTCCCATTGCATAACTTTATTCATTTTGAGGAAGGCAAGGGCTGACCATTTTATGCTCATCTACTATGGTCACCTATTAAAGACTGGAATTATGATAATCCAAGGGGGAAAATAAAATATTTAAAATGAGATTGGTCTAAGTAGGAGAATGAACATCAGGCTAAGTGTTAATTTTGTCCCATTTAGTCAGCTCCATAAATCTTGAGAAGCCATTTTTCTTCTCTGTGCCTCAGTGTCCTCATCTGTATGTTAGAGGGCTTGGATTGGCTGATCCTGAAGGTCACCTCCAGTTCTGAGGTAGTCGTTGAAAACATGAGGACTGAAGCCTGGCCTAAGGCATGGGTCTTACTGTGGTACTGTGGACTTGACCAAATGTTAACCTTTCTGACCTTCAGTTTTCTCCTCAGAAAAATGAAGGGGCTGGGCTATTCTTTAAGGACACCTCTGTGCTGCAGTCCAGATAAATAAAAGTGTGAGGGGAAAAATCTGGAAAAATGCATAGAGTGAAGCTTAGCATGGCCACTGGGTGGCGATCTTGTTCCATGTTAAGAAAAATTTTATGGCATTTACCAAGAGTTTCAAAGTTTGACTTAGCATAGTGAAGAAAGACTTTCAAAAGGATAAAAAAACAGGGCAGCAAAAACCAGAATTATGGGGGAAGTGACAATAAACAGCAATGCCAAATAAGAGACATAAAATCCCTGTAGCCAAGGCAGTAAAACATAGAGGGGTATATGAGAGTTGTGTTTTGGGTATTATTTAAAGGAATATAGGGAGAGGAGTACATTGTAAATTCACATAGTTTTTGAAAAACATGACATAAAAGTTAACTCTAACATTTAAAAATTAAACTTGTAGAATTACCAAATACCTTAAGACTGTGCTAGAGTACTGAAGTCTAAACTTGAACAATCCAAACCAAATCAGTAAACATTTGTTATTTCTTTTGTTTAAATCTCAAAGGAACACTTAAGGGAATTGTAACAATGTTCCAATCTTTTGATATTAAATCAAGTGAGCCAATGAACAAGTTGTGAGCTTTTTTGCATTTTATGGGAGGAGGTGGTCTGTCTCACTTACCTTGAGAATCTTGGGATGATTGTTCCTGGGGCTAGCGATTGCCCCTGCATTGGGTTGAGGGCCATTTCTCTGGGAAGAGCCGAGCATTGGGAGGAATGCAGAGGAGGATAAAGGTTCTCTGATCATAGTGCCGCCCACCTCTATCTCTAGAAAAGGTTATATTCAAAGAAAAACACAATTTTCCCACCAAAGCACCACTCGGCATGAAGGGAAGAACCCAGAGACTCGAAGAGGACAATGACAGACCAGGTTCACACTCCTGAAGATGGCAGATTATGTCTCGTGCAATAAGCCGAGATCTGACAGCCAGAGGATGCCTAGGCCACAGTCTGCCATTTCCCGTTGTTGACTTTTCTGTTCACCATTCCCTCTGGTTTTCTCCCAGTTAGTCCTTATCCTCCTTTTGCTAGGTGGATACAGGTTTCTTCTGAGGGCCAAAGCCTGGGCCCTATTGCTCTGGTTGCCATGGCTGTTTCTTTTCTCTCCTTTCCTTTGATACATTAGCTATTAGCTTACGTAATCCTCTCACCGGTGGATGTTCCCATTCAAAAGGCAAAAAAAAAGTTATATTGCTAAGTAACCTTTAACAATGAATACCATTCATTATGTATTTGCTTAATGATACAAAGGCATTGTTTGCTCTATTGCAGGTGATAACAGCAGATCAAAGACCCCGAGGCCGCCGGAATGTGCTTGAGAAGAGCCAGCAGAGACTGTGTGGAAATTATGCTTAGCATTTATGTTGCACTTTATACTCTTAAAGGATTCTGCAATTATTAATTAATTATCCCACACAATAGCTCTATGAGGAAGGTCAGTGTCAGTAGCTTTATTTTACAGATGAAGAATCAGATAGCAGTTAAGCGATTCCCCCCTTCCCACCTCAACATTTAAAGATCTCATGTCAAAGCAGACCTGGGGTGGGGGCAGCAGGTAAGTTACAAAGTGACTGAAGAGTAAACAGACTAGGGCTGCCTCTTGCCCAGGCTCCACTTCCTTTGATCTGTCTTTTGAAAGCCCTCTGAACATAAGCTAGGTTCTGGACTTGCATACTGCCTCCCTGGGCAGCCTAGTTGCTCTTGCTGTGCTTGTCTTTTCTACATATCCACTGTTGTGTGTGTAATTTTAATTTCCTTTTCATTCATTCATTCATTCATTCATTCAATGAAACTTATTTGGGCATTTATTGTAGTTGATTTGGTTAGGAATATAGAAATGAAAAACATGATTCTTGCCTTTGAGGAACTTCAATTTCTTAATAGGGACACACAGACACACACTGCTGGAGGACATGGGATGAAAAAGGTGTTAATTCTTCTTGGCAGCATCACGAAGGTCTACACTGAGGAGATGGTGTTTGAGCCAATCTCTTGATAATGCCATGCTTGTGATCCAAGCAGCAGGATCCTGATGGTCCCTAAAGGAGAGATGATAGAAGGTATCCTGAATGTCGGCGACTTCACATTTGCGAAGGCCAAAGCCTGTTAGGTCAGGCCTCCTGTTGGCTAATGTGATAGACTCTTATCCTATAGTGTTTTAATTATTTGTGTGAATGTTTTCCCTTTTTACGAGACTAGAAACAATTTTAAAATGAGGACAAATTCTGACGGCCCACAGCATATTGTAGGGAATAACAGCAGGAATAGCTACCATGTATCGAGTAAATGAGCCTATTCTGTTTAGTGCTTTACATAGCTGATTAAGCCTGCCAAAAACCTTTGAGGCAGTATTGTTCCCCCACACTGTTTTTTTTTTTTTGGGAAAGTTTAAGTAATTTGCTCATAGCTACATAGTTCTGTGTGCTATTGAACAAGAATTTGGTGACCTGTGCTTTGTGCTAAGCACTGAGATCCAAATGGTGAGCACAGCAAATGTGGACACTCCCCACATGTAGCTATAGTCCACGGCAGAAGACAGACATTAACCAATAATAACCATATATCAATGTATAATTACAACCTGTAATAAAGCCTCTGAAGGAAAAAACAAAACATGCAGTATAGGAGAAGCTAGCACAGGATGACCAGATCTGCCCTTGGGCCAGTAGACGTGAGGAGAGATATGAGGGAAAGGCCAAGGTCAGGGAGCACGTACCTGGAGGTTCTGATGGTGAGGCTGAGTAATGAAAGATACGTGGGTGTTAGGTAGTCCAAAGAGAAAGCATGTGCAAAGGCCCTGGTGTAGGAGGGAGCTGGGAGTATCTGAGAATCAGCAGGCAGGTCTGCTGTACACAGGAGATGACTGGAGAAGGAGAGGTGGCACATCTTGTAAGATTGTGTAGGCTAGGATAGAGCTTGATGTTTAGAAATGATAGGCATTGCATTCGCAGGTTTTAAGGGAATGCATTCTTTGATGAGATGAATAGTCAATCTGGGTGCAGTGGGGAGAGCAAATGGGAGAGGAATCAGAGTGTGAGAAGGGAAAGTGGTTAAGAGGGTATTATAGTAATTCTGGGGTGAAATAATGGTGAGGCCAGGGTGGCAATGGTACACAGGGTGAGAAACATGTGTGTGAGATATTTGCAAAGTCAAGGACAGGTCTTGGCGATGGGTGGGAAGAAGTGGGGTGGGGAGGGAAAGGAAGGTGTCAAGGCTGATTCCCAGGTTCCTGGCTTGGACAGGTGAATGGTTGGAGATATATATAGGATGTGGTTTTGTATGCTGGAGGGGGACCAGGAGTTTGAGAGGAAGGGTTCTTGAGTAGGTGGCAGCGGAATAATTTGAATCTAGGTCTGTTTTTCATCAAAATGTGCTTCTCATCAATTCCTGAAACATACACATATTTTTGGAAATCCACACTGAATGACTCTTCCATCTTGCTAGTTCTGATCAGCTTCTATTGTCACCACTGTGATCTTCCGGAAGAAATGCATTCACTTTTGTTGCATAATCAATAAGTGACATCAGTGGGAGAAATGTCCATCCGGACAGGAAGGTATGGGAGGTCCTTTTTGGGAGGTGATACCTGTAATTCCTCAAACCTTGCTATTCAGCAGTGAGAGTTACGCTGCCTACGTTGAGCTCTGGCTCAAACTGCTAGGGTTTGAATCTTGCCCCATGACTTGCTATCTCTGTGATGTGGGCATATTGTTTAACATTTCTAAGCCTCCCTTTCTGTAAAAAGGAGATAATAACAGTATCTTCTCCATCATGAAATTGGCTGAAAGATCAAGGCTGCTGCTAGCCCACAGGACACCTTTGTGTGAATTAGAGAAAGGCTCTCATTCCTCAAGTGAAAAAAGAACTTTTGAAGTTAGTATATTATATACTATCATTAATTACAATTATACAAACATAAAGTCATTCTGAATAAATACTATACATCAAATGATTAAACAATGTAATATTCATTTTGAATTTTTAATTACAATAATTAGAAAATCAAATTTATAGATAACAAGTCAAAAATTTTAACAGCAGTTAATTATAAAATTTCCATAGCAACAAATAAGGCAGGTGGGTCCTTGAGGTCAGGAGTTCGAGACCAGCTTGGCCAACATGGCGAAACCCCCATCTCTACTAAAAACACAAAAATTAGCCTGGCGTGATGGCGGGCACCTGTAATTTCAGCTACTCAGGAGGCTGAGGCAGGAGGATCACTTGAACTTGGAAGGCAGAGGTTGCAGTGAGCTGAGATCATGCCACTGCACTCCACCCTGGGTGGCAGAGTGAGACCCCATCTCTAAATAAATAAATAAATAAATAAAGAGAGATGCTCTACACTAAATGGCAAAGAACTTTCTCAATTAACTCCATCTCTTCTCTTCACCAGAACCAAACTACAGCAGGTAATAATGGGATGCACGGTACCTCGTTTTTAGTTGAAATTGATTGCTTGTTCTCAGATTCACTATAGAGAACAGTCCATGTTATCATTTGTTTCAATGTTTTGCTTTAGTCCTTTTAATGACAACAGCCCGGGAAAGGAGCCCCAAGGCTGCTTGCTGAAATACAAATAATGTAGCCCAGTGTGTATTCTGTAGTGGGATATTCATGGGAAAGAAATGAGAATAATTTAATGCTCAGAGGTAAGCATATTTAAAGAAAAAGTAAAAATAGAAGTTTGTGTGCTGTTTAAAGTTATTTAGAAGGAAAAAGAGTCAGAGAGGATGAGAGAGGTTTTCAGAGACGAGAAGATAGTATTTAGCGAAAATGCTTGCAGAATGATCAGAAGACTAAGAAAACATGAGCAAAAGGAAGCAGTGGGAAGCCATGTGGAAAAGGTCAGGGGAAGGTTGGTAAGCAGCATGCAGAGAAAGGTGAAAACTGAAAGTTGAAATTTAAGGTTGAAGGCATTAGAATGAGATCAAAAGCAGAGAAACAGCTCAGTCACTGAAGCCAAGCCTGACGTTTCCATACCCCGAGGTGAGTACAGCACAGCTCTAGGAGCCCACTAGCAATTTTCTGCAGAAAACGTCAAAAGAAAAGATACCTAGCTGAGGGGAGACCAAGTTCCTTAATTTTGTATTTGTTGTTTTATTTTTAGAAAGTCATTTTGTTTTTAAGATCATGCCACAGTATTTTCAAAGGCCTTTGTAAAGAAAAATACCATATGCATTCAAAGTATTATTAGTTAGTTATCTGGGGTTAATTCTGGACAAATGTTTCTAAGAAAGATGAACATAAGGAAATAGACACAGAGAGAGAGAGTATAGACACAAAACAAAGCAATAGGGAAAACCTTGAAAGGAAGGGGAAGGGTGGCTCTGTGATGAGTAAGAAAACTACCAGTGAGAAGCAGAGACAGGGCAAAAAAAAAAAAAAAGATGTCTAAGCTCTGAGGAAGGGAAATCACTGATCAGAATGTTTTCCCATTACATATACATATAATCCATATATATATATATATATATATATATATACACACATACATACATATGGATTTACGGAGTCTTGCTCTGTTGCCCAGGCTGGAGTGCAGTGGCTGGATCTCAGCTCACTGCAACCTCCACCTCAAGGGTTCAGCCTGCCTCAGCCTCCCTAGTAGCTGGGATTACAGGGGCGTGTCATGACACCTGGCTAATATTTGTATTTTTAGTAAGGATGGGGTTTCACCATGTTGGCCAAGCTGGTCTCAAACTTCTGACCTCAGATGATCTGCCTGCCTCGGCCTCCTAAAGTGCTGAGATTACAGGCGTGAGTCGCTGCGCCCGGCCAATATATATGGATTTCCATTCTTTTATATCTCTCTCCACTTAAAAAATAAAGAATAACCTAAGTCAGATATCAGCAAACTTGTCCTGAAAAGTAGTAAATATTTTAGGCCCTGAAGTCTAGATCATCTTTGACACAAGGATTCAGTTCTTCCATTGTTCAGTGAGAGCAGCCATGGACAATGTATAAAGGAATTAGGGTAGCTGTGTTTCAATCAAACTTTATTTACAAAAACAGATGCAGGCCTGTGGGTTATAAGTTTGCTGACCCCTGACCTAAGGGATTTAATCTTCTCATTTCCAGATGAAAATATGAGTTCTGGAGTATTTCATTAAGCTATCCAGAGCCTCACAACTCAGTAGTGGGAAGCAAAAGTTGGAGAATAAGATGTGTTTAGTTATACATTCTGAACTTGGAGAGATACAGATCTTTTTATGCAAAATAACATGAACTGTAATTTGTGCTCTCAGACACCTTCTGAATGCTTCACTCTAGATAATCAAGGCTTCTGAGTAGCTTAGGGGGCTATTTCATGAAGGAACCAAGCCATCCACGTCAATTATTTTGGATGGGTCATCTTTCTAAGATCTATTACATATGGTCATGCCTTTTATTTTATTTTTTTTTTGGCATTTATTTAATAACATTTATTTTATTTTTCCATAAGTTATTGGGGTACAGGTGGTATTTGGTTACAAGAGTAAGTTCTTTAGTGGTGATTTGTAAGATTTTGGTGCACCGAAACCTGAGCAGTACACACTGCACCCTATTTGTAGTCTTTTATCCCTCGCCCCCCTCCCACGCTCCCCCCAGGTCCCCAGAGTCCATTGTATCATTCTTATGCCTTTGCATCCTCATAGCTTAGCTCTCACATATCAATGAGAACATGTGATGTTTATTTTTCCATTTCTGAGTTACTTGACTTAGAATAGTAGTCTCCAATCTCATCCAGATCACTGCAAATGCTGTTAGTTCATTCCTTTTTATGGCTGCGTAGTATTCCATTGTATATATATACCACAGTTTCTTTATTTACTCATTGATTGATGGACATTTGGATAGGTTCCATGATTTTGCAATTGTGCTGCTATAAACGTGTGTGCAGGTATCTCTTTAGAATAATGACTTCTCTTCCTCTGGGTAGATACCCAGTAGTGAGATTGCTGGATCAAACTACTAAAAGAACTACTTTTAGTTCTTTAAGGAATCTTCACACTGTTTTCCATAGTGGCTGTACTAGTTTACGTTCCCATCAGCAGTGTAGAAGTGTTCCCTCTTTACTGCATCCATGCCAGCATCTACTGTTTTTTGATTTTTTGATTATGGCCATTCTTGCAGGAGTAAGGTGGTATTGCATTGTGGTTTTGATTTGCATTTCCCTGATCATTAGTGATGTTGAGCATTTTTTCATATGTTTGTTGGCCCTTTGTATATCTTCTTTTGAGAATTGTCTATTCATAGCCTACTTCTTGATGGGATTGTTTGTTTTTTTCTTACTGATGTGTTTGAGTTCGTTGTAGATTCTGGATATTAGTCCTTCATCAGATGTATAGATTGTGAAGATTTTCTCCCACTCTGTGGGTTGTCTGTTTACTCTGTTGACTGTTCCTTTTGCCATGCAAATGCCCTTTAATTAGGTCCCAGCTATTTATCTTTGTTTTTATTGCATTTGCTTTTGGGTTCTTGGTCATGAAATCGTTGCCTAAGAAGGGTTTTTCCAATGTTATCTTCTAGAATTTTTATAGTTTCATGTCTTAGGTTTAAGTCCTTAATCCATCTTGAGATGATTTTTGTATAAGGTGAGAGATGAGGATCCAGTTTCATTCTCCTGCAGGTGGGTAGCCAATTATCCCAATACCATTTGTTGAAAAGGGTATCCTTTCCCCACTCTATGTTTTTGTTTGCTTTGCCAAAGATCAGTTAGCTGTAAGTATTTGGGTTTATTTCTGGGTTCTCTATTCTGTTCCATTGGTCTATGTGCCTATTTTTATACCAGTACCATGCTGTTTTGGTGACTATGGCCTCATAGTATAGTTTGAAATCAGATCGTGTGATGCCTTCAGATTTGTTCTTTTTGCTTAGTCTTGCTTTGACTATGTGGGCTCTTTTTTGGTTCCATATGAATTTTAGAATTGTTTTTTCTAACTCTGTGAAGAATGATGGTGGTATTTTGATGGGGATTGCATTGAATTTGTAGATTGCTTTTGGCAGTATGGTCATTTTCACAATATTGATTCTACCCATCCATGAACATGGGATGTGTTTCCATTTGTTTGTGTTGTCTGTGATTTCTTTCAGCAGTGTTTTGCAGTTTTCCTTGTAGAGGTAGTTCGACTCTTTTGTTAGATATATTCCAAAGTATTTTATTTTATTTTTTTGCAGCTGTTGTAAAAGGGGTTGAGGTTTTGATTTGATTCTCCACTTGGTTGCTGTTGATGTACGGAAGAGCTACTGATTTGTGTACATTAATCTTGTATCTGAAAACTTTGCTGAATTCTCTTATCAGTTCTAGGAGCTTTCTGGAGGAATCCTTAGGGTTTTCAAGGTAAACGATCATATCATCAGCAAACATTGACAGTTTGACTTCCTCTTTACCAATTTGGATGTGCTTTATTTCTTTCTCTTGTCTGATTTCTCTAGCTAGGACTTCCAGTACTATGTTGAAGAGAAGTGGTAAGAGTGGGCATCCTTGTCTTATTCCAGTTCTCAGAGGGAATGCTTTCAACTTTTCCCCATTCAGTATTATGTTGGCTGTGGGTTTGTCATAGATGGCTTTTATTACATTAAAGTATGTCTCTTATATACCGATTTTGCTGAGAGTTTTAATCATAAAGGGATGCTGGATTTTGTCAAATGCCTTTTCTGCATCTATTGAGATGATCATGTGATTTTTGTTTTTAATTCTGTTTATGTGGTGTATCGCATTTATTGACTTGTGTGTGTTAAACCATCCCTGCATCCCTGGTATGAAACCCAGTTGATCATGATGGACTATCTTTTTGATATGTTGTTGGATTCAGTTAGCTAGTATTTTAAGGATTTTAGCATCCATGTTCATCAAGGATATAGGTCTGTAGTTTTCTTTTTTGGTTATGTCCTTTCCTGATTTTGGTATTAGGGTGATGCTGGCTTCATAAAACGAATTAGGGAGGGTTGCTTCTTTCTCTATCTTGTGAAAAGGCTCTCTGTCAAAAGGATTGGTACCGGCCGGGTGCAGTTGCTCACGCCTGTAATCTCAGCACTTTGGGAGGCTGAGGCAGGCAGATCACAAGGTCAGGAGATCAAGACCATCCTGGCTAACACGGTGAAACCCCGTCTCTACTAAAAATACAAAAAATTAGCTGGGCATGGTGGTGGGTGCATGTAGTCCCAGCTACTTGGGAGGCTGAGGCAGCAGAATGGCATGAACCCGGAAGGTGGAGCTTGCAGTCAGCTGAGATCACGCCAGTACACTCCAGCCTGGGTGACAGAGTGAGACTCCGTCTCAAAAAAAAAAAGGATTGGTACCAATTTTTCTTTGAATATCTGGTAGAATTCTGCTGTGACTCCATCTGATCCTGGAAGTTTTTTTGTTGGTAACTTTTAAATTACCATTTCAGTCTGTTCAGGGTGTCTAATTCTTCTGATTTAAGCTAGGAGGGTTGTATTTTTCCAGGAATTTGTCCATCTTTTCTAGGTTTTCTAGTTTATGTGTGTAAAGGTGTTCATAGTAGCCTTGAATTATCTTTTTCTTTTCGGTGGTATCAGTTGTAATAATGTGAGATTATTTAGATCTTCTCTCTTCTTGGTTAATCTTGCTAATGGTCTATCAATTTTATTTGTCTTTTCAAAGAACCAGCTTTTTGTTTCATTTATCTTTTGTGTTTTTTTTTTGTTTCAATTTCATTTAGTTCTGCTCTGATCTTGGTTACTTCCTTTCTTCTGCTGGGTTTGGGTTTGGTTTGATCTTGTTTCTCTAGTACCTTGAGGTGTGACCTTAGATTATCTGTTTGTGCTCTTTCAGACTTCTTGATTTAGGCATTTAGGGCTATGATCTTTCATCTTAGCACCACCTTAGCTATATCCCAGAGGTTTTGATAGGTGATGTCATTATTATCATTAAGTTCAAATAATTTTTAAATTTCCATCTTGATTTTGCTTTTGACCCAGTGCTCATTCAGGAACAGATTATTTAATATCCATATATTTGCATTGTTTTGAAGGTTCCTTTTGGAGTTGATTTCCAGTTTTATTCCACTGTAGTCTGAGACAGTGCTTGATATAATTTCAATTTTCTTAAATTTATTAAGCTTTGTTTTATTGCCTATCATACGGTCTATCTTGGAGAAAGTTTTATGTGCTGTGGAATAGAATGTGTATTTTGTGGTTGTTGGATGGAAGTCGGTGAAGTCCATTTCTTTTAAGGTATAGTTTAAGTCTATTGTTTCTTTGTTGACTTTCTGTCTTGATGACTTGTCTAGTGCTATCAGTGGAGTATTGGAGTCCCCACTATTATTGTGTTGCTGTCTCTCTCGTTTGTTAGGTCTGTTAGTAATTGCTTTATAAATTTGGGAGCTCCAGTGTTAGGTGCATATATGTTTAGGATTGTGATATTTTCCTGTTGAACAAGGCCTTTTACCATTACGTCATATCCCTCTTTGTCTGTTTTAACCACTGTTGCTTTAAAGTTTGTTTTCTGTGATATAAGAATAGCTACACCTGATTGCTTTTGGTTTCCATTGGCATGAAATGCCTTTTTCCACCCCTCTAAGTTTATGTGAATACTTAGGTGAGTCTCCTGAAGGCAGCAGATAGTTGGTTGGTGAGTTCTTATCCATTCTGCAGTTCTGTACCTTTTAAGTGGAGCATTTAGGCCATTTACATTTAATGTTAGTATTGAAGGTACCATTGCATTCATCATGCTCTTTGTTGCTTATATACTTTGGTTTTTTGGTTTTTGTTTTTGCTTTTTAACTTGTATTTTTGTTTTATAGGTCCTGTGTGATTTATAGTTTAAAGAGGTTCTGTTTTGATGTGTTTCCAGGACTTGTTTCAAGATTTAGAGCTCCTTTTAGCAGTTCTTATAGTGGTTGGCTTGGTAATGGCAAATTCTCTCAGCATTTGTTTGTCTGAAAATGACTTTATCTTTCCTTCAGATATGATGCTTAGTTTTGCTTGGATACAAAATTCTTGGCTGATAATTGTTTTGTTTGAGGAGGCTGAAGATAGTCCCTTCTAGCTTATAGGGTTTCTGCTGAGAAATCTGCTGTTAATCTGATAGGTTTTCCTTTATAGGCTACCTGGTGCTTCTGTCTCATAGCTCTTAAAATTCTTTCCTTTGTCTTAGCTTTGGATAACCTAATGACAATATGTCTAGGCAAAGATTTTTTTTTTTTTTTTTAAACAGTTTCACTTTTGTTGCCCAGGCTGGAGTGCAATGGTGTGATCTTGGCTCACCGCAACCTCCACCTCCCGGGTTCAAGTGATTCTTCTGCCTCAGCCTCCCAAGTGGTTGGGATTACAGGCATGTGCCACCATGCCCAGCTAATTTTATATTTTTAGTAGAGATGGGGTTTCTCCATGTTGGTCAGGCTGGTCTCAAACTCCCAATCTCAGGTGATCCACCCACCTCGGCCTCCAAAAGTATTGGGATTACAAGCGTGAGCCCTCTGACTTTCAAATAGTCTGTCTTTGAGCTTACTATTTCTTTCTTCCAATTGACCAGTTCTGCTGTTGATGCTCTCTATTGCATTTTTTAATCTCATTAATTGTATTTTTTACCTCCAGGATTTCTGTTTGATTTTTAAAAAGTTATTTCAATCTCTCCCTTAAATTTCTCTGATAAATTTCTGAATTGATTCTCTGTGTTTTCTTGAAGTTTGTTGAGCTTCCTTAAAACAGCTATTTAAAATTCTTTGTCCAAGAGATTACACATTTCCATCACTTTTAGGGTCAGCTTCTGGCACCTTATTTTGTCTGTTTGGTGAGGTCATATTTCCTTGAATGTTCTTGATGCTTGTGACGTGTGACCATGTCTGAGCATTGAGGGACTAGGTATTCATTTTAGCCTTCACAAATTGGCCTTGTTTGTGCCTGTCCCTGTCAGAGGGCCTTCTAGGGATTTTAAGCAGACTGTCTTGGTTTTCCTGAGCCTGTGACCACTGTAGCTGTCAGCACTAGAGGACACTATAAGCTCAGGCTTACTCCAGGTCTTGTGAGGATTCCAAAGTTTGTGTGGCCTTCTGGCTCAGATGAGCCTGGTGAAGACCCAAGGAGGGTACTGGGGCTGAGTGGGAATACTGGCCAGTAAGTCCAGAAGACTGTCCTGATGGCTCAGATGGGTATGCCTCCCAGCAGGTCTCTGCACAGGTGATATAGGTCTCTGACTGCAGCTAGAGGGGCTGGATTTGAGACTGGGTCCCCTTGGGATCTGCTGTGAGAAGGAGACTGGCGGGCCTGTCTCATTGACTCAGGCATGCATCACACAGCAGGTCTTTGAAAAGCAACATTCTTCCTTGTTACAACAGTATGGGCTGGAGCTGAGGCTGGGCCCCTTTGGGATCTGTTGTTAGCCACAAGTTCACTAAGTGCCCTGGTCATTGTGATTTGTACCATTAGCCTAATTCATCTGTTTTAGACTCCCAGGTCAACCCTACCCTTCTAGATTGACTTTGCTCCCCTTAGCCACAAATAACATCTTGCCTCATGGGGGAGGTACATCACCTATTAGCAGAAGCAAATAAGCTCTTAGAGATGGACTGAGGAGCTTGCCTAAGCAAAAGCATGACTTTATGACATAGTATTTCTAGGGTGACTGTATGTTCTGGTTTGCCTGTGACCATCTCAAGTTTATGTTTGTTGTCCAGGCATAATTATTAATAGTGCTCCAGTCATTGTCATTATTTGGATGAAATACGGTAACCCTACAATTTTCATCTGAATAATGGGAATAAGATTGCCAACCCTTTTAAAAATTACACAGTAGTTCCTCCTTATCTGTGGTTTTGCTTTCTGTGGTTTCAGTTACTCATGGTCAACTGCAGTACAAAAACATTAAATGGAAAATTTCAGAAATAAACGAGTCATAAATTTTAAATCAAATGCCATTTTGAGAAGCACAATGAACTCTCATGCCATCCTGCTCTGTCCCACCCAGGTCCTTAATCATCCCTTTGTCCTGTGTATCCACCTGCCCATTAACTACCTACCTAGTTAGCCACTGACATCATGTGTTCCTGACATCCAACCATTGACATAGTCATGGCTCGATGATCCAGGATCACCCAAAGCAGACACTCTTCCTTCTGAAGGGTCATCAGAAAGTCAAATAGTTGCCTAATGCTGCATCACAATGCCTACTTCATTCACCTCATTTCATGTATCACGTAGGCATGTATCATCTGAAATTATCAGAAGAACAATGAGTACAGTGCAATATTTTGAGAGAGATAAAGAGAGCAAGCACATCCACATAACTTATTGTAGTATATTTTTGTAATTGTTCTATTTTATTATTTGATAATGTTAATCCCTTACTGTGCCTAATATATAAATTAAACTTTATTGTATGTATGTATGGAAAAAGTATATATAGGATTTTATACTATTTATGGTTTCAGGCACACACTGGGGCTCTGGAACATGTCCCCCATGGATAAGGGGAAACTACTATAATGCTATTTAGCAGCTCAAATGAGATTATGTTTATGAAAGTCTTTTAAAGGGATTTGAAGACAGCCTGCCCTGGCTGCATGAGGTGATGGCATTTTTGTTGTTGTTATTATCTGTTTTGGCTCATGCAGATGTATTAGTTCAAATTCCATTTTCTTGGTTATTGGATATTTTTTAGACTGTTGAGGTCAGGAAACAAGTTATCTTCAGATTCGAGAGGTGTTATTATATATACGGTTTCATTAGCAGTAAAAGATCTCATTGTTTCAAGTAAACACTTCATTTAAAAATACAATTGATTTTTACGAAATAGAACCATACTACTACTATATTTTTTTTCCCCACTATTCATGCTGGACTTCTAAATGATAAAAAAGGAAAAAGATATATGAATAGAATTTTAATCACATGGTAAACAATAAAGCACCCATTATAGAAACAGCATAAATAAGAAACAAAACATAGACTACCTAACCCTGTATGTATGGTGTGTATATGTTTGTGGGTAGTTTTAATGAAATTTAAGAAATGCAAACTTACTAAGTGTGCATTTTCCTGTACCTGTTAGTATTGAAATAGACAAATATGCTTAGCAAGAAAGGAAAAAAATTGGGGTGGGTAACCAATAAGTTGATAAATAAGGTCCTAAATAACTGAGAGTTTACTGTAGTTTAAGCAGTCACATTACTTCTTTTTAGCAAAACAGATAAACGATCACATCTGTAATTAAACTCTGGTCTGATTGCATTGCTATATCTAAGTGTTTGCCTCTGGTGTAATAATGTGCTTTCTCAAATAGGATTGCTTTTCTATTGCTCTTTATTCCTGAATGACCTGGTCTTTCCTGAACCAGGGAGAAAATGTGCTTTATAATGAAATAATGATTTCTTTCAAGGTTTAACAGTATTATTTGCTAAGTTATCTCTTTTAGGGTCTCTAATGATGCCTCCAGGCAATGAAGGAGTTACTTTTCCTCAAGAAGAAAATTAAAAAGTAGAAATGGAAATTTTCATAATGGAAAATTAAAAGTGTGAGTTCCTTAAAAGGAAGAAAAGCTTTTATGGATCTCACAGGAGGATTCTTTGTTACTCCACTAAGCAACTTCGCCTGACCATTTTTTTTTTTAAGTAGTGAAATGTAATGTGTGTTAGAATGTCTTAGAAGTTCAAACTTTTAGCCTATATGTTCTGTTTGGCCTGAGGCACTAAGAAATAGTATGAAATTTCATATAGAAATATGGATTTTTGACTTCCCTTTAAAAATTTTTTACATATCAACAAGTTAGCTGGCTGTCCTTCTATTGATGCCCTCATTAGAGGCACAGGGCATTTGTCAGTCCTTTTTCATGTCACTTAGCTAACAGACTTGGTCTTAAAGTTTGCAACTCTTAATCCATATTGTCATTCATTTAAAAAATTATACAGGCATGTTATATGAAAAACTTTGCTCAAGGAGCTAAGCCAAGATGCACATGGCCTGTTACTTAAGGGATCTTATGGAATACCAGATCACTGATATGTTCAGTGGAATGCATTCCATGACACACGAGTTGAGATGTGTTCCAGATTTCTGCTTTGGAAATTCACAATGCATGTTAGCATATTAAAGGCTTTGAAAGCCTCCAGTAATGAAACTGTTATATATTTAACCATTATTGAAGAAAAAAAGGGCTAGTTCTGGGGAACACACTTTGAGAAATGGTGATCTGTAGCTTGGCTGTAAATTAAAGGAGGCTATTAACATTTACATATTAATAAATATAGGAAATGAATCAGAGACCTAGAAGAGTCTCATACAAATATATTCACAGGGAAAAAATAACTGAATTCAAGACTCTTCATCTTCTATCTGGAATAAGGCCCATAAGGTATAAAAGATCATATGCCTTTTTTTGTAATACACTAATATTAGATGGAGCTTTATATTTTCTGTTTTTAAAAAATTACCATCTGCATAAAGAAATTTCCTAAAATTTAGTCATTATGGCAAGTGGGAAGATTAAGTAAATATGGACTGTTTTGAAGACTGATTCACTAATATATTCGTGTATTTCTTTAACACAGCCAAGTCCTGTGGATTTTACCTTGTAAATATCCCTACTATGCATACACTCCTCTCTAACTCACTGGCTCCCTATAGTAGCACTACTGTCATCTATCTCAGGTTGACTGAAGCACCTCCCAACTGTAATACATTTCTTACACTGTATCCAGATAAACTTTAAAAAATGAAAATCTGATGTTTCTTGAAAGCTTGGAATGGCTTCCAATTGCTCTTAAAGACCAAACTCCTTATGATATCTGCAAAGCCTCATGTGATCTGGGCCAGCTCTGTCTCCAGCCTCATCTAATTAAAAAAAAAAAAAACTGTTATTTTAGGTTCAGGGATCATGTGAAGGTTTGTTATATAAGTAAACTTCTGTCGCAGCTGTTTGTTGTACAGATTATTTCATCACCCAGGTATTAAACCTAGCACCCAATAGTTATTTCCTCCACTCTCAAGTAGACCTCAGTGTCTGTTATTCCCTTCCTTTTTGTTCTTGAGTTCTCATCATTTAGCTCCCACTTATAAGTGAGAACATGCAGTATTTGGATTTCTGTGTAAGTTTGCTAAGAAGCTATGTTAGTTTCTGTGTTAGTTTGCCTCCAGCTCCATCCATGTTCCCACAAAAGACACGATCTCATTCTTTTTATGGCTGCATAGTACTCCTCGGTATATATGTACCACATTTTCTTTATCCAATTTGTCATTGATGGACATTTAGGTTGATTCTATGTCTTTGCTATTGTGAATAGTGCTGCGGTGAACATTCTCATGCATGTGTCTTTATGGTCAAATAATTTAAATTCCTCTGGGTATATGCACAGCAATGGGACTGCTGGGTTGAATGGTAGATCTTTAGATCTTTGAAGAATTGCCATACTGCTTTCCACAATGGTTGAACTAATTTACACTCCCACCAAGAGTATATAAGTTTTCCCTTTTCTCTGCAGCCTCACCAGCATCTGTTATTTTTTGACTTTTTATAATAGCCATTCTGACTGCTGTGAAATGGTATCTCATTGTGGTTTTGATTTGCATTTCTCTAATGATCTGTGATATTAAGCTTTTTTTCCAATGTGCTTGTTGGCCACAAGTACGTTTTCTTTTGAAAAGTGTCTGTTCATGTCTTTTGACCACTTTTTAATCGGGTTGTTTGTTTTTCTCTTGTCAATTTGTTTAAGTTTCTTACAGATGCTGGATATTAGACCTTTGTCATATGCATAGTTTGCAAATATTTTCTCTCATTCTGTAGGTTGTCTGTTTACTCTGTTGATAGTTTCTTTTGCGGTGCAGAAGCTTTTAAGTTTAATTAGATCCCATTTGTCAATTTTTGCTTTTGTCATGATTGCTTTTGGTGTCTTTGTCATGAAATCTTTACCTGTTCCTGGGTCCAGGATAGTATTGCATAGGTTGTCTTTGAGGGTGTTTGTAGTTTTGGGTTTTACATTTAAATCTTTAATCCATCTTGAGTTAATTTTTATATATGGTGTAAGGAAGGGGTCCAGCATCAATCTTCTGCATATAACTAGCCAGGTATCCCAGCACCATTTATTGAATAGGGAGTCTTCTCCCCATTTCTTGTTTTTCGTCAACTTTGTCAAAGATCAGATGGTCACAGTGTGTTGGTCTGTTTCTGGGCTCTCCCTTCTGTTCCATTGGCCTATGTGTCTGTTTTTGTACCAGTACCATGCTATTTTGGTTACTGTAGCTTTGTAGTATAGTTTGAAGTCAGGTAATGTTATGCCTCCAGCTTTGTTCTTTTTGCTTAAGACTGCCTTGGTTATTCATGCTCTTTTTTGGTGCCATAGAAATTTTAAAATAGTTTTTTTTCGAGTTCTGTGGAAAATGTCATTGGTAGTTTGGTAGGAATAGCATTGAATCTGTAAATTGCTTTGGGCAGTGGGGCCATTTTAATGATATTGATTCTTCCTATCCACGAGCATGGGATGTTTTTCTATTTGTGTTTTCTCTGATTTCCTTGAGCAGTGTTTTGTAATTCTCATTGTAGAGATCGTTAACCTCCCTGGTTAGCTGTATTCTTAGGTATTTTATTATTTTTGTGGCAGTTGTGAATGGGATTGCCTTCCTGATTTGTCTCTTAGCTTGGCTGTTGCTGGTGTATAGGAATGCTAGTGATTTTTGTACATTGATTTTTGTGTCCTGAAACTTTGCTGAAGTTGTTTATCAGCTGAAGGAACTTTTGCACCTAGAGACTGTGGGGTTTTCTAGATATAGAATCATGTCGTTTTATTTATTTATTTATTTATTTATTTTGAGATGGAGTTTCGCTCTTGTCCCCTAGGCTGGAATGCAGTGGTGTGATTTTGGCTCATTGCAACCTCTGCCTCCTGGGTCGAAGCAATTCTCCTGCCTCAGCCTCCTGAGTAGCTGGGATTACAGGTGTGCACCACCATGCCTGGCTAATTTTTGCATTTTTAGTAGAGATGGGGTTTCATCATGTTGGCCAGGCTGGTCTCAAACTCCTGACCTCAAGTGATCTGCCTGCCTCGGCCTCCTAAAGTGTTAGGATTACAGACATGAGCCACCACGACTGGCCTGTCTTTTTTGATCTTTGTTGGTTTAAAGTCTCTTTTGTCTGAAATTAGGATTGCAACTCCTGCTTTTTCTGTTTTTCATTTGTTTGTTAGATTTTTTCTCCATCCCTTTATTTTGAGCTTATAGGTGTCATCACATGTGAGATGAGTCTCTTGAAAACAGCGCATGATTGGGTGGGTCTTGCTTTTTTTTTTTTTTTTCCCCAGCTTGCCACTCTGTGCCTTTTAAGTGGGGGCATTTAGCCCATTTACATTTAATGTTAGCATTGATATGTGTGGATTTCATCTTGTCATTGTGTTGTTAGCTGGTTATTGTGCTGGCTTGTTTTTGTGGTTGCTTTGTAGTGTCACTAGTCTGTATATTTAAATGTGTTTTTCTACTAGCTGGTAGCAGTCTTTCCTTTATTTAGTGCTCCTTTCAAGATCTCTTGTAAGGCAGGTCTAGTGGTAACAAACTCTGTCAACATTTGCTTATCTGAAAAGGATCTTTTTTCTCCTTTGCTTAAGAAGCTTAGTTTGGCTGGATATGAAATTCTTGGTTGAAGTTTTCTTCTTTAAGATTGTTGAATATATGCCTCATACTCTCTTCTGGCTTGTAGGGTTTTAGCTGAGAGATCCACTGTTAGCCTGATGGGATTCCCTTGGTAAGTTACCTGCCCTTTCTCTTCAACTGCCCTTAACATTCTTTCTTTCATTTCAACCTTGGAAAATCTGATGATTGTGTGTCTTGGGGGTGAACTTCTTGTGTAGACTCTTGCAGGGGTTCCCTCTATTTCCTGAATTTGACTGTTGGCCTCTCTAGCAAGGTTGGGGAAGTTTTCATGAATGATATCCTGAAATATGTTTTCCAAGTTGTTTTCTTTCTTCCCCTCCCATTCAGGGATGCCAGTAATTTGTAGATCTGGCCTCTTTACATAATCCCATACTTCACAGAAGGTTTGTTCATGCCTTTTTTTCTGACTGTCTTAGTTGTGGGAGCCAGTCTTCAAGTTCTGAAATTCTTTCCTTAGCTTGGTCTATTCTGCTGTCAATTCTTGTGTTTGCATTGTGAAATTCTTACATTGTGTTTTTTAATTCTGTCAGATCTGTTAGGTTCCTTTTTGTACTGGTTATTGTGTCCTTCAGCTCCTGCCTCATTTTATTGTGAGTCTTAGTTCCCTTGGATTGGGTTTTGCCATTCTCCCGAATTTCAACAGTCTTCATTCCTATTCTTATTCTTAAATTCTATTTCTATCATTTCAAGCAACTCAGCCTGGTTAAGAACTGTTGGAGAACTGGTGTGTCACTTGGAGGACAGGAGACATCCTGGCCATTTGAGTCACCAAAGTTTTTGTGTTGATTCTTTCTCATCTCTGTGTGTGGGTGTTCCTTTAACTGCAGTGTCAATTGAGTACAGTGAATATATTTCTTTTCTGGATGTTTTCACAGAGCCAAGGATTTGTGCAGAGTCCAGAGTGCAGAGGTTTTATTTGAAGCTGACTTCCTGTCTTTGGTTTCATAGGCGGGTATGTTAGCAAGGTAATTTTGGTGTTGAAGCTTTGGGGTGTTGAACCACCAGTAGGTGGTTCTTAGATGTATTGGTCAGTTGGTAGGTTGTATGGCCTCCCTATATTTTCTCACAGTTGCAGCCATGTTCCCTTTCAATGCCCTGAAAGTGTGGGCTCCTCTTCTCCTTGAGTGCTGGCTGTAGATCACAGCTTGGCACTCCAGGGATGCCCACTGCAGCTCTGGGATGATCTCAGGGTTTATGTTCCTTCTCCAACCTGGAGGCAGCAGAGGAAGGGACCTTAGTAGTGGTTGTGGCCAAGGGTCTTCTGCTTGTTTCTTGGGGGCTCCACCTCAGATGCAGGTCAGCAGTTGCTCAATGCAATCAGCCCAGGATGGAGGGTCTGTGCTATGGATCCAAGCCCAGGGTTTCCTGTCTGATGATGAGCAGGAGGCATGGGACCTATAGGAGACTGGCCTCTTCTCCTTGGGTTGACATAGCTTGTTGGAGGTGTGGATAAGGGTCTTTATCCTTACCTACAAAGACCTTAGGGTCTTTGCTCCTTCGTTAGTCTGAGGGTAGCAAAGGCAGTCCCACTGCAGTGGCAGTGGCAGAGAGGGGGATCTCTCTGGGGGATCTGTTACTGGGGGATCTGTTCAGGGAGTTGAGTTGCAGAGCTGCTACTGGCTCAATAGCCTTAGAAGGGGGTGGCTGGAGGCCCAGGCCTGGAGGACCTGCCTAATAAGGAGATATGGGAACAGGCACTCATGTGACAGTCTGGCCACTTTTGCATAGGGCTGCTGTGGTATGCTGGGGCTCTGCTCCACTTTCTAGACACCTCAAGTTTTCTCAAATTTGGAGGTATAAACAGTAAAGGCTGTGAAACAGCAAAGATGGTGGCCTGCCTCTCCCTCTGGGAGCTGTGTCTCAGGGAGAGATCTGTTGCCAGCCTGAATGCACCTGTAGGAGGTACCCGGAGACCCCAGTTGGGAGGTTCTGCCCAGTGAGGAGAAATGGGATTGGGGATATCCTTTAAAAGACAGTCTGGTCACATTTTCATAGAATAGCTGTGCTGTGCTGGGAATCTGCTCCAGCTACTTGTTGCCTTGGATTCTCTAAAGCCCAAAGGCTGGAATGGCTGAGTCACCCAAATAGCAGAGATGGTCACCTGCCCTGCCTGCTGGGAGCTCTGTCCTAGGGAGGTTTGAAACCACTGTCAGCTGGAGAACACTGCTTGGCATAGCTGAAGACCCCAGTTGGGAAGTCCTGCCCAGTGAGGAAGAATGGGATTGGGGACCTGCTTAAAGCAGTCTGGCTACATGTTTGTAGAGCAGCTGTGATGTGCTGGCGGTCTGCTTTAGCCCCTGGTCACCTTGGACTTTCAGAGCTCAAAGGTCAGAATGGCTAAGTCATCCAAATAGCAAAGATGGCAGCTTGTGCCTCCCTCTGAGTGCTCCATTCCAGGGAAGTTTAAAACCTCAGTTGGCTGGAGAACACTGGTAGGGGTAGCTGAAGGCCCTGGTTGGAAGGTCCTGCCCAGTGAGGAGGACTAAGATCGGAGGCCCACTTTAAGAAGCAGTCTGGCCACATTTTTGCAGAGCAGCTGGGCTATGCTGAGGGTCTGCTTCAGCCCCTAGTTGCCTCAAACTCTCCAAAGCCCAAAGGCCAGAACAGCTAAGTTGGCCAAACAGCAAAGATGGTGGCCTGCCCCTCCCTCTGGGAGTTCCATCCCAGGGAGGTTTGAAACCTCTTGTCAGCTGGAGAACACTGGTGGGGATAGCTAGGGATGGTGGTTGGGAGGTCCCACCCAGTGAGGAGGAATGAGATGGGGGACCCACTTTAAAAAAACAGCCTGGCCATGTTTTCATAGAGCTGCTGCGCTGTGCTGGGGACCCACTTCAGCCCCTGGTTACCTCAGACTCTCCAAAGCTAGAAACCTGGAATGTCTCAGTTGGCCGAACAGCAAAGGTGGTGGCATGCCCCTCCTTCTGGGAGCTCCATCTCAGGGAGGTGTAACACTGCTACCGGTGGCCGGCTGCAGTTCCAAGCCAGTGGGTCTTATCCCGCGAGGTGCCATGGAAGTGGGGTCTGCAGGCTGTTGCTGCTCAGCCCTTTTGATTCAGTTCCCTTCCTAGGGATATATTCAGGGGTCTAACCTCCCACTTTGTTGGAGTTGCAGCTGCTTTTGTTGGGAAGCCCAGAAAGCCTGGGTATCTAAGGCTCCCAGGTCTCTGCCTGTGCCTGAGTGGCTGCTCTGCCAAGACTCCAGAGCTCTGTGCCAGACTGAAGGCCCTGGTGGCATGGGTTCACAGGCGGATCTCCTGACCTAAGAGTTGCAAAGATCCATGAGGGAAGCATGGGTTCCTGGGGTCACACATTCACTCACCACCTCCCTGGGTAGAGGAGGTTCCCCTGGCTCTGTGTTACTCCTGGGTGGGCTATCAACCTGCCTTGCTTTTCTCGATTCTCTGTGGGTTGAATTGTTTCTTTGATTAGACCCAATGCATTTACCTGGATGTATCAGTTGAAAATGCTGTATTTATGCACCCCTTCCATTCCTTTCTGTGAGAGCAGTGCACACTAGCTACTTCTAGTTGGCCATTTTCTCAGGTATTTCCTATATTCTCTTAAACCTTTCAGTCCTTCAACACGCAGTCTCCCTCCTGCCTCAGGGCCTTGGCACATACTTTATTTTTCCTTGCCTGCAACGTTCTCATCTCTCTCTTGATCCCCCTCTCTGAACTTCCTCTAAGTTAATGTCTATTTATTAAAATCTCAGCTCAATCATTGCTTCTTTATTGACCCACAACCCCCCCAATCCCACAACTCTATCAGGTTCCCCCTTTTTATCTTTCCAGGTAGCAACTTCTACTTTTCCTTCTTATCAGTCATCATGATTTGTAATTGCTTACTTTTTAATGATTATTTAATCAATATTTCTCTCCTTTTGTTTACAAATTTTCTAGCACCTGGCCCAGTGAAGAACACTCAATAAATATAATTAAAGAAATATGTAAGAGAAGATAGAATTTTTATTGCACATTAACAAAAGAAATGAAAGAATCCACCTTTTTGAAAATTTAAAAATAAACCAAAATTTCTTATAGGCTGAGACATTGATCCATATAATTTGGTATAAACTTTGTTTGCTGATGAAGAGAGGGAAGTGGGGAGATGGGATGTAACTAATCTAGCAGCAATGAAAAAACAAAATTTTTATGGTGAAATAAGTAATGGTTTTCTGGTTGAATAATTCTACACACAGAAAATGATTGATTAGAGTTTCCTGCAAGCCTGGGCTATGCAAATATAGCAGGTGTCTATGTATATGCAAGGCTTGAACACAGTCTTCAGTTACTTTTTTGGGAAAGCTGCCCCAGTTTAGTTTTGAGTCATATTTCTACATCTGTCACTATGTTCTAATCATTACCCAAACAGGTATCAGACATGACCACGTAGGCAAAATAAATAAATAAATAATAAAATTTAAAAAACCCAATTTTGGCTTTAAAGTGTCTCAGCATGGATAATGTGGATGAATGGATACATGTTCTAATCTACTTATATCTACTTATTTCTGTTTCAATTTTAAAAAGTGATAGAGCACTCATGAAGGCATAAGTATTGCCTAACAAGTTAATTGGAGCCTCAGTTAATATGTGCTACATTAGCTGAATGAATGAGTGAATGACTAAAATTTGACAGAAAAAAGATTGTGAGATCTGTGGGATTCTTTCCTTTCCTTTTCTTTTTCTTTCTTTCTTTCTTTTTCTTTTCTTTTTTTTTTTTTTTGAGATGGAGTTTCACTCTTGTTGCCCAGGCTGGAGTGCAATGGCATGATCTCGGCTCACCACAACCTCCGCCTCCTGGGCTCAAGTCATTCTCCTGCCTCAGCCTCCTAAGTAGCTGAGATTACAGTCATGCACTACCACGCCCAGCTAATTTTGTATTTTTAATAGAGATGGGGTTTCTCCATGTTGGTCAGGCTGGTCTTGAACTCCCGACCTCAGGTTATCTGCCTGCCTCGGCCTCTCAGAGTGCTGGTATTATAGGCATGAGACACAGCACCCAGCCAGATCTGTGGGATTCTTCACTTGATCTTGTGGCGATCTCAGATAACCAAAATCTATTTTGAGAATTAACTCTTCACTTAAGAGCTTCTAGTACAAACTACATGGTTCCTTTGGCAAGTACTTTTTATGTGGCACTAAAGATGCCCTAAGGAGCTTTAAAAAAATCAATGAGAAAGATCCACTTGGTTCCAGAAAGTGTTTTACATTTCAGGAAGGTCAGTGAATCAGTGTTTCTGGTTCATTTCAGCCTAACTGCATTCTATTTGAAGTAGTTTTTTAAATGGTCATCTCCTGATCACTTTTTCTTTTAGGTCTCATTAAGCTTAAAGGGCTTCACCTCAAAGGGACCCTGATCACTAAAAAGTTATTTCTGGATGGAGTGATGTTAGCCAGTTGGAGGATTGGGGGTCACTTGCTCTTATCTTCCCTCAGTAAGAATCCCATCCACAGAAAAAAGTCTCCTTCTGGGTCTCTGAGATTCAGGTAGAAGGCTGTGAAACCTGGTGGAGCCCAAGACCTAGGATAGTGGTTTTGAGAGTGCAGACCTGCACCTAGGTGTCAGACTGGCTGACTGTGCTTCTGAGTTCAAACCTCAAACCAGCCCCATTCCCTAAAGGCTTGCCTACAGTTCCATTTGGCCTTGAACCTACAAACAAAACAATTTTCCAAAGGGTCCAGGAGGAATCATGCACACTATTGCCTCAGCAGAAAGGCTCATCTGCTTGCTGACATCAGTTTCAGTAGTAGACTTGAAAGTTATCCTGCAACTTGGCTCTAGTCCCTTTCAGCTGTGTTCCCAGCTTAGTATTGCTCACACAGGATGCAGAGGGAGACTCCCCCATTTGAGTTACTGAGACAGACTTACTGGCCTCTGTCTTCACAGATTTTGAAGGGGCCCAGTCTTGGCGCTAGTACTTCTCTGCCCCAGCCTGGGAGATATTCTTTCCACACAGGGAACTGTTGGGAGATTTACCTGTCCAAGCCTTTGTGACAGGTTTTTAAGTCTCTGTCCCACCGAAAATCATGAAGGGGCTCAGTCTCAGTTCCAGTTCTTCACACTGCAGTCAGGAAACGATCCTGCCTTTGCATGGAACTGCTGGGAGACACACCTATCTGAGCCACTTGGACAGGCTTGCCAGCCTCTGTTGCACAACACATCCTGAAGGGACCCTGTCTTGGCTCCAGCCCCTCTCTGCCATGGCCTGGGAGTAATTCTGTCTACACAGAACTACTAGCCAGTCTGAACCACCAGGACAGTCTTGCCAGCCTCTGTTCCACAGCAGATCCTGAGTGAATTTTGACAACAAGCAGTCACTAGTTCTGCTACATCAGGGAGTTTAAAGCCCACCTCAGACCCTTCTCAGAGAGAGAGGCAAATCTCAACTGTACGTTTGTACTGAGTATAGCAGTTGGTTCATCTGTCCCAATCCACATTACCTCAAGACTCCTCCTACAGCCCTGTTCAACTGCTGAATTCAAAGAGTGATACCACCTGATCAGAGAATACTCCTATTTCAGCCAGATCACAGGCAATTGCAATTCTGATTCCATAGCTCAGTCTGACTTCAGAATTAAGCCAGTGGTCTTTTTGGATAGCAGAACCAAGCCAGTTGCCCCACACAAATTCAGAGCAAAGGTAGCAGCCCAGTCATCTAGAGAACCTGAGAGCAAGCTCTGCCTGCCCAGAGTCATTACCAGCTGACCAATCTAGAAACATAGGCTAGAATAAACAGTGAAGGTCTATTCCTGCCAAAGAACACTTGTGAAGGCTGGAAAAGGTGGCAGTCTCCACAAATGCATAAATACCAATGCAAGGATACAAATATTACAAAGACTCAGAAAATCATGACATCTCCAAAAGAAACAGAGCTCCAACAATGGACCCTAAAGAAAGGGAGATCCATGAAATGACAGAAAAAGAATTCAGAATAATTATGTTAAAAAGCTCATAAATTCTAAGAATATATGGATAAAAATTTTAAAAATTTGAAAAATAATACATGAACAAATTAAGAAGTTTGACAAAGAAATACAAATAGTTTTTTAAATCCCAAATAGAAATCCTAGAAATGAACAACACAATGACTGAACTGAAAAATGTAATAGAAAGCTTCAGCAGCCTGCTGGATCAAGCTGAAAAAAAGAATTAGTGAGCTCAAGGCAGAATATTTGAAATTATTGAATCAGAGGAGCAAAAAGAAAAAAAAGAACTAAGAAAGCCTATGGGGATTATGTGATGCCATTGAGAGACCTAAGCTATGCATATAGGAATTAAAGGAGAAGAAGGAAAAAAAGGGCCAGAAAATGTATTTAAAGAAATAATTGATGAAAACCCCCCTTATTTGAAGAAAGAAGCCAACATCCTGGTACAGGAAAAAAGAGATCTTGAAACATATTCAACCCAAAGAAGAGGTCACTATGACACATAGCAATTAAACTATCAAAAATCAAAGACAAAGAAAAATTCTGAGAGCAGCATGAGATAAGAAATACATGACATACAAAGGAGTCCAAATGCAACAATCAGCATACTTCTCAGATTAAATCTTGTAGGCCAGGAGGAAGTGGGATAATATATTCAAAGTGTTAAAGAAAAAAATTGCAACCAAGAACACTTTACCTAGCAAAGCTGTCTTTCAGAAATGAGGAATAAATAAAAACTGTCCCAGATGAACAAAAGCTGAGGAATTTCCTCACCATTAGGCTGGCCTTACAGGAATTGCTAAAGGGATTTCTTTAAATTGAAACAAAAGGCTGTTAATAAAATAAAACTTATAAAAGCACAAAACCCAGTAGTATAACGAATATTGAGTTATATTTAAAATACTCTAGGACTGTAATGGTAATGTGTAAAGTAATTTTATTCCTAGTAGTAGGGTTAAAGGACAAAATTATTAACAACAACCATAGCTAAAGTAAACTGTCAAGGGATACATATTACAAAATGATATAGATTCAGACATCAAAAATATAAAATGTGTGGGGGTAGGGGCAGTAAAAGTATACAGTTATATGCAATTAAAGTTAAGTTGTTATCAGATATTAATTTGGAATCATTCTATCATTGGAAGTCTTGCATAACAATGAACAGAAGTTGACCAATGCATGTTAGAAATTTCATTTCCTTTCATTCAAAAGCTTTCTTTGATTGAGGAAATGATGGTTATATGATTGGTACAAACACTAATCATATAACCAGAGATAAGTCCCTCAATAGTTAGAAAACCACTGTTCAATGAAATAAAAGAGGACACAAACAAATGGAAGAACATTCCATGCTCATGGATAGGAAGAATCAATATCGTGAAAATGGCCATACTGCCCAAGGTAATTTATAGATTCAGTGCCACCCCCATCAAGCTACCAATGACTTTCTTCACAGAATTGGAAAAAACTAAAGTTCATATGAACCAAAAAAAAGCCCGCATTGCCAAGTCAATCCTAAACTAAAGAGCTTCTGCACAGCAAAAGGAACTACCATCAGAGTGAACAGGCAACCTACAGAATGGGAGAAAATTTTTGCAATCTACTCATCTGACAAAGGGCTAATATCCAGAATCTACAAGGAACTCAAACAAATTTACAAGAAAAAAACAAACAACCCCATCAAAAAGTGGGCAAAGGATATGAACAGACACTTCTCAAAAGAAGACATTTATGCAGCCAAAAGAAACAGGAAAAAATGCTCATCATCACTGGCCATCAGAGAAATGCAAATCAAAACCACAATGAGATACCATCTCACACCAGTTAGAATGGCGATCATTAAAAAGTCAGGAAACAACAGGTGATGGAGAGGATGTGGAGAAACAGGAACACTTTTACACTGCTTGTAGGACTATAAACTAGTTCAACTGTTGTGGAAGACAGTGTGGCGATTCCTCAGGGATCTAGAACTAGAAATACCATTTGACCCAGCCATCCCATTACTGGGTATATATCCAAAGGATTATAAATCATGCTGCTATAAAGACACATGCACACGTATGTTTAGTGTGGCACTATTCACAATAGCAAAGACTTGGAACCAACCCAAATGTCCAACAACGATAGACTGGATTAAGAAAATGTGGCACATATATACCATGGAATACTATGCAGCCATAAAAAATGATGAGTTCATGTACTTTGTAGGGACATGGATGAAGCTGGAAACCATCATTCTTAGCAAACTATCTCAAGTACAAAAAACCAAACACTGCATGTTTCACTCATAGGTGGGAATTGAACAATGAGAACACTTGGACACAGGAAGGGGAACATCACACACCGGGGCCTGTTGTGGGGTGGGGGGAGGGGGGAGGGATAGCATTAGGAGATATACCTAATGCTAAATGACGAGTTAATGGGTGCAGCACACCAGCATGGCACATGTATACATATGTAACAAACCTGCACGTTGTGCACATGTACCCTAAAACTTAAAGTATAATAATAAAAAAAAACTTAAAGTATAATACCCTAAAACTTAAAGTATAATTTAAAAAATATATAAAATACCTAGGAATCAATTTAACCAAAGAAATGGAAGATTTATGTAAGGAAAATGGTAAAAGACTTATGAAAGAAATTGAATAGGAAACAAAGATGGATATTTTATGTTCATGGATTAGAAGAATTAATATTGTTAAAATGACAATACTACCCAAACCTGTTATTTAGAGGTTCACTGCAATCCCTATCAAAATACAAATGATGCTCTTCATGGAAAGAGGAAAAACAATCCTAAAATTTATATGGAACCACAAAAGACCCCAAAGAGCCAAAACAATGCCAAGGATAAAGAACAAAGCTGAAGACATCATACTACCTGACTTCAAAGTTTACTACAAAGCTAGAGTAACCAAATCAGCATTGTACTGGCAGAAAAACAGGCACATAGACCAATGAAAACAGAACAGAGAACCCAAACATAAATTCACACATTTACAGCCAACTCATCTTGGACAAAGGTGCCAAGAACATACAATAGGGGAAAGAACAGTCTCTTCAATAAATGGTGCTGGGAAACTTGATAACTATATAAAGAGTGAAACTAGAACTCTATCTCTCACAATATACAAAAATCAAATAAAAATGGATTAAAGACTTTAAGACTTGAAACTACAGAAAGAAAACCTGGGGGAAATTCTCCAGCACACTGGTATGGCAAATATATTTTGTGTAAGACCTCAAAAGCACAGGTAATCAAAGCAAAAATGGGCAAATGGGATTACATCAAGTTAAAAAGCTTCTGCACAGCAAAGGAAACAATCAACAAAGTGAAAAGACAACCCACAGAATGGGAGAAAGTATTTGAAAACTACTCATGTGACAGGGATTAATAACTAGTCTATATATAATGCTCAACTCAATAGCAAAACACTAAATAATATGATTAATAATGGGCAAAAGACCTGAATAGACATTTCTCAAAAGAAGATAAACAAAGGGCAAGCAGGTATATGAAAAAATGACCAACGTCACTAATCATTAGAGAAATGCAAGCCAAAACTACAATGAAATATAATCTCACCCCAGTTAAAATGGCTTTCATCTAAAAGATAGGCAATAATGGATGCTGGTAAGGATGTGGAAAAAGGGAAAGCCTTGTATACCATTGGTGAGACTGTAAGTACAGCTACTATGAAAAGTAGTACAGAGGCTCCTCACAAAACTAAGAATATAACCACCATATGATCCAACAATTCCACTCTTGTATATATATCTACAAGAAAGGATATCAATATATTGAAAAGACATGTGTACATCATGTTTACTGCGGCACCATTCACAATAGTCGATATATGGAATCAACCTAATTTCTCATCAACAGATAAATGTATAAAGAAAATGTGGCAAATACACACAATGGAATATTATTCAGCTATAAAAAAGAATGAAATTATATCATTTGCAGCAACACAAACGGAACTGGAGGTTAAGTAAAAGAATTCAAGCACAGAAAGACAAATATTGCATGTTCTCATTCATGTGAGAGCTAAAAAGGAGAATTGTGGATGTCATGAAGATAGAGTAGATTGCTGGTTACCAGAGGCCAGGAAGGTAAGTGAGGAAGAGGCATGAAGAGAAGTCCATTATTGGATACAAATATGTGGCTTGGGCCAGGTGTGGGCAACCTGTAATCCTAACACTTTGAAAGGCCAAGGCAGGAAGATTCCTTGAGCTCTGGAGTTCACGACAAGCCTGGGCAATACATTGAGACTTTGTTTCTGAAAAAAAATTAGCCAGGCATGGTGGGAGGTGCCTATAGTCCTAGCTAATCGGGAGGCTGAGGTAGGAGAATTGCTTGAATCTGGGAGATTGAGGATGCAGTGAGCTATGATTATGCTACTGCTCTCCAGCCTATGCAACAGAGTGATACCCTGTCTCATACATCTACGTAGTGAGAGTTTGAGAGAGGAAATAAGACTTAGTGTTAGATAGATCAACAAGGTGACTATAGTTTACAGTAATTTATTATATATTTCAAAATAGTACCAAGAGGATAATTCAATGTTCCTAGCATAAAGAAAGGACAAACATTTAAGGTGATGTATATCCCAAGTACACTGATTTGATCTTTACAAGTTATATGAATGTATTACATGGGCACAGAGACCCTACAAATATGTACATCTATTATGCATCAATAAAGAAGGAAATTAAAAAATATCTTGAGACAAATGCAATTTGGAAACATAAATCAAAATGTATAGGATACTGAAAAAACAGTTCTAAGAGGAAAGTTTATAGCAATAAATGCCAAATCAAAAAAGAAGAAAAGTCACAAATAAACAACTTAATGTTGCACCTTAGGAAAATAGAAAAAGAGGAAACTAAGCCCAATGTTAGCAAATGGAAAGAAATAACAAAGATCAGAGTAGAAATAAATGAAATATAAAAGATCAAGAAAACTAAAAGTTGGTTTTTTAAAGTGATAAACAACATTGATAGACCTTTAGCTAGACTAAGAAAAAAAGAGAAAATATTCCAATAAATAAAATCAGAAATGAAAGAGAAGACATCACAATGACATCAGAGAAATACAAAGGATCATAAGAGAACATTACGAATAATTATATATCAACAAATTGGATACTCTAGAAGAAATGAACAAAATCCTAGACATATACAACCTACCAAGACTAAACTTGGAAGAAATAGAAAATCTGAACAGACCAATAAGAGGAGAAGAGATCAAAAGAGTAATAAAACATCTACCATCAAAGAAAATCCCAGGACCTGATGAATTCACTGCTGAATTCTTCCAAACATTTAAAGAAACACGAATACCAATTCTTTACAAAGTATTCCAAAAAATCAAAGAGGAAGGAATACTTCCAACCTCTTTTTACAAAGCTAGCATTACCCTAATACCAAAGCCAGACAAGAACATCACAAGAAAAAAACAAACTACAGACCAATATCCTTGATGAACATAGATGCAAAAACCCTCAACAAAATACTAACAAACTGAATTCAACAACACGTTAAAATTATCATTTACCACAATCAAGTGGGATTTATACCTGGGATCCAAAGATAGTTTAACACAAGGAAATCAATAAATGTAATACACCACATTAACAGAATGAAGAATAAGGTTCATATGATCATCTTGATAGATGCAGAAAATACACTTGACAAAATCCAATATCCCCTTGTGATAAAAACTCTAAATAAATTACATGTAGAAGGAATGTACCTCAACACAATAAAGGCTATACATGACAAACCCACAGCTAATATCATACTGAATGGGGAAAAGTCGAAAGCTTTTTCTCCAAGATCTGGGACAAGACAAAGATGTTTACTCTTGCCACTTCTGTTCAATATAGTACTGGAGATCTTAGCCAGAGAAATTAGGCAGGAAAAATAAATACAGGGAATCCAAATTGGAAAGGAAGAATTTAAATTGTCTCTGTATGCAGACAACATGATCTTATATATAGATAACCCTAAAATTTCCACCAAAAACCTGTTAGAATTGATAAACTTGGTAAATTTGCGGGGTACAAAATCAACATGCAAAAATTAGTATTGTTTCTGTATGCTAACAATAAGCTTTCCAAAAAAGAAATTGAGTACCATCCCATTTACAATAGCTAAAAAAAAAAAACAAAAAACAAAAAACAAACAAACAAATAAAAAAAAACTCTTAGGGCTACATTTAACCAAGAAGGCAAAAGATCTATACACTAAAAGTTATAGAACACTAATAAAAGATCTATACACTACAAGCTATAGAACAGTAATAAATTGAAGAAGACACAAATAAATGGAAAGGTATTTCATGCTCATGGATTGGAAAAATTAATATTATTAAAAATTCCGTACTATCCAAAGGTATCTCAAGATTCAATACAATACCTATAAAAATTCCAATGTCATTTCTTATAGATATAAGAAAATCCTAACATTCATATGGAACCACAAAAATCTCTGAATAGCCAAGGCAATCATGAGCAAAAAGAACAAAGCAAGAGGCAGCACACCACCAGATTTCAAACTATACTATGAAGTGATAGTAATGAAAACAGCATGTCACTGGCATAAAAATAGACACAACAACCAATAGAATAGAATACAGAACTCAGAAAAGAACCCATACATCTCTTGTTCATTGATCTTCCAATTCACAATGTACAATGTGAAAAGGACAGTCTTTTCAATAAATGGTGTTGGGAAAATTGGATATCTATATGCAAAAGACTGAAATTGGACCCTTATCTCACACGATATACAAAAAATCAACTCAAAATGGGTTAAAGACTTAAACATAAGACTTAAAACTTTAAAACTACTAGAAAAAAAACAGAGGAAAAACTATACAACATTGGTCTGGGCAATAATTTTTTAGATTTGACCTCAAAAGTGCAGTCAACAAAAGCAAAGACAGGCAAGTGGGATTACCTCAAAATAAAAATCTTCTGCATATCAAAGGAAACAATAGGGTGAAGAGACAACCTATGGATTAGAAGAAAATATTTGCAAGCCATATATCTGATCAGGGATTAATATGCAAAATACATAAGGAACTCCTCTCTATAGAAACAAAACAAATTACCGGGTTAAGAAATGGGAAAGGGACCTGAATAGATATTTCTCAACTGAAGACATACAAATGGCTAACAGATAAATGAAAACAATGTCCAACATTGGTAATCATTCTAGTGATATAAATTAAAACTACTATGCAATATCACCGCACACCTGTTAGAACGGCTATTATAAAAAAGACAAAAGAGAAGTGTTGGCAAGGATATAGAGAAAAGAGAACTCTTTATGCTGTTGGTGGGAATGTAAATTAGTACAACCATTATGGAAAAAAGTATAGAAGTTCCTCGAAAAATTAAAAGTAGAATTAACATAAGATCTAGCAATCCCACTTCTGGATAGTACCTGAATGATATGAAATCAGTATATGAAAGAGATATCTGTACTCCCTTGTTCAATGAAGTACTATTCACAATATCCAAGTTGTGGAATCAACCTAAATCTCTATCAAGGGATAAATGGATAAAGAAAATGTGATATGTGTATATGATAGAATACTGTTCAGCCTTAAAAAGATGAAATTTTTTCATTTGTGACAGCATGGATGACATGTTTGTGACAACATGGATAAAATTGGACAAACTTATGCTAAGTGAAATAAGCCAAATACTGAAAGGCAAATACTACATGTTCTCACTTTTATGTGGAATCTAAAGCAATTGAACTCAGAAGCAAAGTAGACTGACTGGTGGTTACCAGAGACTGGAGGGTTAGGGGCATGGGGAGATGATGGGTAAAAAGCCTCACACAGGAGAAATAAGTTTGATTGCTTTTTTTCTTGAGATCAATAGCACAGCATGCTGAATATAGATAATAATTGAGGACTGTACATTTCAGTATCACAGAGTAAATTTCTAATGTTCTTATCACAAAAATGTTAAATATTTAAGGTGATATATATGTTAATTAGCTTAATTTAATCATTCCACATTGTATTAAAAAACCACAATCCACTCTGTATCCCACAAATATATACAACTCTAATTTGTCAATATATAATAACAAAGGAGTGATTTCTGGCAATGAATTCAACAGCAAAAATTAATTCTGGCTCATGATTGTTATCATTCAATTCCTCTTTATCTTCTACTGCAAACAAAGATGTTCCTATTTAAATAGAAATTGCTGAAAATAGTCAGTTATTAGGATTCATATATAACTGACACTGCTTTTCAAGATCCAGTTATTTCATTATTGGTAAGATTTTCAAATTGACACGTATTTATTAAATGCCTATAATGATTGCCAAGGTTCCCTCTAATTTTGAGAAAATTTCATTATTCTCTTCATATATAAACCATCTTAATTTCTGATTCTGTGACCCCGATTTGTATTTGAGTCTGAGTTTAAACTCTGCTCAATTGAAGAGAATAGTAATATCCATTTCGGGTAGCACAAGCTAAGAAAACAATGAATCATATTAAGTAAATTAAATAATTGTATTCACTTTAGAAACAGATTAATATTTTGATTTTTTAAAGCTAAAGGTAGTAATAATATCTCACCAGCTCTTTTAACACTTGAATTACTTACCTCAGAGCTAAAGACAGAAGACATGAAAGAAAATCTGGTTATTCCCAAATAGAGATGAAACTTGATACTACACATGGCTGAGAGGTGACAGCGTGCTGACAGTCCTCACAGCCCTTGCTCTCGGCGCGTCCTCTGCCTGGGCTCCCACTTTGGTGGCACTTGAGGAGCCCTTCAGCCCACCGCTGCACTGTGGGAGCCCCATTCTGGGCTGGCCAAGGCCGGAGCCCATTCCCTCAGCTTGCAGGGAGGTGTGGCGGGAGAGGCGCGAGCGGGAACCGGGGCTGCGTGAGGCGCTTGCGAGCCAGCTGGAGTTCCGGGTCAGCTGGCGTTCCGGGTCAGCTGGAGTTCCGGGCGGGCGTGGGCTTGGCAGGCCCCGCACTCGGAGCAGCCGGCCGGAGCAGCCGGCCAGCCCTGCCGGCCCCGGGGCAATGAGGGACTTAGCACCTGGGCCAGCGGCTGTGGAGGGTGTACTGGGTCCCCCAGCAGTGCCAGCCCACCGGCGCTGCGCTCGATTTCTCACCGGGCCTTAGCTGCCTTCCCGCAGGGGCAGGGCTCGGGACCTGCAGCCCGCCATGCCTGAGCCTCCCACCCCCTCCATGGGCTCCTGTGCTGCCCGAGCCTCCCCGACGAGCGCCACCCCCTGCTCCACGGCGCCCAGTCCCATCGACCACCTAAGGGCTGAGAAGTGCGAGCGTAGGGCGTGGGACTGGCAGGCAGCTCCACTTGCAGCCCCGGTGCGGGATCGACTGGGTGAAGCCAGCTGGGCTCCTGAGTCTGGTGGGGACGTGGAGAACCTTTATGTTTAGCTCAGGGATTGTAAATACACCAATCGGCACTCTGTATCTAGCTCAAGGTTTGTAAACACACTAATCAGCACCCTGTGTTTCGCTCAGGGTTTGTGAGTGCACCAATGGACGCTCTGTATCTAGCTACTCTGGTGGGGCCTTGGAGAACCTTTGTGTGGATATTCTGTATCTAACTAATCTGGTGGGGATGTGGAGAACCTTTGTGTCTAGCTCAGGGATTGTAAACGCACCAATCAGTGCCCTGTCAAAACAGGCCACTGGGCTCTACCAATCAGCAGGACGTGGGTGGGGCCAGATAAGAGAATAAAAGCAGGCTACCCCCAGCCAGCAGTGGCAACCCGCTCGGGTCTCCTTCCACGCTGTGGAAGCTTTGTTCTTTTGCTTTTTGCAATAAATCTTGCTATCGCTCACTCTTTGGGTCCACACTGCTTTTATGAGCTGTAACACTCACCACGAAGGTCTGCAGCTTCACTCCTGAAGCCAGGGAGACCACGAGCCCAGCAGGAGGAAGGAACAACTCCAGACTCCGTGCCTTAAGAGCTGTAACACTCACCGCGAAGGTCTGCAGCTTCACTCCTGAGCCAGCAAGACCACGAACCCACCAGAAGGAAGAAACTCTGAACATATCTGAACATCAGAAGGAACAAACTCCAGACATGCCACTTTAAGACACATGGCGACTTTCAAGAATTCCATTAATTTGAGTGACTCTTCAAAATCCTATCTCAAATATGTTTTCCAGCTAACTATATATTTTTAAAGGACAAATGTATGTTATTTATATACTGGGTTTCTTGACAACTTGGTATTAAACACGGCTTACTATGCAGATTTAAAATGTATTTATTTAAATGTGCCATAATTAATAAGCAACTTCAAATTTTGGGACTGACATGAAAACATGTTTGTCTATCTCTGATTTGCTCTTCTGAAGCCTGGCCATACTTCTTAGTCTTGATTCTCTGGCTCTCAGGGAACTGCTGAAAAATTTCTGAGGTCTTAAGATCACTTTCTGTAATTTGAACTCTATTCTGAGGCCATCCTTTGTAGTTGTACACTTTCAAGCCTGAGATTAATACACATTTAATCTTTTAAAATTATTGCCCAGTGTCTCCTTAGGTTTGTCACAATATTTACCTTAAAAAAGGGGTGTCCCTTAAAGGAAAAATGTCTTAAATATAGCAATAGGCTTTGGTAGATAAGAAGTAGGTTTTATTATAAAAATAATTGAAAGAAGTAAGAGTTTTTGGTTCCTCCTTCAGGGCCACTTAAGTGACCCTTAGAATTCTCAATGTTGATTTTGACTGCTTTAAGTGTAGTGTGTGCGTGCGTGCGTGTGTGTGTCCCATTTCCTAGTTTAATTTCCTCAAGTCTTACATTTTCAAATGTTAAAACCTAGCTAATGTATCACTTCTTCAAAGAAATCCTGGATGAAGGAAGCTAAATTGTCTCCATCCACAGTAGTTCCATAATCTCTGTTAATCAGGTGTCAGGGATCTTAGTATTGCATCATCCTTCCTCATGACCTGTATTGTTCACCTTTTTTGGGGTCCTTCAGATGACCACTGAACTTCTCAATGTTGACTTTACTTGAAGATAATTAGGCTGCCTTATTTAACTTGCCAGGGGTAAAACAAGTGTTTTTTTTTTTTTTTAATAAATGCTTTGAAAAATTGAAATTTTTCACCATTCTCTTTCTTTCTTGCTAATGAGAAATGGGGCTGGGATGACTCTCTAGTGAGTAGACCAAGGACCACAGGGATTTTGTCATTTCTGCTGGCAGAACAGGAGAAGGAAGAGGTGTTGGGGAATAGAGGAAATTTCTGTGTCATTAGGAGCTGAAGGTATACTGGAGGCCGCTGAAACTCCATGGACTTAATTGTTCATTCATTCATTCATTCATTCCACAAATATTTTTCAGAATATTTGTATTTTCAGAATGCCTCCTCTGTGTGGGGTGGCAGGATGAAAGACATTCGTGTGCCCTGGAGCTTTTATTCCAGGTTAACTAGCTCTGCTTTCTGGTGTGTCTTGGTTCCTCTTTCTAGCGGCTCTGTGTTCTCCCTTACCTGTGTTTTTCCAGGCTCAGGGTAAGTTCAATGCGTGCTTTTTATTGAGAATGATGTTTATAACAAGACTTTTAACCTAATTTAGCTGCTGAAAATTTCCTATATAAGAGTATTTTTCCTTTTCCAAAATCATTTTTGTCCTTTGTTCCTTGTTATTTTCTTTAGTAACATTTAATTTTTATAAAAAATAGAGTGTCTTTCATTTTTTAATCACCTCTTTCCTCTTGAATTCATATTCTTCCTTGGCTAACTAAATAAAAATGCTTGGAGGATGTTTTTCCCCCATTTAAAAAAAAATCTTGTTTATCTCTACATGACATTCTCTCTTTTCTGGAAGTGCTTTCACTTTAGTGCTTTTTTCTTTTGCCTTTTATTTGGCATTCTTTTTTATTCTTATGCTCATTGAAGTCCGTTTTTCTTTTTTTACACATTCCACCATTTCTTTTCAAGTTGGCCTGTATCAGCACTTAGTTTCTCTCTTTTTTCTTCTTCTCAATAAATCTTTTCTTTCTCTTAATCTTTTCCTTTCTCACCTTCTTATTCTCTTCTTACTCTCTTTACGTGGAAGAAGGATTTGGAAACTCTTTTTTTTTTCTTTTTTAAACCATTGTCCTGGGCCTTTCCCTCCAGAGTCAGAGGGGCATTCTCAGGATGGCTCTTGTCTCTCTCCCAGGGAAGCAGTGTTCGCGCTCTGCTCCTCTCAGCTCTTCACCCCTCCTCTTCCCCTCCTCGTCCCCTTTGCCCTTCATTCTCTGGGAACATGGTTAACAAGTCCTCTAGCTTTCCCATCTGTACAGCGTTTGGTTTGGGAGGCATTGTACTAGGTTTTTCTCACTCACCTGCTTAACTCCCCAGTTAGGAATGCTGAGAAATGGATTCCTAGCTCAGGCTAGTGAGGAAGGACCATTCCTTTTTGAAGCCCTTTCTAGAGCACCATGTGAATTACCAATATCTCTTTGGTAAATCTGTGGTACACACGGAAATGCTTGTTGTTTTCAAAAAGAAAAACTTCCATTCCTCTTGCTTCTATTTAAATAGATAATTCCAGGTTGGGGGTGGTGACTCATGCCTGTAATTCTGGTGCTTTGGGAGACTGAGGCAGGAGGATCATTTGAGGCCAAGAGTTGGAGGCTGCAGTGAGCTAGGATCAAGCTGCTGCACTCCAGCCTGAGTGACAGAACAACACACTATCTCTAAAAAAATTTTTTTTAAATAGGTAATTCATTTCATATTTCCTGGCCCTGTTTTTACTTTTCCTGTACTTCACAAATAACTATCCATAGTCACATATTTGAATATAGGCTGTTATGAAGTGCCAGCCTTTTCTTTGCTAGGTCTTAACCTGAAATAATGTAGATTTCAAGGGTGTTAGAACAAAAAGCCCTCATAGATGCTATCAAGACTTGCTTTCAAATTGGAGGCCAGACTCTGAAAGTAGTAATATAAGGGTAGCAATGGTCTATTTTCATTTTTAAAAAAGAGAATGCTTATAAGTGACAGATTATAAAAATGTAACTTTCCAGCTCCTAGCAATAATTATATCAATGTAGTATGTTAGCAGTGGTGTTGTCTTAAGGGAAAAGTTAAAAAAAATTATTGCCTAATGAAGGTGATTTGGCAGTCCAAAATTTTCCCAAGATGAGATGGGCTCAACATGGGGGAGAAGTAATAAATGTGGTCCTTTTTGTTCAAAACGTAAGGAACTCCTCATCAGAACACACTTCAGATCCAAATGCAGGGAGTGGTTGATGTGGGATCAGAACTCAGGACTTTTGACTCCTACTTGAGTGCTTCCCATTAGAAAACAGAATATTAATTCATTCTTTCTTTCAACGAATATTTATTGGTTGCCTATTATGGGTCAGATAGATGGAAAACAGGATGACGATACAAGAAACGCACAGCCAAGTAGGAAGATGGCAAAATCACTTGACAGAGAGTGCCATCACGGGTGCCACGCATCCTGCTAGAGTGGGCAGAGGGGTTATGGGAACCCATAAACTTTAGTTTCTGCTTTTATTGACTCCTTGTTTTACGTCTATCTGCTATACTTACAAAATGTGCCTATTTTATTTCTATTTATGGGTATCTTGTTTGCTTTTAACCTAAGGTATTAAATTTAGCTTGTGTTTCTCTATGATGATCAGCCCTTCTTCCACTTTTAGTCCTCTTAAACCACAGTTACACCTCCCCTAGCTTGGCAGGTACTCAGTAAATGTGTGTGTGAGTGTGTGTGTGTGTGTGTGTGTGTGAGTGTGCTTTGATGAGAATGACATACAGTTTTTCCATCCGGGTGCCGTGTGTTCTTATTATAAATCCCTATCGAGTTTTATTGTGTTTTAGGTCTGCCCACTTCTCCAACTTGTGATTCTTATTGATTTTAACCAAGAACTTAAAGTTGTGGACCCTATTTATTTAGCATGTTTCCAGTTCATGTATCTAAGTAGCTAATAAAAAATGTTGAATAGAACTCAGTCTAGGGCTAACAATGGCTCTCTGCTATGGTCCCTGCTCAGCAGATGAATTTGTAAGGAGGCTAAACTCACCCAAAGCCTCCCTAGAAAGTTTTTCTAAAGTCAAGGACAGCAAGTAAAGTTATTGTTAATTAAATGTTTAATATTCATTATAGATAATATATTAATTTTTAGTCAAACTTACGATAAGGTAGAGTTGTATTTTTATATGATCAATGCATTTAACAGTAGGTTAGCGCCCTTACATAATTACTGTGCATGTTCTGTTTTTGCTCATTTTTTAAGACCTGGGGCCTAATTTTACCGTTTTGAATTACTATAAAATTTTATAGTTGTTTCTTTTCCTTTGTGACATATTGTTGGTGATACATATGATTTATTGGATTCTGAGTCCTTGATCAAGAACACAACCCCTAACTATGAACTGGTTCTTATGGGAAAATACAATCTGCTTTACAATGATATATTTTATGATGGAGTTTCTCAAGAACTCATTGTTGCAACAATTGTGGACTACCTACACTTAAGACTACTTCAAATTCAAATTTCTATCAAAGGTCTCTGAGAAAGAAAAGCATAAAATTTACCATTACATTAAATAAACTAACCTAATTTTATTTTCGTTGTTATTTTTCTAAGATAGACTTGTAAATTATTTTAGTATATGTGTTTTTAGGAGTAGAAAATCCAAAATGTTATTTTTTTCACTTAAATGATATTATGACCTTTTAAAGGGAAAATGAAAAGGATGATATAAAAGGGTGAAAGAAGGAGGGAAGTAGAAAGGCAAGAAGAGAGCTTGTAATAAGTAGAAACACGGAAGGGTAAAAAGGCCCTGAGAAAGAAGGCCAGTGGCCCCCAGGGTCTGCTGGTCTCTGTGGAGGAGACCCCCTCATGGTGGCCCCTGCAAGCACGTTGCTACTTCCCATACACTCTGTCTTTCCAAACTCTGGGACAGCTCTTCTTAAATCACCTCCACATCTGCCAGAGTGCCCTCTGAGCTTGCTCACCTCCAAGTGAACTGAACTCAATTTCAATCATAAAAAATAGATAGTTAAATATATGGCATTGGTCTCAGAGAATTGCTAATAACTGGCATTTGAACAGCACTAAAATTTCACAAAACTCCTTTTAGCTACATTTTCTTATTAATCCCTACAACAGCTTTGTGAGGAATACATTATTATTACCATTCCCATTTTAATGATTAAAAAAAGCTCAGAGAGGTCAAATTACTTGTTTAATGCCACATAGCTAGGAAGTGGCATAGTGATAATCCAACCCTTTGGTTCTAATTCTGGCAGTTTTCCTATTATGCCTTCAGACCTCTCCACTTACCTTGCAAATACATATTTAGTGATATCTCAGGGAAGAGGTGGTGTAAATAATTTCTAGCAGTGCAGAATACAGGCATCTCATTCTTCCTCAGATTAGTGTTTCCCCTGTGGGACACCTCTACAACTGTTCTTTTCTCCTCTCAAACACATACTTTCTATCTTTTACTTTTACCTTGCCAGTGGCATTCCAACCATCCCCTTCTGTCCCTAGACTCATACATCTGATTTTGGCCTCCTTGTGTGCAGAGGGAAGAACTATTTTGCTGTGGCTGTTCTGTACTTCATTTGTGCCTGAGGGCTTCCTTGGTTCAATCTGAGACTGACTTAAGTTCAGTGTAGCCAGGAGCCATGGAGGGGAAGGGAAGAGAAAATCTTCTTCTCACAGAGCACCAGGGCTACCAGGGAGTAACATTCTCCATCAATAGTTCTCCAAGGAAGCCAGAATCAAAATTTACAGCTTTTGTTTCCCCTTTCCTTTATCTTTCATATCTCATTTCTTCCTGCACCTGGTCTTATTATTGCTGTATTTGTGCCATAAATGAATATCATTAGAAAAGCTGATTTGCCATAAACTACATTGCTAATATCATTTATAACTCTGTTATGGAAAAGATGTTTTAGGTTTGAGTGACATCCAGTCTTAAAATTGCTAAGACTTATGTGTTGCAACACACCCCACTAGAAAGTACTCAATCATAGGATGTTCTTATTTATAATATATTATGCTGTGTAATGTAATATATATGTATGTGTTATACTAAAAGATATCCAAATTCATATTTCATAGAAGCTAATTCTCTCCTTAAGTCACATTAACCTCTATTTTACCAACTAATGAATCTTTGTTTCTGAGATAGAAGGGTAAAGACAAAAACAAGAAGAAAAATGCTTTTCTTTTTAAATAAGTATTTTGGTAGTTTAGTATATCAGTCCATAATTAATTATGTGGCAAGTAGCAATTATGATACAGTGGGAAACCCTAGGTCTATTTACCTGCATCTGAGGGTTAACAAAGTTGGGTTCAATTCTAGGGAAAGGGATCAGGAGGATTCATGGAGTTGAACACAGGATCTGTGCCACTGTTCTTGGTGAAGAGTAGGAAAGAGACCTTAGCAAACTCATGACTAACTTGTTCAAGGTTTCTGGAGAAGGTTGGCAGTGAGCATGGCAAGGAAGATGACCTTTAGAAGTGGGAAACTTAGAAGGAACAGGGACAGGTTTGGGGAAATGTAAATAAAACTCAGCTGGATGAGACACACTGAGTCAAATGAATTTGTTCTGGAAATCCCAGGTTCTCTGTGATCAACATACATTCAGCAGAGGATATGCAACTAAATGGGTCCATCCAATGAAGAGAATGAATAGTAGAAAGAAGCAATGGAGTCCACAGGCTCAGCTGTACCCCCATCAAAAACTCTGCCTCTCACCTGTGTGCTGGTCCTCTCCAGCAGGCATTCTCTTTGAGAATGCTTGAATGGGATTAGAGACAACTGAGAAGAGCAGAAGTGAAGACCATGTAATTACAGAAACAAATGCTTGGTACTGAACAACCTGGTCTCGGGGGCTATTTTTGGCTGCCTGGTCCTGGTTAACTCAAGACCGAGCCCTCAGTTCCCTTCCTCCTTACCCTTCCTGTGTTTCTATGTGTCCACCTCTGCTCATTTACTGAAATACCAATGACTTCTGTGCTTTTATCTCCCACTTTATTTTCTTGCCTCAGGTTCAGCTCATACCAGACAAGCCCATGCCATATTTTCACTTGGATGTTTTCCCATCAGGATAAACTCCACCTGGCAAGGCTGAGCTCACTCTGCTCCGTCCTGGCTTAGCTTCTTCTCCTAGAAACATTTCCCTGTTTCTGTTTGCAGTGATAACATGCTCCCCACCACACAGACTCAAAGTCATCTCTGACTCATCTTGCTCATTCTCATTTCCAATCAACTTCCAAGTTCTGTCAAACATTTCCTTAAAAGGTTTTCCCCCTCCTTTTCTTTCTATTCCTACTGTTAATCCTCCGTACCTAATCGCTCTTTAACCTCTTAACTGGTTCCTCTACAACCTCAACCACCGCATTTTGCCTGACATACTAATGCTAGCATATTGTTTTTAAATATATTAAAAAATCACATTGAAAAAGTTTTAGAGACTTCATTTTGCCAATGGAATAAAGATTACACAAGACCACACGGTTAGAGAGACTTAAGGTTAGAACCAGGGATTTTTTGTGCTTCAATTCTAACACTTTTTCTACTAAAGCATACTGTGTCTTATAAATTCCAGCACAGGGATACATTATTTGTCCTATTTTATCTCTAAATGCTTAGTTCTTTATACTTTGTTTTAATCTATAAGTTGCTTCAGTTTCTTTTGGAGGTAGGGAAGAGATCATAAAACTTGGAAATCAAAACAAATGTTGGTTAAAATAAAAATGCTGGCTTTACATTTTGGGGGTTTGGATGGTTTCTGATTCAGAATTCTCTCAGCATTGACTGCTGCTTCCAGGGAGAGCATCTCTATTCTGGCTGGGCTGGTGGTAGCTGTGGTCTTGTCATGCTGTATTTCAAGAATGTCTGGATAGTTCAATATTTCAATGCTGTTAAGGAATGGAATACCATTCTATCTAGGGAATGTTAGCTAAAATACCCATTTTAACAAAGTCTAAATTAGGGTTGGAAGATTCTAACAAGGCTTGTTTATAATGTCTTCACTTGGAACTAAGAGGTATCCCACAAGGGCTCTCTAGCCGTCTTCAGGACCTAGAGGGTGGGGGAATTGGCCGACAAAAGCAGAGAACTTTGAGGAAGTGGAACTCCACCACTGTAAATACAGATGCCTGGGGAAACATGCTTCACCCCAAACCCTAGAGGAGGACTAGGCTGGGCTCAGCCTCCCGAGGACAACAGACCCTCTATATCCCATTTTGGGCACAATAATTGTCTCACCTGTTAGTGGGTTTGTTTCTTATGCCACCAAGTTATAATGGATGAGAAATTAGGTCAAGATGAAGCCCTTATTTGGCAATTTTCATCTTTAATGTACTTTCCAAATGTTAACTAATTAATCTGCTTGACAGTGTTCCATTTAACAGTTGTGCACGTTTTATGTTTATAAACTCTTATAAACTCTTTATTGCTTTGATATTTCATTTCTGATTTCTTCCCTGTAGGCCAAATTCACATAATTCTTTGCTGACATGATGCCACTCCTGCCTCCGCAATCTAGGTGTCTTCACTGTGGTAGATGCTTAAACAAAAAAATGAGATGAGGACATGGGAAGGAGGGCAGGAAGGAAATAGCCTCATCCTTGTATATATCAGAAATGCCACACAGAGGCAGACCTGGAGCTCATGCAGGAACTGCATCTGACACGCCACCAAGATTGAGTGTTTAAAAACAGAACCTTAGAACACAGTGCCCGGTGCATATCAGGCACTCAGTAAATACTTGTTAAATTGATAAATGAATGTGCTGAAGAACAGCCATGCTTCCCCTTCCACTCCAGTGTATCCATCCTTCCTCCTTTTCTCCCTCCCTCTCTCTGTCTTTCTTCTCTCTCTTTCTCTCTCTCTTTTGGAAGTGGGGGTATGGCTATCCTTCAGCACATAAATTAATTCATTCAACAAGTATTTATTGAGTGTCTATTATGTGCCAGGCCCTGTTCTAAGCACTAGGGATGGAGTGGTGAACAAAGCAGACCTCAGTCTCTGTCCTCATGGAGCCCCAACATCAGAAGCTTAGAGATCCACCTCAAACACCTCCCTCAAACATTACAAGACACTCTTGCCTTCTTAGTCTACAGCAGTCATCAGGGAAATGAGTTCCATATGTTTATTTTTCATGGGGTAAATTGGTACTAAAGCTTTCTCATTCAAGCCTCAAGATGTGCTGCCAGGAATTATTCACCGAAGCCACAGGCCTACCATCTAGACCACTAGTCCCTGAGATTTTTTATGAACCTCATTAAGAATCTGATGATCACTATACATCCACTGAACAGGAGAAATATCTATAGGTAATATAAATATATATTTATGTATACACACTCACATATAAATATGAAAAAAATGTGCATGCCCTTTAAATAAGTTTGTAAACCTAAAGTCCATGGGCCCTGGGTTAAGGGGCATCACCTACTCTAGAAATATCACTGTTTTACATCCTTTATTTCATTTATATTTCAGCTATCACATTTATATTTTATAGACTGGAGAATGCCAATTATTAACACTGATTCTCATAGGCAAGCGTTTTCACTTCTTTGATCTCTTTGATCATTTCTTTGAAACATCTTGGCCCTCGTTAAGGTAGAAGGACTTTAAATGCACAGAGTATTCTAGCTGTGGATATGCCATTATTTTTGAGAGTAGAATATTGGTTTCTGCATCAGTTTTGATCTTTTAGTGAAATCGGTATATTGCCTTTAGGGTATAGTTTGTAATGATGGCATGCTGCATAGTATTGTAGATGGGAATCTATCATTTTCCAGGATAATTGGCATTATACTCCCCTGAATGTATTCTCTTACTCTTGCCTATAAGGAATTTCATCTGCCAGTTTTCTGCGCCCATATGCAGTATTGTGAAGTTTTCAGTTTCCTCTGCATAAACGGCATAACATTTCACTATTAAAAATAACAGCGTCATGTGCAAATATGAGAATTTCATTGGAAATAATCTCTTGTTATGTCATATCATCCATTTGTGAATTGGAACAATTTAAAAAAATATTTTTTCTTGCCCTTCTCTCGTTTTTTGGAGCCATCGTCAGCTATCTTCCAAGATAAAACAGTTAATGAAATTCCACGTTTGCTCCCAAATAATGTATGGCAAAACATTAGCAGTGGACATCTCTGGTTAGCTGGATTATGAATGATTTTAATTTTATTCTCTTTGCATCTCTGTACTTTCCACATTTACAAAGAACATATATTACTTTTGTAATAAGACATATTATTAAATCTACTTGATTTTTCGTGGACTTTTATCAAAGTTTTACTAAGTATTTAAATAAAGACACCTACTGGATTCTTTTTTTTCATATGCTTCCTTAGAAATATTGGGGAGGTATAACCTCCCCTTCAGAAACTCTTTTGCCTTTCTAGCTGTAGATTATGTCACACTGAAGTGTACAGGGAGCCATATTCTTTGGTCTTTACTCATGAATGCCTGTCACATTACTAGTTTGCCAGTCCTCCATTAAATTGATTTGTCTACACAAGTTTCAATGGATCCAAAATTTCACCCTTGAGTTTCTTCTAAACTCTTGGGTGGAGCCCGTTTAGTTCCAGTGATTACTTAATTTCAGGAGAGAAAATTGTGACCAAATGCGTTATTGATTCAGCCAAGAACATCTAGTTTATTTATTGCTGTTTGATTTTTGTACCTGTGACTGATCTGCTTCAAAAGTTAATTTAGGAGCGAGAATGTCACTAATGCCTTCCTTTATACACTTATTCATTCTGCTATCTCCTTTTCAGACCTGAATGGACTTTTCGTATCGTGGTCATCAATCAATTGGTTTCATTGACTTCTGCTGCCCATGTTTCTCACAAAGATTTTATTACTGAGGTTGGTCCCTCAGAAATGTTGGCTAATTATTTTTTAGCTTTTAAAACTTTTTTTGTATATATTCTGCTATATTTGATATTCCTTACGTTTTTTTCCACTTGGGCACACTAATTTTTAATATGATGCATTTTTCAACAGTATCTTTTCTTCCTAAACTTCACTGATAAAGTCTATGGAGTTCTGTTATTGTTGTTTTTACTGTTGAAATTCTCATCTTTTGCTCTGTGGCTTACATTTTTCATGGCCTTCCAAAATAGATTTTAAAATAATTTTCAAATTTTCTTTGGATTGTTATCTCACCTTTTAAACTTTTCTTACTAACATCACTTTAAAAAAATAATTTCCTTCTCAAACTAGGGCCCCATGTCATTGATTTTTTTTTAGGCAGACTCAGTCAGTCTGGAATCATGCTTATATGGATGTTTCCAACAGGGACTTTCTATCCAGCTCATACCCATTACATGGAGCCTTGGATAGAGGGTCCTTTCCCTGTAAGTTTTAAAATGGCATGTCATAGGAAGTAGCTGTCTTAATCAAAATCTTAACTTTACATTTCCACAAATTAATGTGTAGATAACTGAAGTTCCTCATTTATGACTACTAGAGATAATTTTGCAACTTTACTACCCTCTAGTATTTCAGGCTCTGTTGTATTATTTAGATTGGGCCTGGCAAACTTTTCTATAAAAGGCCAGATCCATAGACACTATGTAAACAAATGAGCATGGCTGTGTTCCAATAAAACTTTATTTATGGACTGAAATTAGAATTTCCCACCATTTCGATGTGTCATGAAGTGTTATTCTTCTTTTGATTGTTTTAACCATTTAAAAATGAGAACTTGAAAATTATAGAGAAATAAGCAGTGGGGCCAGATTTGACCTGTAGGCTGTAGTTTGCCAACCCCTAATCTAGATATTTAAGTATAGCATTTCTATCCACGGTGATTCTATCATATTTTGTTTTCTTTTACAGTTTTGCAACTTGTTTTTGTTGAAGACAAGTTTGTCCAACTCACAGCCTGTGGTCTGCATGTGGCCCAGGATGGCTTTGAATGCAGCCCAATAAAAATTCATAAACTTTCTTAAAACATGATGAGATATTTTTGTGATTTTTTTTTTAGCTCATCAATCATTGGTGTTAGTGTATTTTATGTGTGGCCAAAGACAATTCTTCTTCTTTCAATGTGGCCCAGGGAAGCCAAAAGTTTGGACATCCCTGGTTTACAATGTCTTAAAATACAAAGTCACATCTTCTCCTGTGTGCCTACACCATATCCTTCCTATACGGAGTTTTTGTTTGGCAGCAAGAGACTAGCTGGTTCCATACCTGCTAATTATATCATAGTCTTCATTTGTTGCCAAGTGTTCCCATATGGCCATTTGGTCTGGTAAGTCTTTAATGTTTATTTGAAGCAGTTTTGCATACTGAATTGGTCTTTCACTACCTCTTTCATCCATTAGTTCTTAGATTAGGGCATCTTTATTTTATTATCCTTATTTTATTTTCCAGATATACCCTCAACCGTCTCCTTGATTGCTGTATTTGAATCTTAGATGAGTCAGATATTATGTTTCCATCCATTTTCCTCCCCATTCCTTACTTTTAAACTTTCTGAAACTTGCAAAATACCTTAACAGCCTTGTGCTATTTTACCTCAGATGGCAGCCTACTTTTTCTATATAGGTTCTACTTATCCCAAAAGATATGCTGGTTCTACAATTCTCTTCCTTATATCATTATCTCGTCTACATATTCAGACACTGGAAATCTGCTTATCTTTAAAATTCTTCATAGAATCTACTTTACTTGGAACTTGGACTGAAGTCACTTATAACTTAAATTTGGCCCAGGAGTGATTCAAACTGAGCCCCTACAATTGTTAACTATTTGTTTTCCCCAACATTAGCAGCCTGTTTTATGAAGGTTGCTGTAGGTGTTACAGCAGGCCATTATGCACATGGATCATGGCCAACACAGTCTATTTATGAGCCAGTTTATCTAACCTCATGGACCCAGCTTTTTTCTGTTCAGTAGTATCCCTTGTCTTGGAGATGTTTGGTTAGGATGACATGACTCAGAGAATCTCCTAGGAGGTGGATTCCAAACTAAGATTCATTACTTTATTCACTATTTAGGTATTTTTCTTTGGCGTAATGAAGATAGCATTGAAATCAGATTCAAGAGGTTTGAATTTTTATTCTGGTTACAAGACTTAACCAAATAAGTTAAGCCAGTCTAGACCTAAGTTTCTTCTACTGAAAAACGAAGAATTTTCTGTAGTTGGCTTCCCAGACTCTACCTCTAACAGTCTAAGACTATATAGTAGATTGTATGTTAGGAGCAATGATATGCCCAAGTGGTCTGATATTTGGCATATGGAGATGTCATTTCTAGGACCATGACACTTTCATGTGAATTAAAGTCTTGCTATAGTTTGAATGCTTGTCTCCTCCAAGACCCATTTTGAAATTTAATTGCCATTGTAACAGTATTAAGAGGTGGAAAGTTTAAGAGGTGATTAGGCCCAGGAGGACATCACCCGAATGTGTGGGATTGGTGCCATTACAGAAGGGCAAATTCATCCTGCTCTTGTTCTCTTTTCCTTTTGCTTTCTGCCTCTGACACAGCAAGACGGCCCTTGCCAGAGGCCAGCCCCTTGATCTCAGACTTCCCAGCCTCCAGAACTATGAGCCAATAAATGTCTCTTTATTATAAATTATCCAATCTGTGGTATTTTGTTATAGTAGCTCAAAATGGACTAAGGTAAGTCTGAAGTTTTAATTGCTTATTTCTTTAATACGTTTCAGTGATGATGAAAATACCTGTTTGTCAGGACCTCAAAGAACTTTGAAAATTACCATCTTGACTATGCATATGAAGAATTGAAGGCACACAGAAAGGTAGAATTTGCTCAAAATGAGAAAAAAAGTATCAGGTCTCAGAATTAGTTACCAAGTTTTATAAATACTGGTTGAGTGTCCCTAATCTGAAAATCTGAAATGCTCCAAAATCTGAAATTTTTGAGAACAGAAATGATGATCAAAGGAAAGATTCATTGGAGCATTCAGATTTTCAAATTTTTGGATTAGGGATGCTAAACCAATAAGTAAAATGCAAATATTAAAAAAAAATCTGAAATCCAAACACTTTTGGTCCCAAGCATTTTGGATAAGTGATACTCAACCTGTAGCAGTTTCAGTTAGAGCAAAACATTATCATTGGTTCTTCAAAACTATTTCTAATCATAGTTTCATGATATTTAGTGTATGCTCTTTCAGGTCGAACGTTCAAACTAATTTTGATTTTTTATTCTCAAAATGACTTGTAAGAGTAATGACTATCCAAGGCAAAAGATCTCTCTTTCCTCTGGGTCCTCAGAACAAGCCTTTTTTTTTTTTTTTTTTTAAATTTTTAAGTAAAGCAAGCTCTTTATGTAGAAGAAATTGAATTAAATGGTGAGACACCATTCAGATTTTGGATTTGGTATCTCTGCGGGTAGAAATGAGATGACTGAATTGAGACATAGAATTAAAGTAATTCATTTCAATATTAAATAATAAAAATGGATAACAGAGTATTTTCCTACTGTGTTTTTCCTATATTAGACACATTTTGCTGGTGGGGGTCAGCATATGTCACACGTGGTAAGTTGTACTCCGGTGGCACTATTGAACATTCACAGTGAGCGTTACTTCAGTTTTGACTACTTTGCCTGTGATGTTGCCTGTTGATATTCACCTTCTTTTGGTAGCCTTCCCTCTAGGCTTCTGGCTGCTTATTTTGGCTCTCTGAGTCTAGCTTTTGGCCTCTCTTCTTGGTGTCTGCTGCCTGTAGCCTAGGGTAATACCGCATGTAGGAGGCTTCCAGAAATTGGTGTAGAGGGGGCTCTTCGCACAAGGCAAATTTGGGAGTGTTCTGACTTTGTGAATTTAACTTCAAACAAAGAAAACAGTCTATGACTTGGTGGCTTTTGTTGACATGGTGACTTCTAGATACAAAAATCAAGTAGAAAGATGATCTTCTGAATGTCAACTAGCCTGGCTTATGTTTTGGTGCAATTCCTGGGTGGAATATCAGGCAAGGCATATGTAAGTGACATGCAGAGGATATACAGAAGCCACTTAAAATAATTGTCTTTAGTTACCAAAAGATAAATACTGTATGATTCCATTTGTATGAGGAACCTAGATTAGTCCGATTCATAAAGACAGAAAGGGTGGTACCCATAAGGGTCTAGGGGTGGGAGAATGAGGAGTTGTTATACAATGGGTATGAAATTTCATTTTGTAAGATGAAAAGAGTTCTGGATTTGGATAGTAGTGATCATCGTACAATAATGTGAATGTGCTTAATGGCACTCAATTGTACTTTTAAAATTATTAAGATGGTAAATTTTATGTTATGTGTATTTTACCACAATGTAAAAATATGTAAAAATAGTTGTCTTTAGTTTATTTGGTTCATGTGTAGGTGTTTTCTGCACTCATCAAAATCCAAGGTATTAGTTGATTTGCATTATTAATTTGGTGACATACCCTCGTAGGAAATATATCTGCTGATAGTTGAAATTATTAGGGAAGGAAGAGGTCAAGATGGTTACTGAGAGGGCTTCCATTTCAGCTCCAAGATGTACTTTAGCATTCCCCCAAGCCATAGCAAAAATTGATTACTAATTCCACACTTGCAGCATGTAGAGCTTTGTTCTTTTCCTCTTTTTAATTTGAAAAATTAGAATAGGTGGAGAGATGGTGGCAATTTCATACTTCACTCAGCTTCACTCAGAATGTTCAACTTCAACATTTCCTAACTATAAGATGGATATACAACCCATTTGCCCAGTTCTAAGAGTTTGATATGTAGATAGCTAGTTTATTAAACTTTTTAAAAACACAGAGAACAGGCCAGGTATGGTGGCTCATGCCCATAATCCCAGCACTTTAGGAGGCCAAGGTGGGAGAATTGCTTAAGCCCAGGACTTCAAGACCAAACTGGGCAACACGGCAAGACTCCATCTCTATGAAAACAACAACAACACACACACAGAACAGAAATCGCAAGTCAACTGGTTTTTCTAAAATGCAGGCATATTTGGGCATTTCTACAGGACTCACAAAGCAGAATGTGTATCTATTTATATGAAGGACCTGGAAAAGAATTTATCTCAGTAGAAAAATTAGAGGCTCACATGTTTGGTCCAGAATGTTGGGGTTTGAGAACGTTGACACATGATAGCCTCTTTCCCCCCATCTGAATGCTAACCCAAGTGATAAGGTGGAATAAAGCAGATAGAGGGAAAAAAATCCAGTTTTATTACAATGCTGGAAAGCATGGCTTAGGAGGGGCAATGGAGGCTTCCATCTTGAATCTCAGAATAGATAACCTCACCCCCAATCACAGGCAATGCCATAGGCTCCCGCTGCAGGGACAGAGTGTGCCATTGAGCTTTGGCATGTGGAGAATACACCAGAGCTTGAGTCCTGTATGGGCAGGAGCTGAGCTGCTCATGCCCAGTATTTGCTTCCAAATTTGTCAACGAGATAAAGCAACTCTCTTTCTTAGAGAAGAGTGAGGGAGCTGGAGAGTTTCCAAGAGTGTCCTCTCCCTGTTGTTTCTTCGCGTGAGAGAATGAAGCCCGGGCTCTGGAGCCTTCCCTCTTCCAACCCTCACCCCACTGCGGCACAGCTTGCTCGTCAATATCTTAGGAGATGTGTTCCTGAGTGGAGCCCAGTGCTATCATTCTGTCCAGTTTCTGTGGAACAGACTACATTAAGAGTGATGAAAAGCTAAAAGAGGAAGAAGAGAAATGCTGGGTTATCGAGAGCACAAGGCCTCACCAGCACTGGCTTTTGCAGCTTAGGCAGGAACTGGAGATGATGCTCCGAATCTACATCTATGCTCTCACCTTTGGGTGGCAGCAGCCTTCATGGTAACGTCAGCAGGCATCAGCAGCAGCACTGACAGCTTGGAAATAACAAAAACACCAATAATGATAAAAGCCAATATTAATAAGCATTTATTGTGTGCCAGGAATTCTGTTAAACAATTCACATGCATTAAATCATCCCTTTAAATGTTCTTATTATGAAAATTTGCATATTGAAAAGTAAAGTGTCTGAATAAGAATTACCCACGGATTCATCATCCACATCCAATAATTATATACGTTTTGCTGTATTTGAGTAGGTTTTTGGTGGAAGTATTTTAAACTAAGTTACAGATACGATGACAGTTCACTCCTAAATATTTCAATATACACCTCTGAAAAATAAGGACACTTACTACATAATCATACCATCATTATCACCCTTGTCAAAATTAACAACAGCTCTCCAATATCATCTAATATTCAGCTATATTCAAATCTTCCCAATTCCCCACCACGAATGTCTTTTATAGCTCATTTGCTTTAACCAGAATCAAATTAAATGTCGCATTTGATTATGATGTCTCTTAACTATCTTTTAATATAGAAAAGTCCTCCTTCCATTCTTTTTAAAATAGTACAATATAGCCTTTTTTTTTCAAAGAATGAATCATCACATTGGCTTTTGAAGAGACCAGAACTGTTGTCCTTTGTAATGTTCCTCCTTCTGTATTTGTCTCATTGTTTCCTTGTGGTGTCATTTAACCCATTCCTCTATCTCTTGTATTTAAAGTCTCAATTAGATTCAAGTAAAACATTTTAGCAAGAATCCTTCACATGCGTTGCTGTATGTGTTAAGTAGCATCACGCTGAGAGAAGTATCTACTTTCTGGTTGTCTCACCATTAATGACACTGACATTGATCATGATCTTAAGGTGGCGACAGCCTGACCTCCCAATGTGGCATTAGATCATCCAAGCCTCAGTGCTGTGGCTATCATGCACATTTGACTGGGATTAGGACTGCAGCATCTGACCCCAGATTCTTAGGCACTTCCTTCTCCTGACTCCTGTTAGCAGTGTCTTTAATCCATGTCAGAACCATGGCTGACCTTTGATGAGTGATACATTTCACCACCGTGAGCCGGTACAAGAAAAGAGGAGAATGACAGAGAACTGTTCTGGGTATTCTCAGAATCATTAGCTATAAATTTATGAGAACAGAGTCAGATTTTTTTTTTTTTTTTTGGTAAACTGGTATTATAAATAAAAATGTTCTCTGTTTACATTTTCACTCTTAGGCTATTTTGGCCTGCAAAAAAATACGGTTACACAAAACCAAGCGGGTTAGTAGCCACATTCCTACCCTAGTGAGGCAGATGTGGGAGTGAGTAGCCGCTGCTGGTGAAAGACTTGCAAAGTGTCAGGTGGGTCAGAAAAACCAGATGTCAACACACCCACTGTGCACATTCTTTTTTCTCTTAATCATATATATACTGCCTTGGACCGTTTGTTCTTGTTTTTTTTTTTTTTTGTATGCCTAGTGTTATTTCCCTGCATGATTGTAAACCCTCTGAAGGCAGGCTTGGTTTTTGTCTTTTAGAAACAATGTTTATGTGGGAAGATAAATATATACAACTACCCCTATTCAAGACTACTTAGGGAAAATTGATTATATTTATCACGTGACCATGAGCCAAGGAGTCAATCTTTGAGCTCTTTCCTCCTCAGTTAGTGTTCAGCACTGGTCTGCACTGTGTGGTGGAAAGTCCGTAACAACTTGAACTGACAGCAAAAATGCCTGCAGGCTCACATACATGGGCTATGAGTAGAACACAAAACAAATACTTTTGCTCTGTCTTGGTTCTTGGTTCTTAGGGTAGCTTTGACATAGAGAAAGTCTTAGAAACAAGGAAACAGGAACTTCTTTTTTTTTTGAGACAGAATCTCGCTCTGTCGCCCAGGCTGGAGTGCAGTGGCGCGATCTTGGCTCACTGCAAGCTCCGCCTCCCGGGTTCACGCCACTCTCCTGCCTCAGCCTCCCGAGTAGCTGGGACTACAGGTGCCCGCCACCATACCTGGCTAATTTTTGTATTTTTAGTAGAGACGGGGTTTCACCGTGTTAGCCAGGATGGTCTCGATTTCCTGACTTCGTCATCCGCCCGCCTTGGCCTCCCAAAATGCTGGGATTACAGGTGTGAGCCACCGCACCCCAGCCGGAAACAGGAACTTCTTAATTAAGCATGCTAGAAATGTAAAAACATGTATAAAAAATAAAAATGCTTATATCTAAGTGTGTGTGTATAGGCTGGGTGCTCACGCCTGTAATCCCAGTGCTTTGGGAGGCAGACACAGGAGGACTGCTTGAGCCCAGGAGTTGAGGCTGCAGTGGGCTGTGATCCTGCCACTGTACTCCAGCCTGAGTGACAGAGTGAGACCTATCTCTTAGAAACACACACACACACACACACACACACACATATTTGTATATATATAATGTATTTGCAAACACACAGACACACACATTCTAGAGAGAGTGACTAAATTTTCAGAGTATTCTCATTAGAATTTGATTAATTACATCAACTCATTTGAAATTTCCCCTTTGTATTTCTAATGATCTCTCTATGTGTATTTGTTTTGTCTGTCCAGTTTGGACTGTAAGCTCCTTGCAGACAGCCCTGTTGTTTTATACATTTTACTCAACACAATACTGTGGGCATAATTTGTGCTCAAGGAACACTTATGCCAGAATCACAATAATGGCCCCACAGTAACTATTCTGAGGATGCCAGAGTCTGGTCAGCATTTTACTGTTTCAGATGGTATCTGACTTCCACATGAGATTAAGCCCGCATAGTTCTTTTATTACTCTGTATTTTGGTCACCCGTTACTATTCTACACCTCCAAGCATTTTCTGCTAAAGAAGCTGACTGAGCAAACCCATGAAGATATTTTTCATTTCCTTTGATGGAGCATAATGCTTTCGTATATAAACACAATAACACAGTCATTACATATGCACTTACATTATTGTAGCGGCTGTGTGCTCAGCAACACTCGCAGCCAGGCAGGGAGCCCAATAGTTCTCTTTTCCATTCTGATCTAAATTATGGTCATAATAAAAGAGTTTTCAATCAAGGTAAATACAATTTCGTCCTAGCATAACATCTATATTCCTGCTCTCTCTCTCTTTTTTTCAAAACAATTCTTTCCTTTTATTCTAGGTCACTCACCCCGATACGCATGAGATTGTCCTCTGGTGCGGATAACAGCCTTGCTCCTCAATGAACTATAACAACGGCTGTAAATGCATCTCCTGTAACATACCTCTGTGATTTGCAAAAGTGGGAATAAATCAATGCAGGGAAGAGATGCCACGTTAACCCAGAAGCTAAATGTTACATCATGTAGTGCGAGGCTGGGGAAGAGAGAGCCTGCTTTTTCCTGGCAGTACAATATCTTTGCGCTCGTTGCCTCCGCCACAGCCCCATTAAAACAATCATTCTGAATCTGCGGGAAATTGTCACCTCTTTCTTTCCTGCCATGGCAGCTGGTATTGGAGGCTGCAGACATTGCTCATTCCCTTCAAGGTTCTTAGCACACACGCAAAACAGAAAATGAAGCTTAATTTATTAAAAAAAAAAAAAAAAGTGTCAGCGTACCCTCAGGCTCAGCGCAGGCACCAGGGAGAAAAGAAAAGATAAATGCCTCTAGGTGAACTGGCACCGACTCTAATTCTCCACTCACTCTGCTGCTCCACTGTATGTATCGCATTAATCATGCTGGATGGGTAGACGTTTCAAAAACTTAAGCAATTTTAAAACAAAGATGCACCATTTTACAAAAACAATAACATAACTTTATTTTGTGATTCTTTCTTTGTACCAGCAGTGAATCTGAAAAATGTGCTGCAGATGTTAGTACAAATAATTAATGCCCGGGTTGGGGACGGGAGGGAGAAGCATGAGGAAACAGACAAGTGTGGGCAGAAGAGGGGCCATGGCTGCCTTCTCCTTTCTCCTTTGTGATCTTCCCCAGATCCTGGGTCACCTTTGATGACCTGGGTGATGTCCCTGGGCTCCTGCTTCTGAGAACTGAGCCCTGCTTTCGTTCTGACTACCTTGTTTTCCTGTGAGTTTAGGAATCTGTAGTCCCGACACCCAGGCCTGTGACTGGCGCCCTGTCTCCTGTGTTTCATCTTCCTGATAATGACACTAGCCATCTTCAGTCCAACGTGCTGTCCGCATGGGGTATCGACTATCCTGCCCTTCCCTTTCCTGGGAAGGGCCTAGCTCCTCCAGGAAGTCTTAGTGTCCACTGTGGCTTGGCCCACGACTCTTCCTTGGGCACTACACTCTCGCTGCATGCCTGGCTGCTTTTGCACCCCAGACTGGGCCTGCCTCCCTGCCCCATACTGCTGTAGTTTGGGAGGTTTGTGGCAGACTGCTTCTCGTGTTTTCTGACTGTGTTTCTGTCATCCTCTGACCTTCACTTTCAAGTTGGAAGGAAATAAATGAGGAGAAGTGGAGTGGAGGTTCCAGGAACTCAAGACAGTGGGACTGTGGCAAAGACAACTGGCACTCGATGGACATTTTAGTGGATTGCAGTATCTTGGTGCAAAGTCCTAAAAATCTGAATCCTCAAACGATTGAGACAAGTGTGTGTGTGTGCTGTGGGAGAGGCTAAGAGAGCCCAGGTCTCTTTCACTACAGGTTTCTGGGAAGTTTCTAGACATCTGTTGTTGAGAGAATAGCCAGGCTTTCCTTGTCACAGATAAAATGATGAATTGGACATGCTCTCCTTGGTTCTTGAAAACCAAATGTCCAAACTTTCACCTTTAATTTGTAAAACGGGAGTACAGAGCCTCAGCAAGGATGAGCTTGGGAAACACCATCTACTGAAGAAAACCCATGTCCCAATAATTTGGGGAATCATCCCTTGCCTAACAGAGCAAAAATCTACCAAGAATATTTTAGTTATTATGAGATATATCAGGTGTATACAGAATTACAGCTTATGTAATACAAATTTAAAAAGCAATTTGAGAAATAAATATTACTGAGACTATTGAAGCCGTCTTTTATTCTATCTGTTCCCATTCTCTCTTCCCTCTCATCAGAAACAGTGTTCTGAATCTGGGGCTTATAATTTATTTTCTGTACAATTCTTTAAACCTATAATATGCATGTGGTTATATGTGTGTATGTTTGTGTATAAGGAATACTGTTTTGTAGGATTTGCAATCTTGTTTAGTGGTTCCACTCAACGTGTATTCTTCTACAATTTTTTTTTTCTCAATATGATTCTAAATTCTGGGATCAGTAGACTGGCACGTGGGCCAAATCCAGTTGATTGTTTGATTTTATACACCCCTCGAGCTAAGAATGGTTTACATTTTTAAAGAATTAAATGATAAAGAAAATCAAAGAAGTAGACATGACAGAGGCCATATGTGGCCAGAACAACCTAAAATATTTATGATCTGCCCATTTATGGAAAAAGCTTAATGGCTCCTTTTTGTTAGTTCTGTTGGGTTATTCTTACCTCTTGATTCTTCTATATAGACATTGAAAAAATTAGCCTGTCAAGTTTCATGGAAAGCCTCGTTTTGATTTTGTTGAAATCACTTTGAATTTATAGATCATTTTGAAGAGAACTGACATATATATGGCATTGGACCTTTTGATATGTATTAGTTATCTGTTGCTGCTATAACAAATTACCAAAAATGTGTCAGCTTGAAACAATACAAATTTATTATATTATATCTATTTATTTTAGGTCAGTCTCCAACATGAATCTTACTAGACTAAAATAAAAATGTTTGCAGGACCGCAGGCCTTTTGGGAGCCTCTAGGGCAGGATGCATTCCCTTGCCCTTCCCAGCTTCTAGAGGCTGCCCACGTTCCTTGGCTTACAGCATCTTTTACCTTCAAAGCCATTGAAACTATCACTCCAAACTTTGCTTCTGTTATCACATCTCCTCTGACTCTGTCGGACTCTTCTGCCTCTCTCTTTCATTTTTTAAGATCCTGGTGATAACATTGAGCCCAGACAGATAATCTAGGATAATCTTTCCATTTCAATGCAACCATCTCAAAGCAGCCATAATTTCATCTGAAACCTTAATTCTCCTTTGCCATATAATCTCACATGTCACAGGTTCTAGGGATTAGGATGTGGGCATTTTGGTTGGAGGAGAGGGATTAGTCTACCTACCAGAAGCCTATCTAGTGAGTTTTTTCTTTCAGTTAGTATATTTTTAAATTTCAAAACTTGCATTTGGTTCTTTTTATATCTTTTATTTCCTTGCTGAGACTATTTTTTCATTTGTTTCACGAGTGATTTTAATTGCCTGTTGGAATGTTTTTATGATAGCTGCTTTAAAATTCTTGTTAGATAATTCCAACATTTGTGTCATCTTGGTGTTGGCATCTGTTGATTTTTCTCATTTGGGTTGAGTTTTCCTAGTTCTTCGTATGACAAAAATTTTGGATTGTATCCTGTACATTTTGAGGATAATGTTATGACACTCTGGTTCTTATTTAGATCTTCTATTTTAGTTGGCAGTTAGCAGGTTTAGGTTCAGAAACACACATCCTGGCCCACTTTGGTGGTTTGTGGTTCAAATATCAACTTAGTTTTCAAAGGCGTTGCCATGCTATTTTGGTATGCCCCACTTATGTGTAATCCAGAAGCCAATCTAAAACCTGGGCAGTATTCCTCACCAGGGTTCAATTCTCAACTCACTGGCTGTGTTGATTCTGGTTGGTTTCACACACTGGCCTCTTGGGAAACCATCCAAGATTTCATGCACAGATTTAAGAACTCTTTCCTTCAGCTCCCTTCTCTCTGTGATTCCCCCATCCCCAACACACACTCTCTAGCCTCTGCTAGATACTTACTAAGTGCAGGGCAGGAATGATTGACAGGTCTCCCCCTTACAGTCTCGGATTGGGGTTGGAGGCAGGGTGTGGGAATTGGGGTGAAGGTGAAGGACTAATACTTCTGTCATATTTCATGTTAGCACAGGGCAGATATGGTTGATTAATAGAGTTTCTTTTTTTGGTAAAAGTTTCAAATATTTTGTTAGAATTATTTATTGGCACCTTGTACTGTTTGATGCTGTTCCTATACTTCCAAACATTTTTAAAAAGTAAGTTTGACTTTTGAGGTAAGTTGATTGGAGATTTGAAGAGTATGGCACAAGATTATGATATGAATATGTCATGATGATGTTCCTTTCCTTAGGGGATTACTTAATTGAATCACCAAATGGAGATTGGGTCATGATTGAGCTGTTGTCTTTAAGACCAATCAGGAATTTTTATTTTTAATTACTTATTTATTTATATTTTTAAGGAATTTTTATAATAATTTGAAGATGTTTGGAATTGATAAAGGATTCTTAAAACAGTTTTTCTTCTTTTCAGCTTCTGAGAGGATCCTGGGAGAAAGTAACTTATAGGGCTGCAGATATTCTTATAAAAATTAATAGGAAAAACAATTTAAAAATTGAAGAAAAAAAGAGAAGAGAAAAAAGTCCCAACATGACAATAGCTAGTAGATGTATAAGAAGACACTTTAAATCATTTGGTAATGAGGTCACCCATGTTGATAGAAACATGTTCCACTTCATTTACCAACCAGGGAATGACTGGTTGATGAAGCATGGTGAGCAGGGCTTTATTCTTGACAGTAGCATGCAGGACCTTTGCCTGTAAGTTTGTATAGTTTGCATAAAGTGGGATCAGGCTTAAGCAATAGTATTAACTTGGAAATTTGCATTGTACATATTGGAGGCCACAAAAGTACAATTTATACTTTTCTGAAAGGTTTATAGGAAAAGATGAAACAAATAAGATTATAAAACAGTGGTTTTGGGATAGGGTTTGGAGTGAGTGATGAAGGAAAGAGGAACCAAAGATGATTCAGAGGTTTTTAGTGATTTTAGCTTAGGCATTTTGGTAGATGATGGTGCCATTCACTAAAATAAGAAAAGCTGGAGGAAGAACAGCATTATGAAGAGAAAAAATAAAGAATTTGGCTTTGGATATGTTACATTTGAGATGCTTATTATATTTCTAATGATGGAGTAGGCAGTTGGATATATCAGACTGGAATCCAGGGGAGAAGTCTACACTAGAGTTTAAATTTTCGGCCTCATCAGCAAATGGATGGTGTTTGAAGCCACAGGATTGTATAATATTAGTCAAGGGAGGAGAATAGACAGAAAAAGAGCGGAGGGACTATGACCAATTCAAAGACATGCCAACATTGTGAAATTGGATAGAGGAGTCTGAGACAAAAACAAAGAGATTGTTTTGACAGAAGTCAAAAGAAGGAAGTGTTTCAAGACAGAAGAGTTGGTCATCCATTTCAGTTGCTGCCAAAAATAAAACGAAGTTGAATTTCACACCACGGAGGTTATGGTGAGCCTTGAAAATAGTTATAGTTGTAGAGATAATCCAGTTGAGTGTAGTAAGAGAGAATGTTGTGGACATTCAACTCTGGACAGTTATTGCTCTACACACGTGCACACATACACACACACACATCCACCAATAGATAAGATAAAGGAAAAATGTAATCTAATACATTCAAAAACTTGTGCTCAAGAGAAGGAACAGAGGATTCTGGAAGAGAATGGAGAGCAGCTACATGGTTTGGCTTCAACCTCATTTACTTCTCTGAAGCCCCACTGGTGGTCAAAAAGTCCCAAGAAATTTCATTAAAACTCTTGCTTGTGGAATGTAAAGAGAAGATATAATGTTGGGAAAGTATGAATTAAATGGATGAATAAAGAAAAAAAAATCAAGAGAGCCAACTTTCTCTGTTGAAAGAGAAGAATCCAAAATTCACACTCATTTGGGGAAAGGGTTCAAAGCCTGGGAATATCTCATTGTGGAAATACATTATATCCTCTCTCCTCTACTCCATTAGTTGGAATGAACTCAGATACATGACAGTCCATGTCATCTCAGAAGATAGAAAGGAACCGAAAAATTGAACGTATCTCCACACCACTCAGGCTGAGCTTCTGTGCTCTTCTGCACAACACTCCATGCCAGCTGCTGTTCTCTCAGACTACAAAAAAGCGGATAAAAACTGAAATTCCTGGCTTTAGAAGAGAAAACATGGTTCACAAAAACCTGTACATGAGTGTTTATAAAAGCATTATTCATAATGGCCCCAAAGTGGAAACAACTCAATGTTCATCAATTGATGAATGAATTAATACAGTGCAGCATAACCATACAATGAAATATATTAGTTTGGCAAAAATAATGAAGTACTAATACTTGCTATAACATGGATGATTATTGAAAACATTATGCTAGGTGGAAGAAGCCAAACACAAAAGACCACTTATTGTATGTTTTCATTTACATAAAATGTCCAGAATAGTTAAATCCATAGAGACAGAAAGAAGGTTAGTGGTTGCCTAGGGCGGGTAGCAGTTGAGGAGAAATGGAGACTGACTGCTAATGGATATGGACTTTCTTTTTGGAATGATAAAAATGTTCTTAACGGCTCATGCCTGTAATCCCAGCACTTTGGGAGGCTGAGGCAGGTGGACTGCCTGAGCTCAGGAATTTGAGACCAGCTTGGGCAACACGGGGAAACCCCGTCTCCACTAAAATACAAAAAATTAGCCAGGCATGGTGGCATTTGCCTATAGTCCCAGCTACTCGGGTGGCTGAGGCAGGAGAATCGCCTGAACCTGGGAGGCAGAGGTTGCAGTGAGCCGAGATCGCACCACTGCACTCCAGCCTGGGCGACAGAGCAACAGAGTGAGACTCCATCTCAAAAAAAAAAAAATGTTCTTCACAACAGTGAAAATATGAAATCAACCCAAGTGTTCATCAACAGATGATTGGATAAAGAAAATGTGGTACATATACACAATGGAATCTTACCATAAAAATGAATGAAATCCTGTCATTTGCAGCAACATCAGTGGAACCGGAGGTCATTATGGTAAGTGAAATAAGCCACATGTTCTCACTCATATGGGGGAGGTACAAAAGTGGGTCTAATGAAAGTAGAGAGTAGATTGGTGGCTACCAGAGGCTGGGGAAGGGTAGCGGGGAGGGGGAATGAAGAGAAGTTGATTAATGGGTACAAATATATGGTTTGATAGACTAAACAAGACCTAATGTTAGACAGATCAGTAGGGTAACTATAGTTTACAATAATGTATTGTACACTTTGAAATAGAGGAGTAGAATCTGAATGGTTCTATCAAAAGGAAAAGACAAGTATTTAAGATGATGGATATCCCAAACACACTTATTTGATCTTTGCAAATTATATGTAAATTATTAAATTACCACATGTACCCTGGAACTATGTACATCTATTATGCATAAATAAAAATGTTCTAAAATTTACTGTGGGAATGGTTACACAACTCTATAAATATACTAAAAAGGATGAAATGATGCATTTGAAGTGGGTTAATTTTATGGTATGTGTATTATATCTCAATAAAGCTATGGGGGAGGGGAGAAACATGGTCTTGGAGATGGTGGGGTGGAGGGAAACAACCACAAATTTATCACAATATAGAAGAACCAATAACATATCTAGGCAGAGTCAACTAACATGAGAAGGTGAAAAAAAATACGTGATGTATATAGCAAGTGTGGAGATACTACAGGCAAAAAGGGAAAATACCATGTAGTAGAAGAAAAAACAACTCAATCTGGTAGAAATCATAACTCAGGTAATTCTTCACTGTTTGTTTATGTATGGAGAACATAATGAGAATATTAATTTAATAAGAGAGATAAAAGACAAAACTATAAAAAAGAATGAGATCACAAGGGATATTGCAGGTCTAAGGTAACAAATCAAGGCTCAAAGCAACATCTTTGTGGAACAAATTAAATATTTTTTTAAACAGTAAGGAACAGAATAAATATCACTGAAAGCTGGTTTCAGGACTATCATCTCTCCCTAATCTGAAATTCAAAAAAATATAAAAAATTATGAAAAGTGAGAGTACTTTTTGTTTGTAACCCCACTTGGCAGCATAATGTCATAATGTGTCCTGAACAGATGTGAGGCTATTTATAATCTTTCTTTATGCAAGTTGAATATCTATATTTATAGTTTTGTTTGAAAAAATAAAACATTAATGCTTTTGAATACTGGGTGCTTCCCAGACTCTACTGAGAGTATCATACAATATATGGGATATGCATTTGTTATTTTCTAAAATATGAAATTATTTCGAATTCCAAAACATATCTGGCTTCAAAGGTTTCAGAAAGAGATGGTAGGCCAGTGATAAAATAGGGGAAATGATATGTAAATAAAAGAAACAAAGAGATTAAATTAATTAGAAATACTAAAAGAATGGAAAAAAGAAAAAAAAGATCCAGTAGAAGGATAATTGATGCTTTTGAAATGAGGCAAACAAAAGCAATAGAAGTATATTTAAAGACCTAATAAAAAAAATTTCTGAAGTGAAGAAAAAAGAGTTCAAAAAACACACTGGGCCGGGCACATAATCCCAGCACTTTGTGAGGCCAAGGTGGGTGGATCACGAGGTCAGGAGATTGAGACCATCCTGGCTAACATGGTGAAACCCCGTCTCTACTAAAAATACAAAAAATTAGCTGGACATGGTGGCGTGCACCTGTAGTCCCAGCTATTCGGGAGGCTGAGGCAGGAGAATTGCTTGCACCTGGAAGGCGGAGGTTACAGTGAGCCGAGATCACGCCACTGCACCCCAGCCTGGGTGACAGAGCATCTCAAAAAAACAAAAACAAAAACAAAAACAAAAACACCACTGCAATACAGGAAAAATTCATGTGAAATATCAATATCAAATTGCTACAAAGTTCAAAGATAAAATTATGTAGGCATCCAGGCAAAAAAAGTAACTTACTTACAAAGGGGAGAGGATGAATTTGGCCTCTTACTTCACCACAGCAATATTCAATGACAGAAAATGCTAGAGTCCTATCTTCAAACTAATAAAAGGAAGAAAATATGGTCTAAGAACACTAAATTCAGCCAAATATCAGTATGAATTAAATCAGGAAATATAACAGTTGTTAGCGCTTCTTAAAACATATTGCTTGACAGTCAAACAAACTAGTAGCTTAGGCTCAATAGAAACTCAAGAATAGAGAAGTTATGTTGAAAGGAATAGCGGTGGGCATTGAATCCATGTGAGGTTACCCCTCCTAGTTTACTTATAAAGCTTAATAAAGCCTACATTTAATCAACATTGCTTTCACCCTCCTGAACAATCCATGGATCTTGGAATGACTTAATTCCAGTGTCATCTCCCCATCTTTCATATTGTTGTCCGTATCCTTAGTTTTGTTTTTATTTTTATTTTTTTGTATGTATGTATGTATTTATTTATTTATTTATTTTTATTATACTTTAAGTTTTAGGGTACATGTGCACAACGTGCAGGTTTGGTACATATGTATACATGTGCCATGTTGGTGTGCTGCACCCATTAACTCATCGTTTACATTAGGTATATCTTCTAATGCTATCCCTCCCCCTTCCCTCCACCCCACAACAGGCCCCGGTGTGTGTTGTTCCCCTTCCTGTGTCCAAGTGTTCTCACTGTTCAGTTCCCACCTATGAGTGAGAACATGCGGTGTTTGGTTTTTTATCCTTGCGATAGTTTGCTGAGAATGATGGTTTCCAGCTTCGTCCATGTCCCTACAAAGCAGTTTTGTTTTTAAAAGAACATTCCCTCTGAAATACTCATTAATTTTCTTTTACAGTCAGTGCTTAGAGATTTTGCCAAAATGTTTTTCAATGTCTTTGCTCATCATTGCATATTGCATTCCACTAATTGTCTTTCCTCCTTCCTTAAATATATCCTTTTGTAATTATTTTGGTGAAGTAGTTAACATTTCTGTTTTCTTTTGTTTGGAGATATCTGTATTTTGCCTTCACCTTTGAATAATAATTTCACTACGGACAAAATTCTCAATGGATACTTATGGTTCCCCAGCACTTCGAAGATATTATTTCATTATCATCTGGTTTCTGTGGATGCTTTTGAGAAGGCAGCTGCCAGATATACTTCTGTTTATTTGCAGGTAATTGACCTTTTCCTCTCTGGTTGCTTTAAGTTCTTTTATTTAACAATGATGCTTCTGGATTTGAAATTTTCCTTCCTCCCCCTCCCCACTCCCCACCCGCCTTGCTTCCTTTCTTTTCCTTTCTGTTCTTTTTGTTTTCTCTTCTTTCTCTCCTCTCTTCTCTTCTTCTTTTCTTTTCCCCTTTTTTTTTGGCATCTCTCTTTCTCAGATATTATTCTAGATAAACTTTAGGATATTTACCCTTCCAAAAAATCTACAGAGAATTTAAAATTTGACTGGAATTTCACTTGACTGTTAATTAATTTGGGACAAATTTGTAACTTTAGTATGTTTAATATTTCTATTTAGAAACGTGCTATTTCTATCCATTTAATAATGTCTGCCTATGAATTGCATGTTTATTTATCAAATCGTGTTGCATAATTCTTGTTAAATGAACTTACAGGTTTGCCAGATTTTTGTTTCTGTTTTGAAGAACTATTTCATTTTTTAAATTCCACATTTTCTATTTGGTCATTGCTGCATTAAAGAAACCTATTGACTTCTGTATTTTTTTGTGTCTGGATAGGTTTGATTCTACATAGTATGCAGGGAAGTAGCATAAAGGTCAAAACACAAAAGGGGGTGCAAACAGCATCCCCGGAGCTTAAAAAAAGTGGCAAAATCTGTGTTTAAGGGCAAGTATATTCTAATTTACTAGACAAAATTAGATGATCAAAAAGTACTTTTATTTTCAAGTAGACAGAGAAAGAAAAGTAATAATTAAACATGACCAAGAGAAAAAATTTTAATACATTTAATATCCTGCTAAAGTAAAGATTAGATTTAACTATAGAAATTTCTGGTTGCAAAGCCTGAATTAAACTTAAATGGGGAAATGATTACACAGAAAGACTGGTTCTATTCAAATTAGTAGAGTTTGAATTATATGCATCAAGCAATACCTCAAGTTACTGAGAAATTCCAATGCAGAGATAGTAGAGATAATTTTTTTAGACATGAATGGAATATTCCTAACTTATAAAATCAATATCACCATAGAAATCATCAGGTCAACATAAGAATCTGAGGATAAAGAAAAAGAAGTGATCAATTTATAATTTAGAAATACTTAGAAGAGCTTAAGAGGCTGCCTTTGTCAAAACATATCATGTCAGATCAATTTAATTCTCTTTTATGGCAGAATGACAGTCCACAAAGATAAGAAGCCTTTGAGAAACATAATATATTTTAATTTCAGTAAATGTTTTTGTTCTGTTGTATATGACATGTTATTTATAAGCTAAGGAAGTATGGTATAGTGTACTGTTTACAATAGTTAATTATTATTCACCAGTTCCCAACTGGGAGCTCATATCAACAGGCCGTCACAGGAATTCCTGGTGGAGTTCTTTGGAATCAATAACTTGATTGAAAACCTAAACAAAAGATTTGAGATATTATCAATGAAATATGTAGATATTACAAGCTACATACCAGTAGTAGTGTCTGGGGCTAAACTTCAAAACAATCTTGAAATATTAGAAAAATTCTAAAAAATTAATCAATGTTAGTAGCAAGAATTATAAGATGTGAGGAATACTTTGTAAACATCTTGGGAGTAAAATAGCTGCATAGGATAGAAAGACTGGCGCAATGGGAATTAAAAAAAATCTCAATTATTTTGTGGGGCAGAAGTTGAGTAGGAGTATAAGTGTTAAGAAGACCACAGACCAAAATGTGGTAGAATAACAAGTATTTGTTAAAAGAGATTGAGAAAGAAATATGAAAGGAAGACGGAAAGGAAGGAAGGAAGAAAGAAGGAAGAAAAGAAAACATAAAATTTATTTGTAAATATATGGCATACAAGCTCTAAGAAAGTCCCTCTTTTGCTCAATACTAGTCACGCTTCTCAATGCATTTTAAAAGGATGTGAAGAGATGGAATTGAATTTGAAAAAGAGTAACAAGATGATGGAAGGGCTTGAATATATATCCTAGGCCAAAAGGTTAAAAATTTAGTATTGTTTGGACCAGAAAAGGGATAGGAAAGGGATGATTTGATTATCATTTTCAAGTATCTAAAGGATTTTTGTGAAAGATAACCTCCATTGGTGATTTCTCCGGTCTACAGAGGATGAACAAAAGCACAAAAGGAGCTTAAGTTTAAAGCAGAAAAGATCAGGTTTGGATATAAGGTGGGTGTCTCTGCCATCGGGGAAATGAAAATTTGAAATGATTTCTAAAGGAGACTTCAAGCCAAGAAGCAGCATGAGTCTCCGTGTTGGATGTAATGTAGGGCATGGAAACAAGTTTGGGAAAGACAGCCTATGCCAGGGGTCAGCAAGCTCCAGCCCACAGGCCAAATCCAGCTCGCCCCCTGAGTGTGTGGATGGTCGATGTGCGAAAAGTGACTTTTACAATGTTTAAAAATTTCATGTTATAAGAAAATTATATGAAATGTGACTTCAGCGTCCATCAGTAAAATATTATTGGAACACAACTATGCCCATTCATTGACGTTATTGTTTGTGGCAATGTTGGCACTTTACAATGGCAGAGTTCAGCAGTTGAGAGTCGGACCATACAGTGCATAGAGCCTAAAATGATTACTGTTTGGCCCCTTATGGGAAGAGTTTCCCAATCCCTGACCTGTATGATTGCAGCCACTTACACAATGCCTGGACTTGACCTCCAAAGTCTAGAAGCTCTCCTTGTTGTAATAGAAATGAACACCTCTGGGGTCAGCTGATGAATACAAGCGGCACATCTTTTGAAGTGTCCTCGAGAGAGCTTTAGGTCCACAGAAGAACACGCCAATACTGCTGCTGCAGTAGGGGTAAGAAAAGGAAATAAAATGTCACCAGGAGGCAAGGCCAGCCAGAAGCCAAGACAATGATAAGATTAATGAAGTGGTTGTGGCTTTACTTATTTATTTTTCTCCCTCCATGTCGTTTTTTCTTAGATTCTTTTTTTCTACCTACTTTCAGCACCATGCTCTCTCCTAGGTTCCCAGCATCCTCCCCTAAATTAATCAGGGAGGTGGAGCCAAGAAGACTGAGGCTGGAAAGGGGCCATGAAACTGTTGAGGGGTTTTGATACAACACCCTGCAATGTTGGCACTTTACAATGGCAGAGTTCAGTAGTTGAGAGTGGGACCATACAGTCCATAGAGCCTAAAATGATTACTATTTGGCCCCTTATGGGAAGAGTTTCCCAATCCCTGACCTATATGATTGCAGCCACTTACACAATGCCTGGACTTGACCTCCTTTTTGGCCAGGTGACCTTGATTCATGTCTTCTTGGATACGTGACCAGATGTTAACTTCCTGAGAACATAAACCTGGTCTGTTTTATTCCAGCACCTGGAACAGTGCCTGGCATACAGTGGACAATCAACACACATTTGCTGAATGAATGACTAAATGGCTTTGCTGAGTAGTATCTGCGTGGTCTTGGGCAAGTCACTAGACCTCAGTTTCTGCATGTGGAAAAGATGATAAGGACTACGTTGTATGTTTTATCAAAAGCAAGATGAGATAATACATTCAAAAGGGTTTTAAAAAGGTTAGTTATCACTAATATCCTGTTCAGCCCTGCCTTTTTATAGATAATAAAATTAATGCTAAAGTAATAGCAATTTAATTAATTTCTCCTGTGGGAATTACTTTAATTTTCAAAGAAGGCCAGAAGGGAGAGCTGGAAAAGAAAAAGACATTGCTGAAAATATAGTCACCCAAACGTTGTCGTCTCTAATCTTGACATTTCAGAAAACTATGTCAGAGAGATACTTTTTGCATATAGTGACTATCCCAGAGCTGCTCAAATGCCTTGCAACTTAGCCTACATATAAACACCACATCTGCACAGGGTTTCAAAGTTGTTTCTGGAAGTTGGGGTGCATCAGTCTCTATAGAGATTTTTAGAGACCATGTCTTTTTTCTCTTGTCTTGAATATTACTATTCTTTGTAGCATTTTTTCCAATCTCTAGTATAAGCTGAATTAGTTACTCTAGTGTGGATCAAAAGTTCTCAAGCTTTACTGTGCATAAAATCATCTAGGCAGATTGTTGAAATGTAGATTCCTAGGCTCGAATCCAAGGAATGCATGTTTAGTGAGGATCTTGGGTGGTGTTGAGGCAGATCGCCCTGTGAGCCACACTTTGAGAAACACTGTCATCAAGACATTCTTTGGGCTTCAGGACCAGCTCACTATACCATCTCTGTTTCTTCAGACATGGATCTTGCTGGGAAGTGCCTATATAGCCTAGTTCTTCTTAGCTCATATGTTAACATGGTTCTCTGCCATGTATCATAGCCACATTTTAATTGTGTGTTCCAGGACCATCACATCCACAGTAGAAATTGATGGTTCCCCTGCATTTCAAACTGCAGCTTCAAAGGAACTTATCAATGGCTTAATTTACAAATGACAATATGTTTAAAATGTAGCAGTACTACTTTCAAAGAAATCATTCCCATGGCTAAATTTGAGAAAGTAATTTTTCAGAAAATATTTCCCACAGAAAGGTATGAGTTTATGGCTTAATGGAGAGATTTTGAGGTGTTTATGGAAATAAAAGGCAATGGTTAAGAGTGCTCTTGGCTCCACCACTTCGTTGCTGGGTAACTTTGGGCATGTCAATTACCTTCACAAAGCCCCGAGTTTCTCATCTATAAAATGGGGAGAATTATAGAATCTAGCTCCGAGAATCTCTGTGAGGATCAAGCAAGACATTGCAGGTCTGGCTGCTGGTCCTGTGCTTGGCACATGGTGTGCTCTCAGGAACGGCTAGCTTCCTGATGTTATTTTCCCACGCGATGGCTATTGGTGTCTGCCTGCTCCGTGAAGCTGAATAGAAGAGGTGGTGCGGGGTGTTAACACAGAGGTGATTATGTAGACTTACTGAGATCAGCACTAGATTTTTGAGCTCTGGACTGAAACATTTTGAATGGTAGATGGGTCAGGCGAGACCCTTCCCAGTGAGGAGTCACAGCTTTGCTTTGTGTCTGATGCCCAGAGGTGTCCTTGCATCTATTTTCAAAGATGCTGTTATGGGTGGTGATATTTTTCCATTAGTGTAGATGTCACCAAAGAGATTGCCCACTGGCCCACTCCAATGGGCTAAGACTGCCCTTTCGTTTGCAGCAACAGTAACTGCAGACCTGATGGTGCCCTTTGATGCTCTGCCTTTAAGACTCCATTTCAAAGGATTCTGATTGCTGCTGCCTGGTGTTCTCCTGGTGTCCCCAGCAGTTCACAGCTCCCCTGAGTCTTTTGAAGTTGTGGCTATCACACTGCACAGCTAAGTCCACACTTTACTCAGGGGCCATAACTGCCGTGGTGATGCAATCACCAAAAAGTCTCACAAAGGCCATTTATTATCTACCTTCTGCTAAGGTGGAAAGGTCAGCCCTTCACTGGCTCTCTGTGCATCACTGTCCCCACATACAGCACAAGCAGTTTGCCTGGCTTACTCTTCTCGGCATTTGTGACTCCAAGTATGGAGAACTTCTTGTCACAAATGCATACTGTGAATCACAGGGCAGAGAATCCAAGCCAAGTGGTTAAGGGACAGATGTGGCAGCTTCCCTTTTTTTTTTTCTTTTATGAGGCAACGGACAAGTGCAACAGAACCCTAATGGGGTTGGTAAAGAAAAAATTCTTCTATAAAATTTAATTACCCACAATCGCTTGGAATTAAATAGAGATTCTCCGCAAAAGAAGTATAAAAACGCAAGGTGCTATTCTTCGGTTTACAGCCTGCAAGCCACAGAGCTTGCACACGCATGGGGGAGCTGGATTGGGGACAATGTTAACGGCATTGATCAGTCTGGGCTGCTGACTTTGATGAGAAAAGGACAAATTTTACACAAGCTGCAAAGATGGCTAACATTCACAGCATTATTTTTAGCTCTGATAAACAATAAAGAAAATTCTCCTTTCCCTCTCTATGTCTGCTAAATAACTATTGTGCTCTTCTCTGTGGGGTTGGTGCATTTTTCAAAAACAGTTCAGCGATGCCATGCATGAAAGGCATCCAAAATATCACCCACCAGGAGATTTCAGCCCAGCAGATATACGGGCGTGTGGGTGCGCCCGGGAGTGATCCCACCACCTCGCTGAATTCCCAGGTTCTGCTGCCGTGAGCCCTTCTCTCCTTAAATTGTATGTTTGTTTTTATGTGTTGGCTTTTATGCTTGGTAAGTTATAACCCTGTAGGGGCAGACCCTAAACCCCATTTTAAAAAAAATCAAATTACTTTATACCCTGAGTGCATTCTGCAAATAAAATCGATAAACAGAAGCTTCCCGTGGATTTATGGAGGCTTAGAAAGAAGATGAGAGCTACAAACTCTGTATCAGACAATGGACACAACTTCTGGTTAATCCTTTCTAGTGAGTGTTTTTCATTAGAAATGCCTCCAAATGATTCATCACATAATTATATTTTGTACAACACCTTCTTTTTTCAGAACCACAGATGATAATTGTGCTGGCCAGCTTTTTTTTTTTTAACCTATCTCCCAGTTAATTTGTAGCAGCCTACGACATTACTTTTCTCTGTGTCCTAATTACTCAGTTGCTCATGAGTTGCTGCAGATGTCCCTAACCAGGCTCACTGTTGTGATTCTGCTCCTGCCCACACTCCACAGGCTCTGTTTTCTTTGGCAGCCAGAACTGTGCTGTTCGGACACTTGTCCCAGCTCCCTCATTGGTCTCATGGTGCTGCCACTTGCACATACTGGCCATTTTGCTAGGCTCTGAGGTGCATAGATAAAGTTGCTTATAGCTATAAGCCCTTGAGAAGCTTATGGTCAAATGGGGAAGAAAAATGAAAGCAGCTGACTTGTAGCATCCGATCCCAGGGAATGGTAGAGCCATTTTTGCCAACCCTTCCCCACCCCAATAAAACAGTAACATATATATGCCTTCATGCATAAGTAACCAAATATTTTGCCAAACTAATAATTTGATAGATAGGTAATGCCATTGAAGAAATTTTGCAGTATAATGATAAATCCACCCTGTACTCACCCATCTCTCCAATCCCCCCTACCACGAATGGAGTAATTTCAACAATTTTTATTGAATCTTCACTTGGGTCTAACCAGAGAGGTTGATGCCCTCTCATGGGAAGGAACTATGGGAATATGCTGACAATTTCCTCATCATAAGCTTATGGTGTCTTTATTTTTCCCATGAAGCTGTAACTTATCATGTGTTGTATTTCCATTTAAGTCTATTTCTTTGAGTATTCTGAACATTTTAGTCATGTAATGAATGTTTAGGATATCCTGTTAGATAAAGGGCCCTGTATGCTATATTCAGAATGCTAATTTCTTAAAAATATCATTTTAAAACATTTTGCACATATGCACATACAAATGAGAATTGAAGGGTGCATACACAAGCAAATGTGGGTCCAGATGGACACATTTACTCAATTTAGTATAAAGGTATTTTCACGTTTCTGAAAACAATGGGTGGTCTAAAATACATTCATGCAATATGGATTAGAAGCCCCCAATCATATGGTAAGTTGACACCTTTCTTCATCGTTAGGTTGGGTTAAACTGTTCTAACAAATGGTAGTACTCTTCTATTTTTTTTTTCTTCAAAGTTAAAAGAAATACGTCTACTGAAATTACAAAAAAAAAAAATGACCAAACTTTAAAGTTTTTATGGTAATTAATTACATCAAATTTACACCTAAAAGGCGTGGTGAAGTTATTAATAGATAGGTCAAAAGTAGAAAACTACAAATATTATCTGAAGGGTAAGATCAAAGATTTAAGGCCTATGGAAAATTATTTTATTCAATTAATTAAAAGCAACTGATCCACAAATTCAGAAAGCTGAGTATCTGTACAATGTGTGTTTATCAAAAAAGTAACTAGATGTGACAACGGTATTTTTATTTTCATTCTGTCTACCTTCTTGGAAATATTTTCCTGATTTTCTGAACATTTACCTAAAGCTTGTGAACGTATTGACAATGTTTACAAAAAATGCAATACAGTTTCCATTTTTGAAAAAGATACCTTTCTCTAGATTAGTAAGACATAGATGGCAATGAATGTATTTAATTAGCCTACTATATTTTAATTGGGAGAATAATTTTTAATGTTTTTGTTTCATAGTACTTTTCTGTGCTTTATCTAACTGAAATACTATACAATTTTCACATGCATGTGAATTTGAATATATCAATAAAAGGCTTATAATGCATCCACTTAGTATTTGTTGATTGTCTTTCAAAACTATACTTGTGTTTTTGTAATATAGCTAATATAATTACCAAAATTAATTACAAACAAAAACAATAGAACACACTTTTCTATTTTCTGTCAGCCTTTGATCTATTTTTAATTTTTCTTCTCTCTTCCTTATTTGTATTCATTTTGATGCCCATCAATTTGTTTCTCTATTACTGTTATTTTTGCAATTTTCTGGTTCCTTTATAGCTTGTACTACTCTCTTTGATCTGCTTCCCTTCAAGCTTTATTTTTGGTCCTGTTTTTCATGTTCTATAAAAAATCTTTTTGCCCCTCTTCACTTTATTCTTTTGATTTAACTCCTTCTTAGAACAAGAACAAACTCCAGCTTTGAGTGAACAGGTAAATATTTTTGAAAGAGTAAGTCCGGAGAATCCTCGGCTTCGTGCTGATGAATAGAAATGGTTGAGAGCCTACTTCAAAGGCCCTCAAGAACAAAGAACCTTTTCTGAGGCCACTAACAAATCCACCAATTTCTTCTGACCCATCTTTGCCAAAAGATATGAGCTAACGACAGGACAGAACCGTCTTGTAAGAGTAGCCAGGCAGGCTTGGGAACAAACATATCCTTGACATAATAAGGGGAAAACATACTGTTTATCTCTTTAATAACCATCCTGAGGAAAATTAATGTTACTTTGTCCTTTGTGCAGAACAGTAATTGGATTGTGTGTTTCATTTACATCTGGACAAAGGCCAGGATATTGAAATACTTCTCAATATTAGATTTTCTTGTTTAAAAATTAGATTTTATTGGCATTCTCTTTCCGAGATTTCTTCATTAAAAGCTTCATTAAACATAAATCTCCTTTTACACAGCAGAAAACAAAATTATTTTAAGGAGGTCATTTTAAAAGTCTTTTGAAAGGGTGGTGCTAAGCTTTTGACCGAAGGCTTGTCTTTTCCCAGGGATCTGGCATTCCAGGGATAAAATCATTGACTTTGCCTTTATGTGTCTAATATTAATGACATGGATGCTTGAAGCTATATAACAAGTTACCATGTTATAGAGTCTAAGGCTATTACAAATATGATATTAAAAAATTTGGGACTGGGAAGTATGCTGTAGAGGTTTGATTCAGTGATTCCAAACCTTGGGGGCCTCGTCTACTCTGGAAGAGATGAAGTCATCCATCAAGGAGAGAGAGTTTGCATAGCTACCGTGCTGCAAAATACAATTGAGCATTAAGTACATTTCCGCACTTCACTTTGATTATGGCTTCTAGAAAGGTATGAGCAACAGGGAAAGTGATGGTAATACAGTTTTGCCACCTTAAAACTGATTACTCTTTACTCCCTGCGAAAAAATTGGAGAGGCCCACCTCTCAGCACTGAGTAACATAATTTTCTAGGCAGAGTTTGTGCAAACCCAGTTTTATCCTTGGTCTCTTGATGCTCCGTGTTCCTGGCTCATGCCTTTTTGAGGGAAGGGAGATAATTAAATAGTTTGGTTTTAAAGGCCTTCCGCACTGGGCTGCAAGCTTTGTGTGTAAAAATAAATAAATAAATAAAGAAATAAATAATAAACAAACAAACACCATATGAGATGTCAAAAAGGGACAATCCTAATAAAGACTGAGACTACCTAGAAGAACTGAAAACCAAGATATAGATGTCCATGTCAAAAGCCTGCGAAGTGAGAGCATTTATTCCATGATGACTGAAAACCGAATGTAAAACATTTATCAGTGAATATATATATTTTTTTTTCCCAAAAGGAGAAAATAGCAACAAAAACCCCTTGAGTTTTCTCATATAAGCTTTTAATATTTTGTTAGTTTCTACCTACAATCTTTTCAAGGAAATGGCAGATGAAATGATCTCGTCTCTCCTCTGGGTGGGTGTGAGGTGGGTGTGGTGACTTAGACTCAGAAGCACTGGGGGCCCTGGAGCCAGGGCTGGGTGTGGAGCAGGAGCTCAGAAGAACCGGATTCTGTGGCTGCAGAAGCCAGGATGGGTTGGAAGCACCTCATCTGGAGAGAAGGTAGAACCAGAACTGGATTCTAGGCCATATGTCAGCAGGAGTCGGGGCAAGAAGCAAAATGGAGCAAGGAGGTGTCAGGAAGTGACACTTGGAAAAGTCTCCAAGGCCACTGCCACAGCTTATGGGGCATCAGAATGAGCCCCGTGGGGCAAGAGCAAGATTGCGAGGTTGCGCAGCTGGTCCACGCCCTCCCTCCCCAACCCTATGCTCAAAGTGATGCTTTTCTTGGGGTCTCCTGCTGGAAAGCCTTTACTCCCTGGCTGAATGTGGGTCAGGAGTAATCCCCACAAGCATGCCTTCAAACCATCTTTTCCCAGGGTGTAAACACTCCTGTTTCTCTACAGGTTGCTGGGCGCAGGGTGCAGAGAGGGTTGGCAGGGGTCTCACAGAGCACAGGGCAGTTGAGGTCTGAGTAACTTCACAGGGAAGAAGGTGACTGGAATCAGATGGTTATGAATCTTGGACAGCTACCTGATCACTCCTTCCACATCTCCCTCCTCGTTAACCTCCTTCAAATAGCTGGTCCGGGGAGTCTAACGAATTCCATGACAACTGATAAAAAAGAAAATGGCACCTTTCTGGTACAGAAAGAGTGTGAAAAAAATGTTAAAAAGGAGCAGCCAAAATGACCATAAGATAAATAATATTCACCAGAGAAGTACTCTGTGAAGCAGAACAAATATGAAGGAAGTACAAAGAGTTTAATGAAGCATGCTGTGTCTGCAGGAAGCCCACGAGGCAGAAATGCAAGGACTGAGGCTTTGAAGGATGCTAGACAATGGGAACATCGCCGGGGATATGGAAGCAGTCAGAGGTACCTTAGTGGGCTTTAATGTACTCTTACTGGTGCAATACAGAGAAAGTGGATGGAAAGAAGGTCAGGGTATAGAAGACCCAAGGGGCATGATTATTAAGGCAGATATGAGTGTCACGTATTAAACTCTGTGACCTGTCAATACAGTGTCTGTTCCCTGACCATCCAACGGTGCAGTTCTTGGAACTCTTGTCCATCTATATCTGCCTGTCTGGTCATCTCATCCAGTTTCACGGCTCCAAACAGTCCATGTGCTCACACCTCTGGCTGAAATTCTCCCCTGAACGTTTGCTTCTTATATTCATCTGCCCATTCCAAAATTCCACGTGGATGTATGACAGGCATCATAAGCTAAACATGTCACAAACTGAACTCCTGACACCCCATGTCTGCCAACCAGCTGCTCCTCTTAAAGTCATCACCATATGGTAAGTGGGGATTCCACTCTATTGAATAGCTTGGGTCACACCTCACATCCCATCCATAGTCAATTCAGCTCAACCCGCAAAGACTCCAGAATCTAACCATTTCTCATCACCTCCTCTGCTGCTCCCTAATCCAAACTGCCACCACTGCTGAATTCTCTGGCCTCTCCACCTCTGTCCCAGGCCCCTCACGTTCCATTCTCTTGCAGAGTGATCCCACGTCACTCTACTGCTCAAACCTGTAAGTGCCTTCCCCTGTGTGAATAAAATCCAAAGTTTTACAATGACTCGCAGCTGTCTTTGTTACCTCTCCTACAGCCTGGCTCTTGCTGCTCTCCCTCTCACCTCCTCTGTTCTGGGATCATGCCAGGAATGATGTCTCCTGCCTCAGGGCCTTGGCACATGCTCCAGTTGCCCACGTGGCACACTCCTTCACTGCCTTCAGATCTTTCCTCAAATACGGGAACTGTTCTTTAATGAAGACAATATTAGGACATGCCGACTTTTAAGAGCCGTAGACAATGAAGGTTCAAAGCAAAGACTGACTTAGGAGACATCATAACAATGATAACTGTTTGCATTAGTGCTCCATACTACAAGTATATTTACATTATGAAAACAACACTGTGAATGGATATTATCATCCATATTTTTCAATGGGGTGCGAAAGCTCAAATAAGCTGCCTCTTCCAAGGTCACACAGCCAGTAACTTCTAGAACCAGGAAGTGCAGGCTTCACTTCAGTTTTGTGACCCCAGAACAAGTATTCTTGCTTTTCTATATTGAAATTTATTATATAATGATAATAATAATAGTAATAATGGAAACGATAATAAAAATAATAATAGCAGTGATAGCAGCTAGTGCTTCTTGCAAACTCCATACAAAGCACCGTTTTAAGCCTCTTACATGCATTCATTAATTTTATCCTTGCAGACTCTTAGGAGGAAAGCACTATTATTTTCTGCAGTTTGCAGAGGAGGAGACAGAGTCAGTACCAGGGTAGATAACCTGTCCAAGGTCAACCAATGGTAAAGGCAGAACCAGGATTTACAGCCAGATGCTGGGTTCTTAACCACCACCCGAAATCCCTGCTTTGTCTTCTAACATTTTCTCTCTGCTTTTGCTAGACATGCTAGATAGTGTACAGTTGGACAGGAGTGAATTCTCCAGTTGGGTAATTAGAGATCAACTGTACCCACCAAAGATGTCTTGAAAGCATATGTAGTTGAAGAAATACCATGTTTAAATGGAGGTTAAGTGTGAAAAATTGCAACATAATCAATAACTGTCAGAGGTTGTAAGCCAGTTCAGGAGAGGCTTGTGGCCCCTGAAATATACCATTGACCACCTTTTCTAAGGTAGATGTTTTGTCTCTAATGGAGATATACGGTACTGCAGATTAACTTTTCACTCCAGCAGCCCTTGCATTGCTCCAGAGAAGAGCCCGGCAGGGAGAGGAGCAAGAGCTTGCCTTACCTGGGGTGATTGTAGGCAATCTGCTTGAACTCATCGTTCCAGTTGGGCCTCCCATAGAAGGTCTTCTGCTTTAAGCCTGTAATCACGTCAGTATTTTCGTCCCAGTGTAAAGCTATGTGAAGAGCCTAAAGTAAATTTGTGGCATTAGATGACATTTAGAAAAAAAAAAAAAAAGGCTTCTATAAATAAAGAATAAAGTAATCATGTTCATTTGTAGATTTAATTAAAAATGTGTACAGGGCTGGCAATGCTTATCACTATTTGCAGATGTCTCCAATGCTGCACTTTAGGGCAAGCATCATATCTCATTTATGTCTGAATCAGGCCTCGCTGGAACCAAGTGCCTCTTTATACCTGTAGGTGTGCAATAACATTAACCTAGAAAGAATATTTTCCTTTAAAAGGATGAAAGTAATATAGTAAATGTGGTTAAGAGAAAGCAAGCACTAAACGACTTCCTTCTTTTCCTGCCAAACTTTTCAACAATTAATGTCTACCTGCTATCCCCTTTCACTTAACATTGGCTCCTGGGGAGTTGAGAAGGGCATTGCCAGATTAAAGTGGTATGAAATGTCTGGGAAGAAACTGCATCTTACAATGAGACCTGCCTAGTGGATTTAAACGGTGTGAAGTATACTGTCCAGTTTCAAGTGCTGAGAAGATGTGGAGCCTGGCAGGCGGAACATGGTGACCAGAGCCTGGCAGGCGGCTTGGCTGGAGATCTGTGCCTAATCATTTGCCTTGGAATTAAGCAACTCCATCCAGGCCTCATGTAGCTAGTGGTCAATAAATGAGAGCCCACAGCGTAATCCCTTGTGATCATTTTTGTTTGTTTGTTTTTGTTTGTTTGTATGTTTTTGTGTTTTTTGAGACAGAGTCTTGCTGTGTCACCCAGGCTGGAGTGCAGTGGCGTGATCTTGGTTCACTGCAATCTCTGCCTCCTGAGTTCAAGTGATTCTCCTGCCTCAGCCTCTCGAGTAGCTGGGACTACAGGTGTGTACCACCATGCTTGGCTAATTTTTTTTGTGTGTGTATTTTTATTGGAGACAGGGTTTCACTGTGTTAGCCAGGATGGTCTCGATCTCCTGACCTCATGATCCACCCGCCTTGGCCTCCCAAATTGTTGGGATTACAGGCATGAGCCACTGCGCCTGGCCATGATCATGTTTTAAGTTGCTGTCATTTATTTTAGCCCCTTCTGCATTCTGGTAGCTACCTTGCTTCTCACTTCTGGGGATCTGTGTTCCCAGTGCTCATCCCTTAGACCCCTATGTGGTGCTCTATTCATTCTCATCCTCTGACTCATCCTGACCCTGACCAGTTTGGCTAACAACCTTGCTGGGTGCAACTCATGCCCCAGGTTCCCACTGTAAGCCTGACTTTCCTGGCTGACCTTCTCTCCAGTCTAAAAAAGTAGTTGAACCTAGGGAGGTTCAGCTGAAAATAGTGGAAGTGTCCAAACAGGTCAGGAGACAATGGCAGGTTGGATCTCAGAAATCCAGGCCAATTATATAAAAAAGACTCATATGTTCATCACAGCAGTACTCACAATAGCAAAATCATGGAACTAACCTAAGTGTCCATCAACAGTTGACTGGACAAAGAAAACGTGTTATATACATACTGTGGAATACTATGCAGCCATAAAAAGAATGAAATCATATTCTTTGCAGCAACATGGGTGGAGCTGGAGGCCATTATCCTAAGTGAACTAACTCAGAAACAAAAAACAAAATACTCTATATTCTCACTTACAAGCAGCAGCTCAACAATGGGCACACATGGACATAAAGATGGGAATAACAGGCACTGGGGGCTCCAAAAGGGGGGGAGGGTGAGAAGGGAGTGAGGGTTGACAAAGAACCTACTGGGTATGATATCCACTATTTGGGTAATGGGTAACCCCACCAGTATGCGCTATACCCATGTAACAAATGGGCACACGCACCCTCTGAATCTAAAAAATAAAGAAAATATAAAAAGAAATCCAGGTCGTAGGAAGTTGTGAGCAGGCAAGTCTGACCCCAGGTGGCAGAGCTACTGCTGGAAAAGAGTTGGGGTATAGGACTCCGAGCAAAAAGAAGGTGGGGAACAGTGGCAGAGGGTGTTAAGTGACACGCCAGGTGTGGGGAGAGAATGAGCAAAGCCATGGACGTGTGACTGTGCACAGTGTGACAGGTGAACACGCATCCTTTGGTGGCTCTGGTGCCAGAGGAAACCGATGGGGGTGGGACACAGCTAGTGAGTGGGAGTCAGGCTGGGAAGGGTCTTAAGGTCCTTGCTGAGAAGTTCGGGCACCATTTCACACACAAAAAGGGCCTTCCCTACTTACACTTGTGGTACCGCCAATCACTGATGTTCAAACATTTGGAATGATATTTGTCCCATATTTCTCAGCCCAATGTTCAATTAGTCTCCAAACTCTGTTGATTTACCCTTCACAATACCTCTTCCATCTGTCCCTTCTGTTCTTGTCATTTTGCCACTTTGAGGTTGTTGAATTCAGTTTAACAATTGGGTATTTCTAAAACAGCCTCTTGATTCTTTCCCGACAGAATGCACCAATTATTTTTCCTTTAAATGTGGAAATTAGTGATTTTTCTGCCTGAAATTTAGGAGTCGAAATAATTTTCAACATGTCATGGCAAAAATGTAAGACATCTATTTTAATTTACTTGTGTTTAGAAAAAAAATGTATGTTTTATAGCATATTCTTGGAAGTAGTAGAGACGGGAGGGGGCAGGATTGTGTTGTCGCCAAATCAACTTCAGTTCTCGGTTATGAGAACCTCAGTCCCACAGCTCTCAGTTGGCAAGGAATACCTAGGTGCACACTGGGATCAATGCACCTTAGAGTAGAAGAGCAGGCACAGTACTTGAAAGCAGAAGACAGAAGCTGTCTCTACTTCACCAAACTGTTCATCAGTCAAAAATCCCACTTGAATAAGGAAAGTGTTTGTTTGGAAAACATAATTAACACTATATAATTCATTAAGATGTTTCAAGCCTAGTTCCCAAGAAAGCTACATTTCAAATTATCCCAAAGGATTAAATGTTTAAGAAGGACTGCAAATAAGACCATAAAAATTCATTAAGCTACTGAATTTCTAGCAGAGTCTTATTCATTTGCAGAAGCAGAGTCAAATTACAGTGATGTTCTATAAGGCCAGTGTGTGTGTGTGTGTGTGTGTGTGCACGCATGTGTGTGTATGTGTGATGTACATACACAGAGCATTCATTTGTAAATGTAGTGATTAATGTCAATCTCCCAGGCTCAAATACACTTTCCTTAAAAGTATATATCAATAATAGCTGCTGATTAGAATATATATTGTGTAACCTAGTAATCACTTCGTTGTTAATTCCCCTATTTGAGGAGTTAAAATGGATTACAATGTAGTAGTTATCATTCAATAGTATCAACATTGAAATACTACCGTGGTCAATATTTTGGTATACATTATTTTTGGTAAATTCAATCTTAATATTTCATTAATACAATATACTGCAGAACACCTGCCAAAACAAAAGATCATCTTCATCTTAGGTAAATAAACATACGTGCACACAATTTCTAAGAACACCTTAAGAGAACAAACTCTGGACAAATCATGTATTCATAATAATTATTTTCTATAGATGCTCACATACTTCACAATACAAAATGTTGAATGTAAACACCTAGGAATCTTTTTTGCGTAGCTCTGAACAGCTCAAGGCACAGAAATAGAACCAGTCAGGAACTCAACAAGATGATACAGCCGATCAGTAATATTCATTTGATGTCACTTTTAAAGGGACAAATGCAAATTTGTTTGGGATTTCCAGCTTCTGGATTGTCTTCCAATTGTCTGACCCTTTCTATTCCTCAGCAAGTTAACTGTAGCTTCTTTTTTTGGTTCTTTGATTGTTACAACTTGAATCACTCTTGCTAATCTGGTTTTATTTTATTCTCCTTTCCTTTTTAAGAACATAAAAATAATTCTGTCATGCTATCAGAGTGCTACATAGCTCATTATTGAAATTGTTCCTCATTGCTATTAGATGAGTTCAGCAATATTGCTTATTCTCAGAGTCTTATCAGTACCTGATTTTCATCCCAGCCGGTAAGAAATATATGATAACTCAGAAAGTGAGTTTTCCCCTGCTCACTCATCCGTGTTTCCAGTGAGAGTAAGAGATCAGCAAACCACTCAAAAGCTCTTGCATCCCGGCAAATCCAGTAGAAATACACCTGTCAAGAGAGAAGGCAAGCGAACGGATCTATTCTCTTTTCATATGTTTTGATAATCACAGACTACTTTATCTCCATTAAATTATTTGAGCCCAAATGGGCACTTCTGCAAAATAACATGCTTTTTTTGTGTGTGTGTCAGTGAACAAACAGTCACACTGTGATTTCTTTTGAAAAAATTCACAAAAATGTGTTTGAAAAAGCCCAGAGTGAATTCAGAGAGTCAGGAGCCTGTGGGCCGTGCCAGTTTCTCTGGATGAGGATCAACTCACCACATTTCTGGCTGTGCTGCTTCTGAACAAGATTAATAATCATAACTAGCTGTGCCTTTCACTGCTCCCAAAGGGGGATAAACCGTTAGACCAACCCCTTCGTCTTTACTTATGACCTAAGCTCTGGATTTGAACTTTCTTCTCCAGAGACCCCAAAGGCTTGGACACTAATCCACTTCACTAGCTACGGCCTCTGGAGAGTGGAGATTATGGTAATTTCAGAATCAAGTCACACAGCCCAGAAATTTCCTCTCAGTGAAACATATCAGTGTCCAAGAAAGCTGGTGGGTGGTGGCTGTGCCTGTGTGTCAACTGCTATAATGAAATTATGACTGGGAAGAATTATTTTTTTAACTCTCGGTATTAAGCAAATGGCATGTGACAAAAAGTAGCTTGGGTTTGCTAAAATAAAAGCTTAGTTTTTGTGCTTCGAGTTTCAAATAATTGCATCTAGAAGAAACCACAGGAGATAAATCTATTAATTCTCCCATTTTTTCTCACACTCCCACCCCTTGCTGCCCACACCTCTCTCTCTCGTGCCTTCTCCCCAAAGAGATATCTGTATGGCTTAAAAATATCCATGAGGGCTGGTCTTGATTCCAGCTGCTGCCTGGTAAATCCCCACCTGGAAATACCTCATCCAGTGATCAATGTTCTCTTCTCTCCCTCTCTGCCAGCCAGCTTGTAAGCTCACAATCATATAATCAGAGATATAAACGAGATTTAATGAATAGATCAAATTCATGAGACAAAAATAAAAAAGTTTATCTCAAAGCTAAACATCTTGTCTATTCTCTTCATGTTTAGGCAGGACTTTATAATATTAATTATTTGTAAGAGTAAAAGATGCTGAGAATAAGGCCTCTTCTTTCAAGAACTGGGCCCACATATTTGTTGGACAGCTCCTGTTCACAAGGGGACTTAAGATACTAATTTCAGGACAAATAATCCCTCAGTCTCTAAGCGCAATGACCTGCTTTTCTCAGGAAGAGAGAGGGTTGCCTTTCCTATCCTGACACTTATTTCTTCCTAGGGATGATCTCTGCACAGCCTCTCCAGGCAGAGCTAAGCGGGGGTTTCCTTTGTGACGCCCTCTGAATCCCCATGAGCAAGGGGCTCATGTTCATCCATCCGTTCACTGATTCAACAAATATGTATTGAGTGCTTCCTACCTGTCCAGACTCTTCTGTGCTCTGGAACTATACAAGTGAACAAGCCAGGGACAAAAGAAAATTGCTGTCCTCTTAAAATTTGCATCTTAGAGGGAGAAGGAAGATGATAGATAAGTAGAATATAGGTTATGTCAGATGGTGAGAAGTGCATGCAGAAACCCCAGGCGGGTTAGGAAGTGTTGCAATATTAAGTTGAATGGTCAAACGGGGGCTCAATGAGCCCTCTCTTGTTTTTGGCCTCTTGTGTTCACTTTTATAATTCCAGGGAGTAGAACAGTCTGGAGACATAGGAGGCATTCAACACATATTTGTTGAATCACTAATGGATGGACATGAACCATCAATTCGTGGAGATTCATGTCCCCTCTTCATGAGAAGGGGACATTGGAGCAAAGACCTGGAAAAGTTGAGGGAGTCAAATTCTTAGGTGGGAAGTGCAGATGCAGATGGTGGGAAGTGCAGAGGTCCTGAGTGAGACCTTTCCAGGAAGAGCCTGGAGGCCTGTGTGGCTGGAGCCCAGAGAGGGTGGGCAGAGCAAGGAGATGGGCAAGGGGAGGGCTGGGGGAGCCATGGCGTTGTAGGGCTTTGGGGCCGTCGTAGACTTTCCCTCCGAGAGACAGGAAAGCACAGGGAGTTGGCGAGCAGGGAGTTCCATGGCCCGCAGCAGGTGGCAGGATCTCTCTGGCTGTTGTATTGAGAATAGACCCAGGGTGTGGAGCGTGAGGGAGGAGGAAAGGAGGCCAGTTAGGGGTGGATTTTATATTCGAGGTTGGTGATGAATACCGCTATCTGCTTTCTTTTCGCTTTGTATAGTGCCTAATCCAAATTACTCTTTGAAAACCTTAGCTTTCATTTTGCCTTGCTTTGCTCTGGGTGGAAATGAAAAATCTACTGGCCGAATTAATGCAGTGCTCATCTATGCACGACCCCTCCTCCCTGGCCTTGGTAGCCTGTTTCATCTCAGAGTATGGCATTGGGCATGGAGCAAATATCATTGATTTATTTTCTCTCTTTCCCATTCTTTAAGGAACATGCTTAAAACACATTCATAGATGGATAATAAACCAGAACATTTGCTTTATAAAAAAATCCTCCAATTTCAAATCTAGTCCCAGTCATCCTTTCTTGAAAACTATCCCCATCTTAGCTTCCTCCGTACATGAAACTTTATCTTTTCAAATAGAAATCCTTCCTTACTTTCTCGTGGCCTAGCTGCATGTCAGCGTCCTTAGGGTTTGTCAAGCCTTTTATACTTTTTGCTTTCTCGTAATGGCTTTGTGTGTTTTTCCCTCCGTAATTGACTTGTAAGTGACACTGGGCAGCTTTGGTGTAAGAGGCTATGGAGGAAAAATGGATAGGCTCAGTAGAAGTGTTTCAGGCAGAAAAAGAAAGAAAGGGACTTTGAACAGAAGCAAAAGGTATTTACTTTGACTTTCTTTCATCTTTCTAATGGTGGGGGACACTCACTGGGAAGGGACATAAGAGTTTCATGTCTGCATTTCGCCCATGAGAAAGGACCTGGTCAATGAGAGACCAAGTATCCCAAACAATAGGCTACAACTCTGTGATCTGTGCTTTCCAATGCTCACCCCACCTTAGTCTCCAAAAATAAAACAACCCTGAAATCAGCTACATGTAGAAAGCATGCCTTTTCAGAATTCCATAGCTGATCTCAGAGACCAAAAATACCTGAGTTTACTTTAAAAGATTTTATTAAATAGAAAGTCATTCTCAGTAAAATAACAAAAGTTCTGAACTTTCATAGTAATAAAATTATTTTTTTTTTACAGGACTCATCCAACACTTTTTTTTCTTTTCTTTTCTTTCTTTTTTTTTTTTTTTTGAGAGGGAGTCTCTCTCTGTTGCCCAGACTGGAGTGCAATGGTGGGATCTTGGCTCACTGCAACCTCCACCTCCCGGGTTCAAGTGATTCTCCTGCCTCAGCTTCCCAAGTAGCTGGGATTACAGGCATGTGCCACCATGCACGACTAAGTTTTTATTTTTTAGTAGAGATGGGATTTCACCATGTTGGCCACGCTGTTCTCGAACTCCTGACCTCAAGTGATCCACCCACCTCGGCCTCCCAAAGTTCTGGGATTACCAGCATGAGCCATCGTGCCCAGCCACATTCTTGTAGATATAGTGGATGCCTAGATGTTTTGGGAGACCACTCTGGGACTGTCATGCGGTTGAGGGTTTCTGTGTGCATGTGGCCCGTCATAGACCTTAGTTTCACATCATTCCCAAGCACTAATGATCAGCCCAAACTCAGCCATGTCCATTTGCAAGGGGCTTGGGTCTGAGTGACAGTCACAAGGTTGGGCTCTCTGTGTGTCCCTTCTCATTTTCATGTTTTCCCAAGCCAAGGCTTCTCTTTAAGAATTCTTCAGCAGCACATAGGGACCAGGTCAAAGAGGTCTGGGGCCAGTAGGAAATGGAACTGTGCTAAATTTTGATAAACAATTTCAGAAGATGAATTGAGAAGCACTACCAATCTGTGTTATTACGAGAGCTCAGACTCTCTAATCAAAGTTGGATGCTTTCAGGCGATTACATCTCCAAAACTTGTGCCGTATCTTGAATAGATATCCATGAACACAGGCAGAGGGCACTTTCACAAATGCAATCTGTATGTCTTTATATCCAAAATAAATTTCCAGAGGATGAAACGGAAAAAAAATTATTTACCTATGTATTTATTTATGGCCCAGAACCCCTCTAAACAAGGAAAGTGTACACAAGAATACAGGTTTAGGATATAGTGTAGCATGGTACAACAACTCAGCGTTGTGAGCCTATGAAGCCCATCTGCTGTGGTAGACTGCTGCTGGCTTCACCATGCAGGTAGAAGCTGCAAATAACTTGTGCAACTGGGCAACAGTTATTTAACTCCAACCTAGATTACTGCGTATGTAAAATGGCAATAAACACAGAACAATAGCTCCTGAGGTTATTGTGAGGATGAAAGGATATGTTTTACTGAAGCATTTAACGCAACGTCTGGCAGACACAGTAAGTGCTCAGAAGATGTTAGCTGCTATTGTTACTATCCTTGTTTGTCATTTGGAGGAGCTTAGAGAATGAAGAATGAAGACAGTATATTATAGAGCAAAGAGGGACATGCGCCTTGCTTGGCATGTGTTCCCACTGGTCACTCCTGGTCACTGAGAAGGGAAGCCAAACTTGACCTCTAGCACCAGTGTCAGAAGCAGAATCTCAGCATTCATCATGAAGATGTGCTCCATGAAGGGGAAGCCCCTCACCAGGCTCGGTGTGTGCTAAACTCACCTAGAGGCGTTTTACAGGGAGCCAGGGGCCCACCTTGACCATCGCCTCCTCAAGGAGAAGGGCAGTGGCTTGCAGTGCCACCTGCCTCCTGCTGGGCAGCACGCCTCTGTACCCCACACTGTGCAAAAGAAAGAACAGAACAGACAGAAGCTTGAAACCAGCAGGATGACAGAAGCTCTGCATAGAGGGGAATCAGGATCATTTTCCAAAAGGAGAATTTCTCTCTGTGAAAAGATAAAGACTGGGGTTTAGAAAATATATTACCTCCTCAATAAATGATCACTCTTATTGTCCTGGTTTTTATTTTGTTTTTGTTAAGGGAATCCTGGATTAATACAATAGCAAATAAGAAGAAATAAAAGAAGAAATATTTCTTCTTAATGATAAGCCTACCTAATGTGTAAAAGTTCTAGTTTAAAGTGATACAGTTATAAAATTGTTTTTCTGGTGAACCATTATAAGGCCAAGACCAGGCTTTATCAATAATTTTTCATCCTTAAGACATTTTCTGAATGTGATTATCCTCAATGTTAACTATTTCATGACTATATTGCTACTTTGCCCTGTGGCTGAGGACTGATCTCTTTTGGGCCTCCGTTTGGTCTAATTACAGTTAATAATCCTTGTTGGACAACTGAAACATCTGAAACATTCTTTTTTTTTTTTTTTTTTTTTTTTTTTTTTTTTTTTTGAGACAGAGTCTCGCGCTATCCCCCAGGCTGGAGTGCAGTGGTGCAATCTCAGTTCACTGCAACCTCCGCCTCCCAGGTTCAAGCAATTCTTATGCCTCAGCCTCCTGAGTAGCTGGGATTACAGGCAACTGACACCACGCCTGGCTAATTTTTGTATTTTTAGTAGAGATGGGGTTTTGCCATGTTGGTCAGGCTGGTCTCCAACTCCTGGCCTCAGGTGTTCCGCCCACCTCAGCCTCCCAAAATGCTGGGATTGCAGGTGTGAGCCACCACACCTGGCCTGAAACATTATTTAATAGCAGAATGATTCCATAAATTGTGGCCTATTCACACTATGGGATACTCTAAAGACACCAAACAAAATGAAATAGATCATCAGGTATTGACACTGACGGTGCCCGAAGTTATGCTTTAATGAAAAACAAAACAAATTACACTTCCTCTGCCTTCTACCCACACACACCCCTATTTATGCATGAATGTGTATAGGTATATGCATATAAATGCATGGAAAAGGAATGGAATGAGACATATTCAACTGTTTAATGGTGAGTTTCTTAGGGAGCAAAGTTGGGGAGGTGTTTAGTTTGGGGAGGGAGGTGAAGGGAGATTTTAAAATGTTTGTGTATTTCATTGGACTCTTTTACAAGAAGACTGTAGTCACGCAATCTGTGGTTAATAAACCAAGATATTAAACATATTAATACTGGTCACTTCCGCACAGAGCAATGGTGAGGGCTGATGGGGTACTGAAGCCTTTTGAGGCCCTCCAAGGAAAGACAAGAAGCATACATTTCTTTAGGAGAAGCATGAATGGCCCCTCCTAAAGAGGCCAACTGATGGCAGGAATCTTGGTGATTAGTAGAGATGATCAGTTCCAGGAGTAGTCAGAGCTCCAGTGTGAGGGAAAGTGAAAGTAAATAATTTCTCAAAGTAAACAGATTAAATTAAATGCATTTTTCATTCACTAGAAAAGAAAGCAGGCCCTCCTTTGTTTTATTAATATATTTTAGTAGAGTATGGATTTTTTGTCTTTTTTGGCCTCTTTCCCTTGTTCCCACTGGCCCGTGCTGTCTTTTTATTTGAATTATCTGTTTATTATATTAGGTTAAGAACCCAAAGGCCATTTTGCATGGGCCACACTATAAATACCCATTATCATGGTTATATATTATGGAGCTGATGAAGGAAGACAATTTATGAAGAAATGAGATTATCTCAGTTCTTGTATAATCTGTTGTATTGTAGTCTGAAGACTACATATGCAGTTAAGAAAACGAACCGCATCTTGCAGTTGGCAGTTCTCGCAGTCCTGACTGCACAGCTGTGATATTAGGGAGAACTAAAATGTGTAAGCCAATCTATTTATGTCAGCAATCTTCCCCCTCCCTCCCCATTCATACACACCTATTTCATTCATCATTTTGACAGTTTGCACAAGCAAACCGTCTTAATTTTTTTTCAAGAGCTCTTTTCACAAATTGAGTGTGATGTAGAATTAATCATACCCGTTAGGCAGGAGGTGGAGGACTTTATCGCTAGAGGGCATTTTTCACCCCCAGCATTCAGCTTCCCCCATATTGCATCACAGAGAATTCTCAACCACCCTCAGCCTTCCCTCATCCCACAGGGGCACAGCGTTCTCAGCTGCCTTCAACTCAGTGAAGTCTGGCTCTTACTTCTGCGTTGAAAATATTTCTTTCGTGTATTACAACTTTTTTCCATTTTCATCACAGCAAGCCATCATTATACTTCTTGTTATTTGGCCTTCTTGGGAAATCCCCTCCTGCCCATTCTTCCCCCTCCCCTTCCACTCCCCGCCCCCTCCCAGATCTTTCAAAACAAAAGGTACTTAGAAACAAAGAGATTTTAAGACATCAGCTTCAAATGGAAAGTACTACTTATGACGCTTCCCACTAAGGAAGTGGCAGGCGCCTTATTGGTTATGCTCCTGCATTTTACTTAGAAGTTTTTTAGAATAATGCAACAGAGGAGAAGGGTAAAGAAGTTCTAGTTTGCAATGGTGACAACTGAGAAAACTTTGGTGCACATTTTTTCCTGTAGACTTGCAACTTGAGTTTTGTGTGTAAAAATGTATGCCTTATGCCAACCAGTGTTTTTACACATGGAGGAAAAAAAAAAATCCCACCTAATCGCAGTTAACCATTTAAGCTTAAAATTCTGGCTCTCAACGCCTATGCGAGTTGTCCTTTCCTTCCTTATTACAAAAGAGAACAATCTGAAAACTTAGTCCAGACTTAAAATTGTGAAGACACCGTTAGATAAATATGTACTGCTTTGCTCTGTGGCACTTCAAAAATTATATAGACGCTGACAGTTTAGTGGAAGGAGTAGTCTTTATATCTCAAAAGCATGTAGGTAGCCCTGACAAATATTAGTTACATGAGCCTAATGGTAGCTATACTCAAACCAACACAAAGTTGCTTTAAAAGAGAGAAACTTCCTAAACCTGTTCTCATGCCTGCAGACGCTTAAGGAATTGGATCTGAACTGTAATTTTCAGCCCAAACTTTCAATAGCATGAAAACCTCACTTCTTCCATGAAAGAACTTTGAAGCAGAAATCAGAAACACAGGCTCAGGTCCTGACTCAGTGGTGAACAAGCTGGGTGACTTTGGACAAATCATCTCTGCTCGAAGTACAGATACTGACTTTCATGGTCCTATGCAAAGCTAGGAGATTAGGACCTTTAAGTTATTTTATGATTCCACACTTTAGCTTCCTTTCTCCCATATGACATTATTTCTGCCCTTATTTTCCCCTGAGTTGTGTCCAAATAGTCCCTCACATTTTTATAAGCGATGAAAACATTGCTTTTATATTTTTTACTCTATGGTTTCTGTTTCTTGGAATAGAGATCAATGTCCCTATTTTATGGTTTTGTGGTGACTGCAGTGCTGAAAGCCTTGAGAAACGCCACAAGCAGAGCCCAGGAATGACAATGGAATGCTGAGAAAGGAGGCAAAATTAAGATTTTGTAGGCTCCTGTATGAATTTTAAAATTTTTGGGGGTTCTTATAAGATTTTTCCTCTATATTCCTAGTAAAATAATTGGAATTTAGTAAAAATCATTGAAGAATTTTTTTGGTTACATAAACAAAACCTTAATACCCTTAAATTTTAAAGAAAATTGTGTACAGAAGCCATTGTGTATTCTTTTTGGACATGTAGATATTTATTCACTCATTGATTTATTCAATATTTTTACTATATATATGGTTATCACATGTTATATGTGTATATATATATGTATGAAGATATCCAGAGAAGCTATGTTCAAGGAACTCACAGTCTGTTAGAGAAAATAAGATTATTTCACGAATCTTAATACAGGAAAGATATGTGACATAACAGGAGGGCAGCAAAGGAGTGGTGGAGGTTAAGAGAAGGGGGAGGTGATTGTGAGTCGGGTGTGATGAGAATGAGACTTTGCATGTCTCTGAGCAGGACTTGAAATGTTAGTTGGATTAGTGAGTGAATGAAAGTGAGACACGCTATCCACCACCATCTTCCTGTGAAGCATGAAGTGACTTTTAGTGTCGTGGAAACCATGAAGCAGTGAGCCACCTCTCTGAGTGGGATTTACTTGGTAGGCAGCAAGAGGGAAGGAAGAACTTAGGGTGGCTGAAAAATCATCACGAACCAAAACAAAGCATTGCTGTGAGGTCCAAATATCCCAGTCACTGTTTTGCTTGCTTTGTTAAATATATTATGGTGTAGAGGAAAGAAGATGAGCTTTGGTGCCAGAAGGATCTAGATTCAAACTCTAGTTCTAGTATTATTTAGCTCTCTGTGTGTCAGGGTCCTCATCAGTATTGAGAATATTACCTATCTGAATGAGCTATTATGAGCATTTAGTAAAATGACTGTCATTTCTATTAGCTTTGTGATCAGGCCTTAGTTTTCTCATCTGTAAAATGGGAATAAAAATGATAAGTACGACGAAAAGATGGCATGAGATAGTGCATGTAAAATGCCCAGTTCCCTTCCTGTTAGGTAGTCAGTGCTTGATAAATCTAGGCCATTAGTAACAGCAGTACTGGTAACCTATTTATACCTTTGGTAGATACAATCAGCATTTAGATAATCATCTATATTTCTGTACACACATTTCTATAGTAATATTTCCATATTATTTGTCTTATTTAGCATTAAAACTCCCTGTTGGATATGGATTCTTATTTCTCCCTTATGTGGATCAGGAAACTCAGCTCAGAGAGGTGAACTGCAGGCAGTATTTCAGTCAGGGTGGAATCAGGTATGTTCTTTGATGACAGCAAAATTCAGGTGCCGATTCTATGAGCAGGAATCCCACCGTCTTCCTACAGTATTGCTCCAGGGTTGCAGGAGGAGCTGGGGGTCACGTCTACCATGTGTTGGTTTTGTCATGGAAAGAGCCAGATGAACCTGAGTTTGAATCCTGATTCTGCCTTTGATTACCCATGTCTTTTCAGGAAAATCAATTTAATCTCTCCAAGCTTCAGGTTCCTTACCTGGAAAACAGGCCTTGTGTTACTTACTTTATAAGGTTGTTGGGGAGATTAAAAAAGTCAAATGAGAAAATGTATGTCAAGAACCTGTCACTTGGAAACTCATGAAATAGTTAACTGCTGTTTCTTAGTTGGCAGAGACCCGAGTTTAGAGATCTTCTAGCCCTCATTGCCTGGGATGCTTCACAGAATACGATTTCTTGATAGGTGTTAGGTGAGGAAAGGTTCTGTGGCTAAATAAGCTTGGGAAAGACAGATGAAACAAAACTGAATGAGGCTCTTTTCTGTGGAACTTTTTTTAGAGACAGAGTCTGGCTCTGTTGCCCAGGCTGGAGTGCAGTGGTGCGATCACGGCTCACTGCTTTGAACTCCCTAGTATTTAATTTTCTCGCAGAGACGATGTCTCTCTATGCGGCCCAGGCTGGTCTAGTGTCAAACTCCTGGCCTCAAGTGATCCTCCCACTTCAATCTCCCAAAGCGCTGGGATTACAGGCACGAGCTACTGCGCCCCACCCCGGCAGAACTTATTTAATGGCTAGTGGATGTTGTCTTGTGAGTGGGATGTTGCAGGAGCGTTGCTTAAGTTCCTTTGACTACGGAATTCTCTTTAGTGGATCATGTCAGGTGACAGATGTCCCATGGTTTACACATTGAGACCCGGTGGTTAAGTCAAGCATCTCCCTTTGATAGATGAGGACTCTGTAGACAAAGAGTTAAGCAGAGAAGATATGCAGGACGGCCCAGCACCAAGCTCGTCTGCCATCCTCACTCCTCCTGCATTCATACGGCTTTGGGTTACCAGGGCTCTTTGCCTACCATTGCTCTAGTGCCTGCTGCTGGTCCTAAGAGGGTCCAAGTATCGGATGGAGTGTCTAGATACGACAAAGGACGGAGAGAAATTCTAGAGGCATCTAGTTGTAAAACACACAGGAAATGACAAAAGGGAGATTCAGAGCGGGATGGCCACCCCACAGCAAGCCGGCCAATAAATCCCAATTGTGGCTTCTTGTTAGGACTGAGTCCACGAGAGGAGGACATCGAATTGTACACTTGCAACCACAGTCTGAAGCTAAAGAGACTAAGGACAGGTTGCCTCTTAATATTGCGAACTGCCACCCAGTCACATAGCCATTTGCAGCCTGTCCATATTTTATTGAGATGAGCAATTACATGTCCTGTAATGGCAATGAAGCAATAAAATTTATGTCTTGTCATCTTTAACAAGATTAGACATAACCCTACTCATAAATGTAATACTGAGTGGAGATTTTTAAGAACATAAGTATAGTTAAGGATCCTTGAGTTTATCCCTCATAGTTAATTAAAATCCTCCCCAAGAATCGGCAGGTGATAGATATAAAGACATTGAAACTTTTAATCCACGGAAGGGTGAACTAATGATTTTTCCATACCTTGCTCAGCTTCAGCGGGGTCTGTGCCTCACTGCATTTGTACCACATAGATTTCAGAAGAGCAGCGAAGGGAGTGACTCCGATCCCCGCGGCAACGCACACACACACTGGGTAGTGAAATACATCCGTCAGGGCAGTTCCAAAGGGCCCGTCCACTGCCAGCCTGGAATCACAGAGGACGCAGCCTATTTGACCTTCAGAACACCTTGCTCGTGAACCCAGAACCATCCGGAGCTGGTGCTTTTTATAGGACGTGTTTGCCAGTGCGTGCAGAGGTTGACTCTGTGCCTGAAAATGCCCTATTTGGAGAGCCTGGGGTTAGCATGAGGATTTCCAGCTCTGCCTTATTGGGAGACAACGAGGTTGTCCTGGCCCAGGCACTGTTCATGGAAGGACAAAGCCTGACATCTCTCGCTATAGCTCAGGCCTCTTCCATGTGGCATGCTCTCCTTACAGCTCTTAGAAGCTTGTTTTGGCTCCAAGTATCATTGAGGCTGCTGGAAGAGCTATTTCCCTTTCCACCCCAGCTGCCATCAGAGGGAAAAATCTGGAAGCATCAAGGAAGCTTAGCAGGCTTCTATTTCCTCTTCCTAATGTCATTCTTCCCTGTTTACATTTGGTCACACATCTTAGTAGGTTTATGTAATTTTAGTCTAATGGAAGCTATTCATTTGGAATAAATATAATTTTGAAGTCATTTGTCAGTTATGTGGAACTTCTAAAACCCATTATTTTAGATTATACTGACTCAAAATCTGTGGTAATTAGGCCTTGGGTAGCACTGGTATTTTTCTTTGCTTAGCAAATTTTTCTTAATAAGGATAAAGTATATTCATTGAATAAATAAGAGGGTCCTTAGCATGGTCCTATGCAGACTGGTCCCTGAGTTCTTTTCCATCACTCATCACTGGTTCTCACACTGGTGAGATATTAATATTCTTGAAATATTAAATACACAGTACTCCCTACTGCCACAGGGCCTTTGCATGTGATACCATTTTCCCTTGGAATAATCTCCTCCAGTTTCTGTTTTATTCTTTTTTTTTTTTTTTGTGATGGAGTCTTGCTCTGTCACCAGGCTGGAGTGCAGTGATGCGATCACCGCTCTCTGCAACCTTTGCCTCCTGGGTTCAAGCGACTCTTCTGCCTCAGCCTCCCAAGTAGCTGGGACTATAGGCACGTGCCACCACGCCCAGCTAATTTTTTTGTATTTTTAGTAGAGACGAGGTTTGATCATTTTGGCCAGGATGGTCTTGATCTCCTGACCTCATGATCCGCTCGCCTCGGCCTCCCAAAGTGCTGGGATTACAGGCATGAGCCACTGCACCTGGCATCTTCTCCAGTTTCTTCCCTCTCTCCTTAGTTGGTTAATAGTTATTTCTCTGGTAGGTCTTATCCCAATCATTCTTTTCCTGTGGAAGCCTTCTTGAACCCCTCAGATTAGGTTAAATCCCCTCTTATATAATTTATAGCTCCATGTTTCCCACCTCTATAGTCCTCATCACAGCTGTAATTTTACAATTTATTGGTGTGTATGCGTGATCTGATTGATTTCTGTCTAGAGCTGTGAGGTCTAGGAAAGTAGGAGTCAGGGCTGTCTTTGCTCACTGCTGTAATCCCAGCACTCCCTGACATGAAGTTGTTCAATTACAATTGGTTGAATAAATTGTAAAGGGAATGTTTAAAATATTTCAGTCAGCAGAATGTATTAAATAACCTCAACTATTCCAAAAGCACACATTTACATATGAACAAAGATATGCTAATTAAAAGGTTTCTGAGTTATTCATAACCATTCCCTAAGGGGTGTCTGTTGAAGACACCGGAGGTTGGCCCATTTGAGCTTTACTATGTGTTCATGAAAGTTCAATTGGGTTTATTTTAAATTATTCTATATGCCAGACTTCCTAATAATTCAAATGAACTCTCCTCAAGTTAATCTTAATTAATAAGGCTTTATTACATATTGATATATGGAAATGGAAGAATAAAAATAAAAGGTCATTAACCAGAAATGGTTAGTATCTTAGCCCACTGTAGATTATTCCATAAATAATTACATAAAGGAAATTGAGAGAAAGAGAGAAAGAAAACCTGTCCATAGATTCAAATGTCTTATTGTTCATTTTTAAAAA